>NC_090269.1:181029211-181339961 GCF_040414725.1 Anabrus simplex
ATGTCTCTACTAAAAACTATGATTACACACTCTGGTGCGAAGGAATGAACCTTCTTGAAGAAATTTAATATTCATAAGTTTGGTTTGTACTACATTTTGTTCTGTTATCTTTGGGTTGGCAACATTAATCCTTTCTATCCGCCTGTTTTGAATTTAGTCAATCCCAAATTTCCTTCATTTATTTCCAACCAATCATGTATGTCTTCTTCGACATAGATATGTTGCTCTAAGCTATCCAATAAAAGCGAAAGGGTGTGTGTACTCATTCCTGAAAGGTCTCGAATTTTCCACGAGGGTATAAAAACTGCTGTTTTTCTTGTCTCGGTGCCACTAGTATAACATCTAGCTCAGTGTGTGAATATGTAGCAGGGGGCGGGAAGCACCTCTTTCTTCAAGCAGCAGTTCTTCTACAAAATAATGGCCTTTTAACATATTCATTTCTTGCTAGCTCAGCAGTTTAACTCTCGGGGAGGGTTCAAAACCTTTAGTATGTAACCTACCCTTTTAAAATGTAGCCTAAATTCTTTTCTGTCTATGTAAAAATCTATAAATTTCTTTTACTGTAAGGCGGGGATAGAGAGTGCTTTTCCCTCTCGAACTCCCCTTCATTTTGAAATTGAGGTGACTACGTTTTCATAACCCTTTCTTCTCTTCCTTAAAATATTAAATATTAAAGTTTTCTCAGGCATAGATATCAAGGATAATTAAATAAAAAAACCACCTATTCAATACTTTCCACGTTTAATGTGGTTATTATCTACATGATTTTATGTAGACTCATTTGGTCAGGTACATGTTTCACCCATTATTTTGGGCATCTTCAGCCTGTAAACAACCTTTAGGTCAAGGTTTGGGACCTTTTTAACTAATATAAACATACTAATATATACAACATATACATTATATACAATATATACAAACATAAGTCAATACAGTAAAGTTTTTTGGTCCTAATCTATTTAATATGGAAAATGTCCAAAACTAAAATGGATCTTCTTTTCGGTGAAGAGGATTGCAAATCGGGGTTTATGTGACCCCTATATCATATTAAGTACTTGACGTATCGTGTCTGGTGACAGGATGTGTCGTCAACAATAAGAGGAGATTTGAACTGATTGTAGGTTGGTCAAGATTGAAAATATAAATTTAAATTGAATGTGTTTTAACTTGGCAGTTCTGGTTAACTTAAAATGTTCAAAACTAAAAATAAAATGAAACGGATCTTCTTTTTTCTTCTTGAGAAGGGGTGATATTAAAACTGGAGCTTGTTTGACCCACGATTTTCATTTTCATGTTCTTGACGTAACTAATATTTAAATGTGTTGTCGTGTACAAGTGGAGATTCAAAAGCCGATTGTTGTAGGTAGACTGGTCAAAAACGTTGTGAATGAAACTGTTAGCGTCTTGACTTTGGGTCTCATGTAACGTCAAGGAATTGACAAGAGTACAATATTTAGCTGTTTCATAGTTTTAGGCTGCTGCTTAATTGGGAAGAGACATCCTAGACACTTGATACAGTCTTGTGTGAAAATTGTTCCCGTTGATGTGTTGCTTGGTCTTTGGGAGGGATCTTAAGAATATCTGTAATGAAGTAGAAAATAATTTTGAATTAAACATTTTTTTTTTTGAGCACGCGTTGTGATAAAATGTATTAAATTAACACCTCTTAACTGTAAAATGACTTACTTGTTCAGTTAATACTAGATGGATCTGTCTGTTCCGGCAGCGCCTGTCTTGTCACCATTTCTACTCCTGGTGTTGTAATGGTGCGGTAATGGAGGGGCGGGGCATGGAGGGAGAGTGGGGGTAGGCTGGTCTATGGGCGTGTGTGCTGTTGCTGGAGGGGAGTTTCTAGAAGCAATATGGGCGGGTTTAACTTTTGGCATGATGGATGAAGCATTTCAGTGTGGAGATTTAAATAATTGAGGGATTTTGTTTTGATCTGAATTCACGATATTAATTAATCTAGGTGTTAATTCGTACAAAGGATTTTTAATTTCATTGACGTCGTTAAGATTTTTATTTTTATTGTAGGTTTGGTCTAAAAAGATGTGTAGGTTTTCCAGTTCATTCATTAATTTCCCTTTACCTATGCTTCTAATGATGGTAAGATCTTTCTCTATGGATGTAAAGTGATGGCCCGTTTCTCTCATATGTTGGCTCATCGCTGAGTACTTATTGTGTTTTTGAGCGTTATAATGTTCCAGATATCTCGTGTTAAAGCTGCGGCCAGTCTGTCCGATATAAGAAAAACCACATTGTGTACATGTTAGTTTATATATGCCGGACCTTGAATAATGGTTGCTATTGTGATTGACCTTGTTGTGGTTAAAAAACATGTTTCGATTAGTGTTAACTGTCCTGAAGGCTATATTGATATTGTGCTTCTTTAAAGTATTTGCGATCTGATGGACGGCTGGGTTGTTATATGTAAATGTGGCGAAACTGGTTTTTTTAGGTTTTTCTGGGATGAGGTTAGTGGACAATTTAATTTTGACTTTATTAATCAAACGGTTGACCATATCTATTTTAAACCCATTCAGTTGAGCAAGATTCCTTATGTACTTCAGTTCAATTTTTAAATTGTTGGGAGAAAGAGGAATTTTTAAAGCTCTATAAATTAAATTATAGAAAGAGGCTTGTTTTTGGGACTTGGGGTGTATGGATGAATTCATAATAGTTAAGGGAGAGTGTGTAGGAAACCTACATCGCTGTAGGAAACCTACACACTCTCCCTTAACTATTATGAATTCATCCATACTGCCCAAGTCCCAAAAACAAGCCTCTTTCTATAATTTAATTTATAGAGCTTTAAAAATTCCTCTTTCTCCCAACAATTTAAAAATTGAACTGAAGTACATAAGGAATCTTGCTCAACTGAACGGGTTTAAAATAGATATGGTCAACCGTTTGATTAATAAAATCAAAATTAAATTGTCCACTAACCTCATCCCAGAAAAACCTAAAAAAACCAGTTTCGCCACATTTACATATAACAACCCAGCCGTCCATCAGATCGCAAATACTTTAAAGAAGCACAATATCAATATAGCCTTCAGGACAGTTAACACTAATCGAAACATGTTTTTTAACCACAACAAGGTCAATCACAATAGCAACCATTATTCAAGGTCCGGCATATATAAACTAACATGTACACAATGTGGTTTTTCTTATATCGGACAGACTGGCCGCAGCTTTAACACGAGAGATCTGGAACATTATAACGCTCAAAAACACAATAAGTACTCAGCGATGAGCCAACATATGAGAGAAACGGGCCATCACTTTACATCCATAGAGAAAGATCTTACCATCATTAGAAGCATAGGTAAAGGGAAATTAATGAATGAACTGGAAAACCTACACATCTTTTTAGACCAAACCTACAATAAAAATAAAAATCTCAACGACGTCAATGAAATTAAAAATCCTTTGTACGAATTAACACCTAGATTAATTAATATCGTGAATTCAGATCAAAACAAAATCCCTCCATTATTTAAATCTCCACACTCAAATGCTTCATCCATCATGCCAAAAGTTAAACCCGCCCATATTGCTTCTAGAAACTCCCCTCCAGCAACAGCACACACGCTCATAGACCAGCCTACCCCCACTCTCCCTCCATGCCCCGCCCCTCCATTACCGCACCATTACAACACCAGGAGTAGAAATGGTGACAAGACAGGCGCTGCCGGAACAGACAGATCCATCTAGTATTAACTGAACAAGTAAGTCACTTTACAGTTAAGAGGTGTTAATTTAATACATTTTATCACAACGCGTGCTCAAAAAAAAAAAAAAATTTTAATTCAAAATTATTTTCTACTTCATTACAGATATTCTTAAGATCCCTCCCAAAGACCAAGCAACACATCAACGGAAACAATTTTCACACAAGACTGTATCAAGTGTCTAGGATGTCTCTTCCCAATTAAGCAGCAGGCTAAAACTATGAAACAGCTAAATATTGTACTCTTGTCAATTCCTTGATGTTACATGAGACCCAAAGTCAAGACGCTAACAGTTTCATTCACAACGTTTTTGACCAGTCTACCTACAACAATCGGCTTTTGAATCTCCACTTGTACACGACAACACATTTAAATATTAGTTACGTCAAGAACATGAAAATGAAAATCGTGGGTCAAACAAGCTCCAGTTTTAATATCACCCCTTCTCAAGAAAAAAAAAAGATCCGTTTCATTTTATTTTTAGTTTTGAACATTTTAAGTTAACCAGAACTGCCAAGTTAAAACACATTCAATTTAAATTTATATTTTCAATCTTGACCAACCTACAATCAGTTCAAATCTCCTCTTATTGTTGACGACACATCCTGTCACCAGACACGATACGTCAAGTACTTAATATGATATAGGGGTCACATAAACCCCGATTTGCAATCCTCTTCACCGAAAAGAAGATCCATTTTAGTTTTGGACATTTTCCATATTAAATAGATTAGGACCAAAAAACTTTACTGTATTGACTTATGTTTGTATATATTGTATATAATGTATATGTTGTATATAGTGTATATATTAGTATGTTTATATTAGTTAAAAAGGTCCCAAACCTTGACCTAAAGGTTGTTTACAGGCTGAAGATGCCCAAAATAATGGGTGAAACATGTACCTGACCAAATGAGTCTACATAAAATCATGTAGATAATAACCACATTAAACGTGGAAAGTATTGAATAGGTGGTTTTTTATTTAATTATCCTTGATATCTATGCCTAACGTCATCTTCAATACGGAACAATAACGAGAGTTGTTACTTGTAATAAAGTTTTCTCATACGGGTCACCTCCTTAGCTTGGGATTAGCCCCTGTGTTTCGGCCTAGAGCCACTTAGGTTTTAAAAGTGTATTTAGGAGTGTAAGTTCATGCCTCCAATCCCTTCTGTACTTTGGGCCAGTAACTTAACCTGATGTTTTGTTTTCTTCGTGCGAAGGCCCTGTAGGTTGGGTATTAAATACCCCTGTTTCTTTGTATGCCTTGATGACAGTTTGGATAAGAGTCTGTTATTGCCTTGATAGGCTTGAAAGATCGAGAGCGGGTCAGCTCTTTATAGTGTTGTGGTAAAGGTGCCTTAGAGAGGCTTGAGGTTAATAGCTGGGAGCAAGTGCTCTTTGTATTTAGGGGTTTTCTGCCCTTTAGCAATTGTGGTTGTGAGCTGTGAGCTCAGAAATTAAACTTGGGGCTCGAAGCCCAAATCTTGTAACGAGTTGTAATTTGTTAATTTGTTGATCTGCTACTTGGTACCTGTAATAATAATAATAATAATCATATGGCCTCAGCTACCGTGTGCAGACATTTCAATTTGACGCCATCTGGCTGTCTGCTCGTCAATTTCGACGTTCCGTTTTACTCTAGGCCCCCACTAGATGGCAGACCGAGTAAACCGAAACTCTCTTGGGCGTCTATGGCTGAGATTTAATGAATTTTGTCGGGTAAACACCAAATGTGTCACCAGAGATCTTTTACATGCCGACATCGTACGACATGGAGTGTCGAATGGACTTTTTTCCGCCCCTTCAAAAATCCGACTACCTCTGCCGAGTTTGAACCCGCTATCTTGGGATCCGGAGGCAGACACTCTACCGCTGTTATTGATTGATTTTGAAAAGAAAATATAACCTTTGTTAAAGTTTTAAATTAACTTTAATTCTGTAGTTGAGACCTATTCCAGCCCGCACCTTCTTTTACCTCTAACTATCACGGATATCTCCGTAACAAGTGGTAGCATAGCGTGGTTGAATGGATCTCAATTTAGCCCCTTTTGATGGCTAAACATTGTTTTCGATTCAAACTCATTTTCTCAGTTGCTGGAATTTTTTTTATTTTTTTCTACAACTTTTCTGTTATCATGTCCGGCCCTCGCGACGTCCTCCATCCCGGGTATTTGCGCAAGGAAGGATTGATCTATGAATTAACGATTAGGAGTGTTCAATCTGGAGGCAAGGTTGCGATAGACACCAATAAGCTAAAAGATTCCCTTGATTTGCCTATTACCATCCCGACTTTGGGAGAAAAAGAGATCGATGACGCTCTCTCCACGATCACTGATAATGCTACTCAGCTAGCTAGTTTTTTTGAAGGGGGTGATCCATCACCTAATCAACTTAAACGTGTACAAGCTAGATTGTACCATTTTTCCAATAGGGTGAGTGATCTGTTGTCTCTTAAATTATGATACTCAAGGGAAGGAGGCTAGTGCCGTCCTCGAAAACCTTTCCGATTTATCCAGTAAGGTTGGCCTACTGTTAACTGGGGCAGTACCTCCCAGAACTGATCAACCCGCTACGGTAAACGTAGTTAGTGAGGAAGACTCTTAAGAGGTACGGCGTTCAAACTCATTGTCTAATGGGGAAGAGGTTTGTTGCAGTCCTACTGATTTCCTATTTTCTTCTCCTTTAGGGCAATTGCTGAACAGTCATCCATAGAAGACTTCCACGCCCATCAGACAAGATAGTTAGGGCAATTGCTGAACAGTCATCCATAGAAGACTTCCGCGCCCATCTGTTAGCTAATTTTATTCCGGCCCGAGCTAGGTCTTCACTAATTCAAAAGTACTACTTCCGAGTACAGCGTCTGGATGAGAACCTTGCCGACTTCATCCAAGATATTAAGTTCTACACTAGGGTATTTGCTTTACATTTCCCTGAAGATCAAATTGTACAGGCTATTGTGGAAGGTATTTCTCCATCATACCGATCATACTTGTGTTTTGCGTCGCGCCCGCAAACTTTTGCCGAGTTAGACGCTATGGCTGTCTCAGCCAAAGGAGTTAGATATGCCGACACACTACGTGTGGCGAGGGAGCCCCCTCCTTCTTTTAGCAATCCTCGGCCTCCACATCGCCGACCAGTTACTGCCCGTAAATGTTACGCTTGCGGGTCGCCTGATCATCTTCGGAACAAGTGCCCCTTGATTAAACCCAATGGGACCAGGAATGGAGCAGGGTCATCCCAAGGCTGTTTTAAATGCGGCGCTTTTTCCCATATTGCCAAGAACTGCCCTAATGCTAACAGCACTCCCTCCTGCTCAACTTCGGGTGCAACTTCCACCAACAATCAAGTGTGACTAGTGGCTCCGGCTGAGTCGGTAGATTCACCCTTTCAAGGCTCAGCACAAGTTAAATCTGACGAAAATGCAGGAAAAAGTCAGAAATATTCTACATTCCCATTTGAATGTCCCAAAGAATGTCTTAGGATTGCGGCGGATTCACCCGCACCTGTTCCCTTCCTCAAAATTGAATTAAATAATGAACCTGTAACTGCCCTTTTAGATTCTGGCAGTGTGTGTTCCATTATTTCGGCCGAGTGGTACTCCAAATTGAAATCTGTTTGTAAACTTCCTGATTTTTGTTCGTCTTCGGTTCAATATGTTTCGGCTAACTCATCTCCATTAGAAATTTTAGGGTTCCTGCATGCCCAAATTAGAATCGCCAAATTTACTTGGAAATTTAAACTGTTTGTGGCCAAGCACTTGTCTTGCCCCATCATATTGGGAGTCGATTTCATGTCCCACACTGGTCTTGTGCTCGACATTCAGAGCAAGTCGTGCACTTTCAAATTTGATAGCAAATTCAATATTCCTTTATTAAAATGTCGTTCTGTATCATGTTCATCTATTTCGCCTACCCAGGATGAGATGTTGTTAGATCTTAGACATCTACCTGAGGAGCAGGCTGATAGTATTCGTAAGATGTGTCAGTCGTTTCCAGAGGTGTTCTCTGATACTCTTGTTGTTACTGACCTTATTGAATACAAGATTGAGGTTACGGATTCGATTCCAGTCCGGTTTCCGCCTTATAGGCTGTCTCCTCCTAAAATGAAAGCTTTGAAGGAAATCATAGATCAGATGTTGAAGGATGGTGTTATTCGGCCCTCTAAGTCGGCGTATTCTTCGCCTATTTTTCTAGTCCCGAAACTCCAAGGTGGCTTCAGGCCTGTGATTGATTATAGGGCTCTCAATCGGAAGGTGGTGTTACAATCCGTGCCCCTTCCAGACCTTCACTCTTGTTTTTCGTGGTTTCGTAAAGCTAAGTTCTTCACCATCTTAGATCTTAATCAGGCGTATAATCAGATACCACTTGCAGAGGAATCTAAACACCTGACAGTGTTCGCCACCGATTGGAATTTGTATGAGTACAACCGCGTGCCTTTCGGGCTCCCCACGGGGGCAGCCGTGCTTACGAGACTGCTAGACAGGGTCTTCTCCGACATCAAATTTGAGTACTTGTATCATTACCTGGATGATGTCGTATTTTCTGAGACCTTTGAAGAACACCTTGATCATCTGAAAAAGGTCCTAAGTCGCCTTCGTAAGGCAGGGTTAATGGTGAAGTTGTCCAAGGTTGCATTCGCTAAGCCCTCCATGTGGTTTCGAGGCCATATTGTGTCGCCCGATGGTGTTGCAGTCGATCATTCTAGAACACAAGCCACCCGTGATTTCAAACCTCCCAAAGACATCAAAGGTATTGCCAGATTCATTCGTATGGTGAATTTCTTCAGGAAATTTATTCCAAATTTCGCCAATAGAGCGGCGCCCTTGAACTTACTTCGTAGGAAAGGCGTCAAATTTGAGTGGGGACCTTCTGAACAAGCTGCTTTTGAAGATCTCAAATTAGCTCTGTGCAATGCCCCTGTTCTTGCAATGCCGGATTTCTCGAAGAAATTCATCGTCCAAACCGACGCGTCGTCGTCGGCAGTGGCTGCGGTCCTTCTTCAAGAGACCGAACTAGGGAAGCGACCCATCGCCTATGCATCTAGGACTCTTTCGGCTCAAGAAGCCAAGTATTCCATCTATGAACTTGAGGGTTTGGCTGTCTTGTTTGCACTAGAAAACTTCTGCCTTTATCTGGAACATGTCAAGTTCGACTTGGAGACTGATAATCAAGCCTTAAGTTGGGTCTTAGGTAGGCTGCGTCGTACTGGTCGTATAGCCCGGTGGGCCATCCGAATTTCTGCCTTCCAATGTGACGTTAGGCATATTAGAGGTACTGAAAATGTTGTGGCAGAGGGACTAAGCCGTATGTTTTCTAATGAGGTAGAGACCCCTGAACAGGTTGATAGTTCTTCACCTCCCGAGTCCATACTACCTGAGGTTAATGCCATTCTAACAGATACTCCCATGTTGTTTAAGGATCTTAAGAAATATCAACGTGAAGATCCGACGCTGGCCCCTATCATGGAAACCCTTTCTTCTGGGGAACATGTCGTCCCTTATGTATTGAGGAATGGTGTTTTATGTTGCCCGTCGGGGCATGATAAGAAGATGAAAGTTGTGGTTCCAGCTGTTCTCGTACCTATGATCTTCAAGTATTACCATGAGACCCCACTAGGGGGGCATTTAGGCATCTTCAAAACTAGAGAAAAGATTCGTGAAATGTTCATCTGGAAGGGTATGGACGGAGAAATCCGTGAATTGGTAAAATCTTGTAAATCTTCTTGGCTTAGTAAACCCACCATGTCCACTAAGCAAGGGCTTTTGTCTTCTCATCAAGTGTCGTGCCCCATGGAACTACTCTATAACGACTACGTCAGACCCTTTCCCCAGTCAAAGGGGAATGCCAGTAAATTCATCCTTGTGTGTGTAGATGGCTTCACTAGATTTTCTTGGTTATTTCCGACTAAGCTGGCTACCGCTCAGTCCACCATTTCTTGTTTAAATTCCATCTTCGCTTCTTTTGGTCCGTGTCAATATATTGTTTCAGATAATGCTAAGGCTTTCACATCCAATCTCTTTCGTAAATTCTGTTTTGATCTGTCCATCTCTCATGTGACTACTTCTGCTTACTATCCTCAACCATCTCTAGCCGAACGGGTCAATCGTAACTTGAGGTCGGCTCTTATTGCCTATCATCATGAAGATCATTCTAGGTGGGACACGTCCCTGCATTGGTTAGCTTTTGCTTTGAATGTGGCGGTTCATGAATCTCATAAGTTTACTCCAGCTTCTTTGATGTTCAAGTTTGTTCCCAACACGCCGCTCTCTGACCTTTGGTCTCTTAATGATATTCTACCTGAAACAATAGATCCAGATAATATTAGAGATCTTTGGAAGAAGGCCAAGGCCAATCTTAAAATTTCTCATGAAAAGGTTAGGGAAAGATATGATCGTGGACGGAGGCCCACCAATTCAAAGGTAGGAGACCAAGTTATGGTCAAGAATTTTGTTCCCGCGGGCAAGCTTGCCCCCAGATTTCATGGGCCGTGTACCGTCTTGGATTTTTTAACGCCGGTGACGTTAGTGAGCAACCCAGCCACCGAGAGAATCTTTAGGGTTCACCTGTCTCAGGTGAAACCTGTGTAAATTACTTGCTCCTTGGATTTTAACATCTTGTAAGAATCTCAAAGGTTATATTTTTCTCTAAATCCTAGGCCTTCTGCTCCTCATAGTTTTTTTTTTTTTTTTTATTGGCTCTGTATAAATTTTGTGAAACCTTCCCTGAGGTTACTCTGCTGTCCTCTCCATAAGGCCATTACCAAGCTCCCGTCTCCTGCTAAACCACACCAGTGGCATTAAAATAAAAGTAATGAAATAAAGTTTCCACGCCGCTGGCCCCTCAGCCTCACCACAAAGACTGTACCCTAAAAATATTAATGTCCAACACAATTCTGCCGCCGAGATCTTAATGTTTCAGTGCCCCCGCAGCCGTGCGGCGCCGTACCGCCACTGAGGTGGGGTACGGGCCCACTCCACTCCAGCGAGGTCAACCTATGTACGGCGAGCCGGAGCCCTCCTTCCGGCCAAGGCTGATGTGCGGCGCACCACCTGCAAACTGCTCGAGGACTGTAAACAATCGTCGCGTCTGCGGCGTGCTGCAGCACTACTACCCCTCTCATAGTAGCGGAAGAGCGGTATCTCAGGGTACTTACGGGGTCCAAGCGGCCTCCTCTGGACACAGGCAGCGGCGGCAGGTCTTGTCGTCAAAATTAAGCGACAAATCATGTTCTTCTTCAGCTACATGGACACTCTATTTCTGCAATTAATACGGCTTTGCTTCAAATCAACCTTTGGTGGACTTAGAAAAGTTTTTTTTTTTTTTTTCTCTTTCAAGAATTTAAGTTTTTTTTTTTTCTGAATTCAACTACTACAAACATACAGACCTTTCATCAAAAGCTACTACAAAGAAATTCTAAAACTGGATTTAATTTAATCCCACCTATATCAAACAACTTCTGAGACCTCCAACTACTGAAAAGTTATATTTTTCTCTTCTAAATTCTTCCTCATCAGATAAAAAAAAACCTTTGACTTTGTTTTAAAACAAAAATTTTTGTTTTTTTTTCAGTGTCACCCCTTGGAAGGAATTTTTGGGGGGGAGGGCTGTACCGGGCGTACACCTTCACGCCGCTAGTTCAAATATTGCGCTCGTTGAAACTCCTCTACAGGAGAAAGCCTGAACTTTAACAAATTGTATTAACTCAACAGTTTCTCTGATGATAGCTCCGTGTGAATTTTGATGTGTTTTTGTTTGTATTTGATCAAGAAGTGTGGACGTTCTCTACCAGATGTCTCTACTAAAATCTATGATTACGCACTCTGGTGCGAAGGAATGAACCTTCTTGAAGAAATTTAATATTCATAAGTTTGGTTTTTACTATATTTTGTTCTGTTATCTTTGGGTTGGCAACATTAATCCTTTCTATCTGCCTGTTTTGAATTTAGCCAATCCCAAATTTCCTTAATTTATTTCCAACCAATCATGTATGTCTTCTTCGACATAGATATGTTGCTCTAAGCTATCCAATAAAAGCGAAAGGGTGTGTGTACTCATTCCTGAAAGGTCTCGAATTTTCCACGAGGGTATAAAAACTGCTGATTTTTTTGTCTCAGTGCCACTAGTATAACATCTAGCTCAGTGTGTGAATATGTAGCAGGGGGCGAGAAGCACCTCTTTCTTCAAGCAGCAGTTCTTCTACAAGGTAATGGCCTTTTTTAACATATTCATTTCTTGCTAGCTCAGCAGTTTAACTCTCGGGGAGGGTTCGAAACCTTTAGTATGTAACCTACCCTTTTAAAATGTAGCCTAAATTCTTTTCTGTCTATGTAAAAATCTATAAATTTCTTTTACTGTAAAGCGGGGATAGAGAGTGCTTTTCCCTCTCAAACTCCCCTTCATTTTGAAATTGAGGTGACTATGTTTTCATAACCGTTTCTTCTCTTCCTTAAAATATTAAATATTAAAGTTTTTTCATACGGGTCGCCTCCTTAGCTTGGGATTAGCCCCTGTGTTTCGGCCTAGAGCCACTTAGGTTTTAAAAGTGTATTTAGGAGTGCAAGTTCACGCCTCCAATCCCTTCTGTACTTTGGGCCAGTAACTTAACCTGATGTTTTGTTTTCTTCGTGCGAAGGCCCTGTAGGTTGGGTATTAAATACCCCTGTTTCTTTGTATGCCTTGATGGCAGTTTGGATAAGAGTCTGTTATTGCCTTGATAGGCTTGAAAGATCGAGAGCGGGTCAGCTCTTTATAGTGTTGTGGTAAAGGTGCCTTAGAGAGGCTTGAGGTTAATAGCTGGGAGCAAGTGCTCTTTGTATTTAGGGGTTTTCTGCCCTTTAGCAATTGTGGTTGTGAGCTGTGAGCTCAGAAATTAAACTTGGGGCTCGAAGCCCAAATCTTGTAACGAGTTGTAATTTGTTAATTTGTTGATCTGCTACTTGGTACCTGTTATACTTTGTTATTGATTGATTTTGAAAAGAAAATATAACCTTTGTTAAAGTTTTAAATTAACTTTAATTCTGTAGTTGAGACCTATTCCAGCCCGCACCTTCTTTCACCTCTAACTACCACGGATATCTCCGTAACAAAAAGTATTGGCTTCAAGTTTAGAGCTTTCAAGTACCTGACTCCAGTAAACTATCCCCGTGTGAATTAGGCTTAAGGTATCTCCTTACTACTAGCTACCTGCATCTCCTCTGTTCCGACCTTTAAATTTCTTTTCCCACATCCCTCTGATAATATTAACAAAGTTTTGCTGTTCTCCCTGGTTTCTTCCATTCTCTGTTTAATAGCTTAACAAGAGTAAAAGTATAGGTTAATTTTCAATTTTATTTATCTTATTCCCATCTAGGGTGGATATAAATCGTGCATTTTAATTTAAAATCAGATTTTAAAGTTTTAAATTAGTTCTGTTATTCAAATCTGATTTAAATCAACATTTCTATTATACATCTATATATTTTGTATATAGAAGCCATGAGGCTTACCATTTATTGAATTTAGAATACTTAATTTTATAACATGTCAGTAAAAAATTGAGAAAACGTGATTCCTTGAACTCCCTGTAAACATTGAACATTTAATGACCAACTAAACATGGATCATTTTCAGTGTCACCAGTTACTTTTCTTGATATGTATGTGTTTGGTAGGGTAAGGTTTGTCTGAACATTACATTTTCAAAGTTGCATTAATTTTGATTAGTTTAACTATTACAGTGTTCTTTTATTTTCTAGAAAAATTATGCATATGATTAGAAGACATGTAACATCTTTGAAATCATAGGCAAGAACTTGTATCTTACTTCTAATGAGTTGAGAGTTCTGTGAATAGGCATAATCATTTAAATCGTATTACAAACTGTTGAATCCATTATAATGAGTGATCTGTTGCAGTAAACAGGAAGAAATTAGACCAGCCCTTGGTGAACTGTCTGTTTCATCTCTAATTGTTGATGCAAATTATGACAAAAATCCCTTTATTCCAAGAAATCATAAGTAATAAAACAATGGAACTGTATAAAGCATTAACATTTCACGACAAGTATGGAACAGTATCAATCGATTGCTATTGATCTGACAGTAGTGACAAAAATGAACACATGGTAAGAATTTTCAGCATGTGGCCTATAGCCAGTTTGTAATTCAGAATTTCTGCAGGGAAAAAACTCAATGTAACATGTACCGGTATGTAGTATTTAGACAATAATGGAAGCCTGATGGTCTGGTGGACAATCTTTCTTTAATTTGTAAAATTTACAATGTCTTTTGATTTAAATTCAAAACCCAATTTCCATCTATACAGTATCTTTCTCTCTGATTTTTCTTGTTACTTTACAATCTTTTTAGTAAGTATGCAACTTCTATATCTTTATTGCATTGAATGCATTCATTTCCTCATTTTTCTTTTCTTTTCTTGTTATATTCCCAGCAGGAGCTGAATGAAGGAAATGGAGGAGGATGATTATGATGACAATTTTATTCCTATATACTCCCTTCAACCACCAAATTATCCCTCTCATTTACCTTTTTGTTAACCTTGCAATTCTTATTGCCATGTTTTTACTTATTTTACAAAATTCTACTAGTGTTCTTGTGCTGGTGACATGTAGAATTTTATTAATGGGGGAGACCCTTATTAAAATTGATTTGTAATTGACATTATCAGTATTTTAAATATTATTATATCATGTTACGATATATACTCTATATTATATTATGTTTGAACAGAAGATATTCAGAAAGTCACTAATAAAATATAAACACTTTTTTTCTCTCATCGTTAAGCTTCAACTTTCAACAAATTTTAACATCTGTTTTGTTTCGGTCCTTCCTCCCTCTCTCCTGATTGCAGAGACTTATCTTCTGATTTTGAGAAACATCTTTAGTATTTCTGTCATCATCATCATCATCATCATCATCAATGTCCCACTCCAGTCACCCGGGTGTGGTTAACAAGCCTCCTCCACTCCTTTCTGTCCTTCCACTTTTCCTGCTCCATTACTTCTGCCGCATCCAATCCAGCTTCTCTAATGTCCTTCCAAAGGTGATCCAACCACCTCCTTCTCGGTCTTCCAACTGATCTCTTTCCCTCAACTTCTCTTTCCAATTCCCTTCTTGCTACTTGTTCCTTTCCCATTCTTTTTGCAGTTCGAATCATCTCAGTCTTGCTTTCTGTATCTTCTGTACTAACGGTTCTATATTTAGCTCTTCTCTGATTTTAATATTTTGAATTCTACCTCTCCATGCTAACCGATGTTAAAAATGTAATTTCTGCTGCTTGGATCTTACTGTCTTGTCTCTTATTAATTACCAGCGTTTCTAGTCCATATGTTACAATTGGCATGAAATACTGTTTATATAATGTTAATTTTGTTCTCTTGGGTACTTTGTCATCCCATAAGAGCTCTCTGACTTGATGATAAAATGTTATACCTTTACTTAGTATGTTATTAATTTCAGGGTTGATTTCGTTACTTCCACTAATAATGCTACTCAGATATGTAAATTGTTCTACATTCTCTAACTGTTCTCTGTGTATGTTCACTTGGCTTCTCTTTTTCTCCTTTCCACAGTGCGTGACTACAGTTTTCTTTTTAGTAATTACCATTCCAAACTCCTTCAGATTTTCATTCCAGATGTCCAGTCTCCTTTGTACTTCCTTTTCTCCCTTTCCCCAAATCACCACATCATCTGCAAATACCAAAGCATTCACTTCATCACTACTGATACTCTGTTTTACACATTTTATGATTTCATCCATCAATAAAATTAACAATAATGGTGACAGTGCACTTCCTTGCTTGAGATTTTTTTTTTTTTTTTTTGTATAAAATGTTTGAGTCACCACTCCCCTCTTGTACACTGCTTTTACTCTCATGATACAACATTTTTATCTTGTTAATGAATGATTTTGGTACATTCCTTTTCAGTAGGTATTCCCATACATGTTTTCTCTTAACTGTATCATAAGCTTATTCCAAATTCAAAAATACAAATATGATTTCCTTGTTCCTTTCCAGATGTTTTCCCATTATCGTTCGCACTGTAAATATTAAGTCTATTGTTGATATATTCAGTCTAAAGCCATATTGTTCTTCCTCTGTGTTTTTATTATATCTCCCAGTCTTTTGTCTGTGACTATCTCTGTTATTTTTAGCCCATGTGATAATAGGGTTATATCTCTATAATTTTCACATTTCTTCCTTTTCCTTTTTTGAACAATGGTACAATGCTTCCTTGTTAACAATTCTCAGGTATCCTTTCATCCTTCCATATGGCATTGAGGGCTCAGTATAGCCACTGTAGTCCAATGCTTCCTGCTGCCTTAATCATACCATATCAGGGCAACGGCATGTAAATACTTCAATTAAGGACAACTGATAGATTTTAAGTGCACCATAAGAAAATTGATGCCTCTACAAGGCTGGACTATGATATAATTGGATTGCAGACCCACCTGTAGTGTAAAGGATTGGAGCAAATCGTGTAAATTTTGTACCTGCCAAAAGCAATCCAGCTCTTTTATGTGTAAATTAGCATTTGCAATTATCAGGTTTTGTACCTGATATTCGGACTTTTAAGTCCTTGTTACTGCTAGAGCTGACAAGCTCATTAATATTGTTATTCATTCAGATTTTCCATTTATCAATTTTAAATTTGAGGAAAAAAATAGGAAAGAAATAAAATTTTGAAATTTGTTGTGGTAAGTTATGCTCCAGTTAATTCCTTGTCCACCCATTCAACTCTCATGCTTCTTGCACCTCTGTGATCCACAGAATTTCCTTAACAGTAATAAATAAGCAATTACAAAATTTTTAATAGTATTGACAAGTGGTGAATGGATTTTAGTCAATACATACTAAAACAAATTAAACCACAATGGTTAAGTTAATAAATTAAAGAAGAGACTAGACGTTCTATTTGAATTCTGTAAGGCAACGGCTGCTGTGAGCTGCACGCTAGTGCCTTGCTTTATTATTTCTGCTGAGAAATAAAAGTAGGTGAGTGAGAATGGCAATCCTTATTTCAGATTAAGAAGTATGATAGAAATAGACACTAACACCACCTCGGACTTCTCAGTACTCTTTAACACTATAAGCTAACCTCAAAAGTAAATAGTATCGAAATATATATATGATGTAAGGAAAAAAAGCCACACAAAGTAATTAATGATTATAGGAAACTCATGCTCAGAAGGGATTTTCGAGGATTCAAAGGAAAATAGAAATAAAACATGTCTTTAGATTTATTTTGCTATATTCTACCTACTATCCACAGTATTACAGGTATACTATTGTATAGAATATCCTGATTTCATTAAATTACATGCACTAGCATTAATAATTAATTATATTCATAAGAGAGAAAACAATACCATACAAATCATTCATGAAAGGAAGACTGGGACAGACAAGTAATACTTTTGTTTTTGGCTAGTGGTTTATCGTCGCACTAACACATCAAAGGTTTTCAGCAATGCCATTTGGTATTTTCTCCAGTTACTTATTATATGATAGATCTTGCAAAAAGTAAAATGCAAGACCGTAACGGGTCACATGGCCCAATACTTGGACGGAAGATGATGATGATGATCTTTCAGTTTGTCAAATTAAGTGCTTGGGGCTAGATAATGGTTATGCACAAACTGGGCAATATTGAGATTTGTACTTATTTCATACATGCTAGAGGATGGCAAAGCTCTGGAGAAGTAGTGTTAGAAGAAACCAAGACATGACAGCAAATAGGTACTCCATTGCTATGTATTGCACCAAGACACAACACATCAATCAATCAATGATCTGCATTAAAGGCTGTTGCCTGGAGACATATTCCCTACCAATTGATTACCTAGTCTTTTCTTAAATGTTTTTGAAGAACTTGAAAGTGTATTCAACATTTCTCTTGATAAATTATTCCAATCCCTTATTCCTCATTCGATAAATAAATATTTGGCCCGATTTGTCCTCTTGAATTCAAACTTTATCTTCATATCTTTCCTACTTTCAAAAGCTCCACTCAAGCTTATGGTATTCGTCTACTAATGTCACTCCACTCCAACTCTCCACTGACAGTTCAGAACATGCTGCTTGGTCAAGGTGGACAATATACAAATTGAATGGTTATGGCATGTGGTTGTCACTAATACATGGTGACAAATTCAAAGAAATTGAACACAGATTTTTCAATTACTGGTCACAAATGACTCCCATGGGGTGGAGATTTTGCATCCAGTGAGAAATAACAAATTTCTCGTCCAATGACTGGGTTGATATTGTCAACAAAGGCAGAGTAGAAAATAAATTTATGACAGTTATAAAACAAGATTTCCTATAGTCCAGCAAAGTGCCATTACAGCTCATGACAAAAAGAAAACTGAGCTCGATAGCTGCAGTCACTTAAGTGCGGCCAGTATTCGGGAGGTAGTGGGTTCGAACCCCACTGTCGGCAGCCCTGAAGATGGTTTTCCATGGTTTCCCATTTTCACACCAGGCAAATGCTGGGGCTGTACCTTAACTAAGGCCACGGACGCTTCCTTCCCATTCCTAGGCCTTTCCTGTGCCATCGTCGCCATAAGACATATCTGTGTCGGTGCGACGTAAAACAAATAGCAAAAAAAAAAAAAAAAAAAAAAAAAGAAACATCAATAGATAGCCATCCCATTATATTTTTCAGGAGCTATAGTGTTCAAATTTTTGGCTTTAAATCCTGATTAAATTTTAATGAAGAATGCTGTTCATGGAGACTTCCGTCAATGGCAAGAAGTATGGTCATCCTACATAGATATAATGAATTAAGACCTTGACAACAGAACACCATAGGTCTATTCCTATACAGTATAAGAAACTGTCTGATGTCATGGACCTTCTTCCCTACACATCTGCGGTGCATCACGGATATTATTTGTCCCTGTCTCAAGATGAAACCACACAGCAGGTTAGTAAACCTAAATTAATTCAAGGCAGTTTCTTAAATGATGCTGAGAGCAATGTGAACGGTATTTTGATTGATACTTTCACGGTTCATAATTGTAGGCATGATAAGTAAGGTTTGGAAGTTAAGGAAAAGTCATATTTCTTTCTGAACACATTTTACCCAAAATCTAAAAAATAAAAGTGAATGACGGATCTCTGACCCCGTGAGGCGCCCTTAACAAGGTATATGTTATCTGCATTGAGTTTCCAAGCAGTGTTAGTAGATATATTCTTCTGTCTTTTCCTGGAACAGACAAATAGCAGGTTTAGAAGATGAAGTGTTCAGTGAAGAGATCTTCAGTACTGATGGAACAATTCTTTTTGTAAATCGTGTGGAGTTAAGGCAGCAGCGGTAAAGCATTTAATGTGCAACAACATATGTTGATGAAACTGGATGTTGTGAATGGTATGTTGCGAATGTTATATTTGGCATGCGTCTCGTGGATCGTTCAGACAATGAACATTTACTTCATTCAGAGGTTCTCGATGGAACTAATCATTCCACAATTGCAGTACCGTACTTTTTGACAATGCCATGAAGCTTTTGTGGGATGGTGAAATTAACCCTTTGTTGCCTGAATAGTGAAAAATAGTAAGTATAGTTGATTTTTTCACCTTGTTCCAATGGAATATGTTCAAATAGTAAATGCTAATACTTTCAAATCGTAATTTTAATCTTTTGTAATTTTGGGGGGCTTGGTACTTTTAAGTACCGTCAGGCATATAGGAGGCTTAATATTTGGGTAGATAAGAATATTCACATTTTGGAATTATATCACATTTATTGTCTCAAAAGATTAGTAGAACATGTTTTTCATACCTAAAACCATTACAAAAATGTAAAAGCAAAATTTAAAGCAAATATGTGTAATAAGAGTGAAGTTTCCTAATATTATAGTTCATATGTAGAACATCTTGCATATATCCTACACAGTTGACACATTATGATACTCTGCAAAGCAGTTCTTTCTTTCATTGCAGCAAAGAAAAACACTACATGAAGTAAACTTGGAATGCGGTCTTGACTGCACCTTCTTTCTTGAACACACCTCACATCGACCACGGTTTTTTACAAAAACAACAAAATGATTTCCATGATTACTTAGTCTGACATCACTGGGCACAGAATATTCTGTTTTCGTCCTCTTTGGTAGACAAGTTTGCTTTGGTGACCTCATATCACGTGAAAGTTTTCCGGGAAGAGGAATTTATTTCTGGTTCATCAGTCCTAGGGCCACATTTCCCCGAAATGCCATTAGAGGGACTTTTCATGCAGATTACAGTATATGATGTAGGCATTGACAAATGCTATCTCAATCATTCCCCAAAATAATCTATGCCACCATTTTTGGATCGACGGTCAAAACCACATACGCCTCGAAGTCTGTCAGCATGGTCCACTCCACCCATGTGTGCATTGTAGTCTTGCACAACAACCGGGCAATCAGCAGTAACATTACTTCCATCCTTCTGTTTCCTAGAAACAGTTGTGGCTTCTGTTCCATGGAAATTAGATGCTAAGCACACACCTTTACTGCCTTTCCATAGAAAAACACTGATGTCCGTCGAAAGAAAGCATTACTTTCGGTTTTGGATATGACTAACATGAGACCCTCCATATGGCCTGACGGTACTTCTAAGTACCTCACCATTTACTAGCTATATATCCACACCAATTGCAAATTTCATCAATTTGAGTATTTTATTGCATTACAGAAGCATACTTACATGTACTAAGATCACTTGCAGGTCGAATGTAACAATAGGAGCTAGGAAATAACGAATCAAAATGTCATTTGTTTACAGTGGTAACACTATGACTACACTCCTAAGAATAAAACGATCTCCCGCGTTTTTCATCAATACCAAACTCAAAAATGAAGTATCTCTGTTTCAAGAACTAGTTACTTGAAAGTACCATGAGGAAAATACAAGGGTAGGATTTACTGAATAATTCCAAAGCCATGAAATATGAGATGGTACTTTAAAGTACCGTCAGGCAACAAAGGGTTAAGCAAGAATGAATCTTAGTGACCGATGCTGTAGTGATGGGCAGTCTGAGATGGGGTCTCGAGATTTCTCGAGACTAGCGCAGACACTATTTCTCGCGAGAGATCTCGAGAGCGTTGTTCTTGCGTTATGTGGTGAGCAGCGTGTCGTAGGCCTACAGGTAGCCTGAGCTTAATGTTGTTTGTACCGAGTATGCGAATAGCCAACCGCAGGCCTTCTCCATGCCGTCAATACATGTCAAAAAGCGACCAGGGCGTTCATTTGTTTCATTTCGATGCAGTATAACCTAATTATAAAGGATAAGTTTTCTGGCATTGTATGCAGCAGTGAGTACACGAATGAGTAGGCGAAGTACAGAAACTGACGGCTACTTTAGGAACCCTACCTGGATAGTAGAGACGTGCATTATTCGAACTCGAGACGGGACAAGATGCGCCTTACTGCACCATTACGCATGAGTGGAACGTGTAATTTAAAATGCCCGAGTTTCGTCCAGTTCTTTCAACAAGTACGTGAACATCGTTATCAGACCCCACATTCAATATCATATGACCACTGTTTGTGTTTACCGATATTTTGGTGACGAAGGAAATAATTCTTTACAATGTCATAGAGTATTCGCGTCATAATTAGGTACTTCGGTATATGACGGTGCAATGCGTAATTGCGTCTAATTGTACGCGACGACTTTAAGACGATGTCCGAAAGGCAACGTAAGTCATGGATGTAAGTTATTTTGAAGAAATGCCACATAGCACAGCCAGCTGTGTTGTTTATTCAAAAGGAGTAAAATACGTCAACAGAAATACTTCTGCGATGATCCGGCACTTAAAAACAGTGGGTAGCGGCGATAGGAGGGAGGCAGTTGCCCCCATTTTGTGGAGAAAACATTGCATTTGTATTCCATTTTTGCCGGCCGAAACTGGTTATTATTTTCTAAAAGAAATTTATTCAAGCCCTGTTGTCTTTTCAGCTCTTACTCAATTTTCTTAAATGATTACAAACGTTTTGGCGGAAATACACACAAATGTCGTTTGTTGTGGCTAACCGATTTGTATAGTGCCACAGCAAGTAGTGAAGACTTCGCATGTGCTGTAAGGAAGGGTAGCCATCTTTTATTTGGCAAAGTTATGGGCACTGAGGTATGATTCACCCGCTTGCCGTGCGCATTCGTCAGTCGGACAGTCTCCTCAGTGTCTGTTAGTTTCTTGGTATCTAGGCTAGTAGTGGTGGGGATGGAGCGGTTCGGTTCGGAGCAAGTAGTGTGACGTCATTACTCAGTTAAACCGAGTACAACTTTACAGCGGTAAATTTAAACTTTATATTGACCTTCTAAGCTACAGTTTACATTCATAAAGAAGATTATCAATTATTATCAGTGGTACAATGCTCCGTACTGTCTATTATTGGTTATTTGCACAATTTTTATAATGTAATATAATTTAACACATAACGTAACAAACAGTGTAAATTACAACTCTGTGCTTAATATGAGGCATATCAAGTAGACAATAAAGAAATGAACATACAAATTAATACATAAATACAATAAATATAAATGCATATGGATAAACGTTCCGTATTCCATAATGTCATAATTGACGAAATGAAATATAGTGCTTTGAAATATGCCTAAACTCATAATGTCAAACATTTCATTTATAACTGTGTGGTAAGGAGTTAAATGAAAAATCTGTAAAGATTACATCAGTAATGGAAATAAGTAAAGTATACAAATGAACTCAATTCTCCATCTTGTGACAAGCATTAAAATCAAGACACAACACGTTGTACACAGAGAGTATGCGAAGTAGCGTTAGTGTTCTGTACTGCATGGGACAGGTGTTATATAGAAGGAATTTCCATTCAGAAATATCAGAGTTTCCGCTCGTTTTGCAGAAAGCAACGACTTTCGGCCTGAAATAATTTGTCTAGTACATGAAAACACCTCCTATGCGGGCACAGATGTAGCAGGTACGCTAAGGTAAGCAAAAGCAAGTTCACTTAAAGGTCAGTGAATATTGAAATTTCATGACCGCATTGTAATCAAAATCGACTTTCAACCTATTAGGTCGTGTTACGTACATTTAGTACGTGTTGAAGAGATGTTATGTACAGAAAAAAATGGCTAACCGGACACCAGTGGGATCCAAACCCACAACCTCCCTAGTTCGCGTTGGTAGCTCTACCAATTGAGCTATGGTGGCATAGTACTATTTTGTTCTGTTGGAAAGGATCTAAGCTACAGGTCTGGCTCTATCCTCTGCAACCCTCAGTGACTGCATGTCTTCACATACAAAAGTAGCTAAACTCCTATGCAACTTAATTTTCTTCCTGCACTGTCTCATCCACATGTAGGAATGGAATTACTTTTACGATGTGCAACTGTATTTGTACCATGTCTTTACGATGCTCCCGTTGTATGCGATTCCATAAATTTGACGTTCCTCCACTTGTACAATAGATTTGATTGCAAATTTTACAAGTAGCGGATTTTCTACCTGGACTGCTAGTAAAATACTGCCATGCTTGGGGGGACTATCATGGCATTATTGCTTCTTTCTTATTACAAATATCAGTAGAAAATATAGCGCAACAACTTTAAACAAATATGTATGTAGTATAAGGAAACACAAAAAGAACAGACGTCTCAGTCTGGAGTCTGAACAACAGCACAGTGGTGTTGCGATTGTAGCCTGGCTGGAAGGTTTACTGAAGCACCCGCAGCGCTATACGGAGTATTCGAGTTGAATCAGTGCTCCACTGTGACGTCACCTAAACCTGAAGAACCAAGTTACTCTACAGTTCTACTCGCTCCATCCCCACCACTATAGGCTAGTCAATTAAAAAATGATTTCGTTTTATCACGCCTTCTGTTAAATTGTAATACATGTGCAATTGTTCCTTTGATGAAAGTTTTATTGTATTGTATTGAATCAAAATCTCAAATAAACTCTTATTACACTTAAGTTCGTAAACTGTTACCACTCTGTCGAAATTCGCTCAGAGAGCTTAAAAAACTTACCATTTTGTAGATTTTCTTTTCACTTTTATGTACACCCCGTCGCATTATCCCACAATCCCGGGTACTTCTTGTTGTCTGTGCAGTTTTTTGCCCCCTCACTTCTAATTCCCAATCGCCGCTACTGCTTAAAAACGCATAATACTTACGAAGCGGAATCGTCACAAAAAACCCCTGTGGGTTGGGGCGGTATAATAATACCCACGGTATCCCCTGCCTGTCGTATGAGGCGACTAAAAGTGGCTCTTGGGAGCGTGGGTTGGCGACCACGGGGCCCTCAGCTGAGTCATGATATTGTTTCCCCTTACCTGTGCCAGTCTCCTCACTTTCTTCTATCCTATCCGACCTCCCTTGGTCAACTCTTGTTCTTTTCCGACCCCAACGGTATTACAGCACTCGAGGCCTAGGGCGTTTTTCATTTTCACACCCTTTGTGGCCCTTGTCTCCCTTTGGCCGACACCTTCATTTTTCAAAGCGTTGGATCCCTTCCATTTTTTCCGACTAGTGTTGTATAGAGAATGGTTGCCTAGTTGTACTTCCTCATAAAAAAATAATCACCACCACCACCAATTGTCACAGAACACCTCCAGCTTGGTCTGCACCACAAGAAGCTACCCTGCCAACAACAAGTGTGAGGTATCCAGGCGGGTGTACATCCTATCTACAGTTATTAACAAATTATAACATAAGCGTTATTCAGCTAAGATGTCCACCTGAAATAACTCTTCAACCGTTTAATATACTGACATTCTGTTTTCACTTTCATTAATGGTATTAAGAGGGTCATAGTTCAACATGCAGTACTTTTCCAGGATTTTGACAAAATTTATTGGCACACATTTCCAGATGAGAACTGCTGATGATATACTATCAAGCTTACGCTCGTAGTTACTGGGACATCGCACAGCTCGCAGCACAGAAGAATCAGTCTTGAGAGCATTGGCCATTACCCCTGTTGAAAGAATTGGAGCAAATCGGGCATTTTAAATTACACTTTCCACTCATGTGTAATGGTGGTTGCATATGCAGCCATGCACATCTTGCCCCGTCTCAAGTTTGAATAATGTGCGACTCTAGTATCCGGGTAGGTGTACATCCTGTCTGCAGTTAGTCACAAATTACACAGGATTATTCAGCTAAGATGTTAACCTCAGATAAGCCGTGAACAGTTTAAAATATTGACATTCTGTTTTCACTTTCGTTAATGGTATTAAGGGGGCCACTGCTGAACATGTTTTACTTTTCCAGGCTTTTGACAAAATTTATTGGCTCACACGTTTCCATATGAAAACGCTATTTCACGCAATAACTGCTTATGGTATACTATAAAGTTTACTCTTGTAGTTACTGGGACATGGCACATATTGCAACATAGGAGAACTGGTCTCAAGATTCTCGCGAGAGTATCGAGATCCGTGACGTCAGTCTCGAGAGTATCGAGCGAGAATGTTGCCCATCACTACACATAGTGAAAGCAGCAAGGGGGCTTAAGGTACTCTACCAAAAAATGGTCGTTTTAATGTGCCTTGCTCACGGGTTGCACAGAGTTGCTGAAGAAATAGGGCAGAATTTTCCTATGCTGACCAGTTAATATCAAATGTTAAAAAAATATTCCTATTAATGATACTGTAAATATTATCAAAAAGAACCTTACCAAACACAGTAATTTAAGCAAATTTGAAATAAATGACTTTATCAAATTGTTGAGCTTTGTTTTGAACAACAACTACTTCACACTTTCAACAACAAAATCTACCATCAAAAAGGACTGGCAATGGGAGATCCCGTTCCGGGCATTTTAGCTAACATTTTCATGGATAATCTAGAGGCTAACAAAATTGTAAACAAAATCAGCAGTCTCCATCTATGGATAAGATTTGTTGATGACACGTTTGCCATCATTGACAAACGGCAGAACAACAGCAACATCTTTTAGAATTAATTAATTAATGTTATTTGTTTTACGTCCCACTACTACTCTTTTAAGGTTTTCGGAGACGCTGAGGTGCCGGAATTTAGTCTCGCAGGAGTTTTTTTACGTGCCAGTAAATCTACCGACACGAGGCTGACGTATTTGAGCACCTTCAAATACCACCGGACTGAGCCAGGATCGAACCTGCCAAGTTGGGGCCAGAAGGTCAGCGCCTTAACCGTCTGAGCCACTCAGCCCGGCTAGAATTTCTTAATGGACTCAACAATAACATTACCTTCACAAAAGAAGATGAAACCAACAACTCCTTAAATTTCCTGGATGTAACCATAAATAGAACCCATAATAAATTCAAATTCCAAATCTATAGAAAACCCACTTTTGCACCTCTGACTATAAAAAAAGAATCTATGCACCCGCATTCTCACAAATTAGCAACCTTCTACAGCTTAATCCATAGAGCGTTCAAAATTCCTCTTTCCAACAACAACCGAAAAAAAGAACTACAATATATTAAAGAACTAGCGAAACTTAACGGCTACAAACCAAACACAGTTAATAAAATTATACGTACATTATCATTATAGACTGTAATGCCTTTCAGCGTTCAGTCTGCAAGCCTCTGAGAATTTACTAAACGTTGCCACAATCCTCGATTTGCAACTAGTGTTGTGGCCTCATTTAGTTCTATACCTCTTATCTTTAAATCGTTAGAAACCGAGTCTAACCATCGTCGTCTTGGTCTCCCTCTACTTCTCTTACCCTCCATAACAGAGTCCATTATTCTCCTAGGTAACCTATCCTCCTCCATTCGTTTCACATGACCCCACCACCGAAGCCGGTTTATGCGTACAGCTTCATCCATCGAGTTCATTCCTAAATTAGCCTTTATCTCCGAGTACCCTCCTGCCATTGTTCCCACCTGTTTGTACCAGCAATCATTCTTGCTACTTTCATGTCTGTTACTTCTAACTTATGAATAAGATATCCTGAGTCCACCCAGCTTTCGCTCCCATAAAGCAAAGTTGGTCTGAAAACAGACCGATTTAAAGATAGTTTCGTCTGGGAGCTGACTTCCTTCTTGCAGAATACTGCTGATCGCAACTGCGAGCTCACTGCATTAGCTTTACTACACCTTGATTCAATCTCACTTACTATATTACCATCCTGGGAAAACACACAACCTAAATACTTGAAATTATCGACCTGTTCTAGCTTTGTATCACCAATCTGACATTCAATTCTGTTGAATTTCTTACCTACTGACATCAATTTAGTCTTCGAGAGGCTAATTTTCATACCATACTCATTGCACCTATTTTCAAGTTCCAAGATATTAGACTGCAGGCTTTCGGCACAGTCTGCCATTAAAACCAAGTCGTCAGCATAGGCCAATCTGCTTACTACATTTCCACCTAACTGAATCCCTCCCTGCCATTTTATAGCTTTCAGCAGATGATCCATATAAACTACGAAGAGCAAAGGTGAAAGATTACAACCTTGTCTAACTCCTGTAAGTACCCTGAACCAAGAACTCATTCTACCATCAATTCTCACTGAAGCCCAATTGTCAAATTAAATGCATTTGATTGATTTTAATAATCTACCTTTAATTTCATAGTCCCCCAGTATGGCGAACATCTTTTCCCTCGGTACCCTGTCATATGCTTTCTCTAGATCTACGAAACATAAACACAATTGCCTAGTCCTCTCGTAGCATTTTTCAATTACCTGGCGCATACTGAAAATCTGATCCTGACAGCCTCTCTGTGGTCTGAAACCACACTGGTTTTTATCCAATTTCCTCTCAACGACTGATCGCACCCTCTCTTCCAAGATGCCAGTGAATACTTTGCCTGGTATACTAATCAATGAGATACCTCGATAGTTGTTGCAATCCGTCCTGTTCCCTTGCTTATAGATAGGTGCAATTACTGCTTTTGTCCAATCTGAAGGTACCTTACCAACACTCCACGCTAATTTTACTACTCTATGAAGCCATTTCATCCCTGCCTTCCCACTATACTTCACCATTTCAGGTCTAATTTCATCTATTCCTGCTGCCTTATGACAATGGAGTTTATTTACTATCCTTTCCACTTCCTCATGCATAATTTAACAAACGTCATTTTCCTCCTCCTCATGAGCTTGGCTGTTTGCAACACCACCATGATGATTTCCTTATACATTGAGAAGATGTTCAAAATATTCCCTCCACCTCTCCAGTGATTCCCTGGGATCTATTATGAGTTCACCTGAATTACTCAAAACACTGTTCATTTCCTTTTTCCCTTCCTTCCTAAGGTTCTTTATTACTGTCCAGAAAGGTTTCCCTGCTGCTTGACCTAGCCTTTCCAGGTTATTAACAAAATCTTCCCATGACTTCTTTTTGGATTCAACAACTATTTGTTTCGCTCTGTTTCTTTCATCTACGTACAGATCCCTGTCTGCCTCGGCCCTTGTTTGGAGCCATTTCTGATAAGCCTTCTTTTTACGTTTACAGGCTGCTCTCACTTCATCATTCCACCAAGATGTTCGCCTTTTCCCATCTTTACACACAGTTGTTCCTGGGCATTCCCTTGCTGTTTCTACTACAGCATCCCTGTATGCCACCCATTCACTTTCTATATCCTGAACCTGCTTACTGTCTACTGTTCGAAACTTCTCACTAATCATATCCATGTACTTCTAATTTCCTCGTCCTGGAGATTTTCTACCCTTATTCGTTTGCAGACAGATTTCACTTTCTCTACCCTAGGCCTAGAGATACTTAGTTCACTACAGATCAGATTGTGGTCTGTATCATCGAAAAATCCGCGGAAAACTCGTACATTCCTAACAGATTTCCTGAATTCAAAGTCTGTTAAGATATAGTCTATTATGGATCTGGTACCCCTAGCCTCCCATGTGTAGCGGTGAATAGCCTTATGCTTGAAGAATGTATTCGTAACAGCTAAACCCATACTAGCACAGAAGTCCAGCAAACGCTTCCCATTCTCATTAGCTTCCATATCTTCCCCACATTTACCAATCACCCTTTCGTATCCTTCAGTTCTATTCCCAACTCTCGCATTGAAATCGCCCATTAGCACTTGCTGTTGACCCTGACCACGCTGTCACTCAATGCTTCATAAAACTTGTCAACTTCATCCTTATCTGCACCCCCACATGGTGAATACACGGACACAATTCTTGTCCTAATTCCTCCCAGTGACAAATGTACCCACATCATTCGCTCATTTACGTGCCTAACAGAAACTATGTTGCGTGCAATGGTATTCCTGATAAAGAGCCCTACCCCGGACTCTGCCCTTCCCTTTCTAACACCCGTCAAGTACACTTTATAATCTCCTATCTCTTCCTCATTATCTCCCCTTACCCGAATATCACTTACTCCTAGCTCATCCAGATGCATCCTCTTTGCTGACTCAGCCAGTTCTACCTTTTTTCTTCCATAAGCCCCATTAATATTGATAGCTTCCCATTGAATTCCATTTCGTTCGCCAAGTTGTTTCCAAGGAGTACGGGTGCTCATTCGTTTGTACTAATTGGCGTCGTATATTTTTATATACGTACTTGGCTTCCCGCAGCCGTGACAGGTTCTGGACCTTCGAAACGTTCTCCACTCTACTTTGGTGTTTGGCCGCAGCACGTGACCTTGAGTGTGCCGCGCTGGTCACCGGGAGCTGGCGGCTTTCTACTACAGATCTGTTCGTCTGCGAATTCAAGCCTTTTTGATCTTCGCATGTTGATTGGTAGTGTTGTGACTTTGTGCAGGACAGAATGTGGTGTCGTGTCTAACAGAGTGTGAAACTGACCTCCAACATTCATAAACATTTTACATGTTTTTTATGGCTGATGATGACCTAGACTAAGGTCGAAACCGGTCCCATTTAAATAGAAATGTGATTGCTACGTTTCTTTCTTTTGAGTATTGAATAGGTTGAACCTCCTTTCCAGTTATTTAATTTTTAACATCAATAATTTCAATACAGAACAATGAAATTTTTATCTTTAAATGTCAAATGGGAGTGGGACTCCATTACTCCCATAGGTCCGAGGCTTGCTTAAAGTGTTCTGAGCTCGGTAAATTCATGAAGCAGGATGCTGCCCTACTTGCACATAGTCCAAGTGAGGATCTCTCCTCTAACGGGTTATGGACCACCGGTGAATTGTATAGTCCTAGGCGCCTGAGCACAAGGAGGGCCACGACTCAGAATATGTCCGAGATACCCACTCCCATTCCATAGCAACTGGTATCCCGACTCTCAGGACCACTTACTAGGCCACTCAGCCGTTGCCCATGGTTCACGAACTAGGACGTGACTACAGTAACCCACAAACATGAACCATAATAAAATTTAAAAAAAAAAAATTATAAACAAAATCAAATTTAAAACTGCTACTAACCTAACCCCTGAAAGACCTAAAAAAAATAATTTTGCTGCCTTCATCTTCAGTAATCCGGCTCTTTACCAAATCACCAACCCAATCAAGAAACAGGACATCAGCAACGCATTCAAAACCCGCAATACAAACAGAAATATATTCTGCACATGTAGAATACATCCACGGTATCCCCTGCCTGTCGTAAGGGGCGACCAAGGGCGGACTGAATTAGAACCATGAAACTAATTTTGAATCGTACCATCACGCAGGGAACACCATAGGCTGCCTGTACTTGCGAGTAGTACCACTAAATTCGGTACGAAATAGGTTTGTGATTAGTAGCAGTAAAAGCCTGACCTGGTGGATTCCAGTACCCGTACGTCGTACCCATGTGTGCAACACCGCGGGTCTGGGCGTAGCCTGTGAGTTGTACCATTATATGAGCAGCACCGTGGGTCTGCGTTGCCTGTGATTAGTACCCACTATGTGAGGAACACCACGTGAATACCGGCGCCCGTGTTTAGTACACCTAGGTGGGGAACCTCGGTTTGCGTTGGCTATGAGTTGCGCCATTGTGTGAGACACACCATAGGTCTGCGTTACTTGTAAGTAGTACCATCTTTTGTGGAACACCGTGAGTCTTCGCTACTTCTGATTAATACCCCAACATGACACATACCATGGTTCTATTTTACTCGCGACATGTACCATTCTGTGGGGCCTTAAACGTGGATTTTGCACCCCCTTTAGACACCAAGCATCATTGTGCTTTATAAATGGTTCCTTGGTCGGTAATAATGTTATTTTCGATACGTTTTGAGTCTGATCCACTGGTTTTCTTTTGTGTTTTGTTGAGTTCCTGTCCATCCATTCCTTCTTCATGACATATTTTTATTTTGGTCAGTGGATGCCTTTGAAATTTTTGTTCTTTCATTTCGTACCATTAGGGGCTGATGACCTCGATGTTAAGCCCCTTAAAACAACAAGCATCATCATCATCAGTAAATTCAACACACGACAGATACTCTAATTCAGGAATTTATAGACTCAAATGCACCCAATGTGAATTTTCTTATGTCGGGCAAACTGGACGCAGCTTTCATACAAGATATTTAGAGCTTTACAACGCATCTAAGCACAACAAACACTTCGCTATGAGTATCCATATGAAAGAAACGGGACATAACTTCACCACCATAGACCAGGACCTTCAAATCTTAAAGATCATCAACAAAGGTAGCCTAATGACTGAATTTGAAAGCACCTACATCCTTTTAGACCAACACTTCAATGAAAATAAAAAACTAAATGACACCGTAGAAACAAAGAGCCCAGTCACAGTACAAATTCCTAACTTATTGTCATCTCTAAACATAAACAATAACAATTTTTTTTAAATCTTCAACTATAAATCCAACAATAACCCAACTCACTCCCTGCCAACAATGACACACCCTTACAAAACGAGAAGCAGAAAAAGCAACTGTTCAGACCACCTCACACAAGCAACATAACAGGACCTCCTCGTAACGTCTAAAGGGTAAGTTTCAAGAACATTAAATCTACTAAATAATAAACCATCCTAATATAGCACTCACACACCTTTTTGTTTTATTCCACAGACTTTAATGCACCCACCAGCTACACACTACATCCAAAAACCAGTGAACTGCTCTTCAATCCACACTGAATAACTTCAAAAAGCTCCAACAAAACAACATACAAAAGTTTATATGGTTATGTAATCATCCGTTATCTAACAAAACTTGATCAAACTCTCTAACAGATTTCTTGCCATCCACTTCAAGGCTTCTAGAAGTGAGGTTGACTACAAAATATTTAGACCTTCAAAAAAAAAAAAAAAAAAAAAAAAAAACATATAAGCTGAACGTGTTTAATGTCCTACAAATATAAAAAGAAATATTAAAATGCTATGACTTCAATAGACTACAATACCGTATCAATATCAGCATTATCTCCATTCGACAGGACATGAGTAAGACATCCCATTGAAACTTCAAGACAAGATCGACCAGTTTAGTTCCAAAACGTAACATAAGTTTGTATACATTAGTGTAAATTGTGTAAAAAATAGTTTTTAAGAATAGTTCTAGCACAGGTTAATCTCCAATAAGTTGTAAAAATGTACAGATGGTTTAAACCCATGTATCATGCCGTTCTCATTACTAACTCATGAATGTTGACAGTTAATATTATCTCCATTAAATGTGAACAAGATTTGGACGTCACATTAGTACTTTAAAACATGGATGGCTTGATCACTCCATTGCAATTGTTACGTAAATAATATTTACTATGATTAATCCTAATATAGCATCCACACAGAGCTCTGACTTGGAGATAGAATTCATGGCTTATGATGCCTGCAATGGCAGGTGAAACATGTACCATACTCAAACTTAATGTAATGACATTGTTATAGTCATAAAGACTTAACTAGTATTGAATAGGTGGTTTCAATAAATTAATTGTTTAACATTAATATTCCAACAATTTGTCAGGAAAATTAGTATATGAGGGGTCTAGAAGCAAAACTGGCTATGTCCACCCAATTTTACAGGAGGGACTGATTTATTAGAACTAACTAGAGGAGATACATGTATGATTATTTTACAGAATATAACCCTTCTACTCTTAAACATTTTAAAATGCAGCATAACCTAATGTACACGATAAACTTGGAGCACGGACGTTATCCGAATTGGAGATTGACAGGTTTGCAACTAACAGGTGGAGATTTCCACTTCTTCATCCAACATTCATAGGAGATTGCCATAACTGCAAGTGAAATAACAGAAAATCATGATCAAATAAGAATTCAGTGTATATTTACTGTGTTTAAAGAAATAAATAGAACATCTAAACCATCAAATCATCTGTTTCTATAAAAACTTCCTCTCCCTTTAATGACTTCTTCCTCATTCTTTGCCATATCATACCCCAATGTTTTGAGCAAATTTGTGTAAAACTGGAGGCTGTCCAACATTTTTCACTGATTGCCATAATGTTTAGTCAACAAATTGTCAATGTCTCACAATTTCAAAGCATTCACTTTAACACCCCTTTCAATTACAGTGGGATTAATCATTCTTACATTTTTGCCAGTTCACTTTTAGTCACCCCTACATCACTTCGATAATGAGGCTCTCACTCACACTAGCACATTGTTCATTGGATTTGTTTTAGCTCTTGTTAGAACAAAATGCATGGTAACATTAAATTTCAATCAGTCACATGACATCTAGCTCACTTGTGATTGGCCAACATGGAGACTGCCATCCATGAAACTCAAAGCTACATGGAGATTGCTGATTTTGTAACTAACCGCAATGTTTAACGATATATTTGAGGAAGATTTTTTCGGTTACGCAACTCGATAATTTTGTCATAGATGCCATTTACTTCGCAGAATGCTATCCCTACTTTAATTCATTTCTGCCAAAAAGTGGAGATTGCCAGTTTTGGTTCTAGAGCCCTCAATATTACTTCAAATTATATAGATATGTCAAAAAATATCTCTCGCCTAGAAACTTCTGGTTTAGAATTATATGGGAGTATGGGAATAGTAACCTCCCGATGGTATCACCACCTTGACGAAGGCAAAATACATTTTGCCGGGTGTTTTGGAGGCTTGCGTGTTCAAATGATCCTTAGAGCTATGCCGGTGGGAGCATATGCTCCTGGTAGGGCCACCCAAGCCGGACAGGTCTAAGGTGATGATCCAGACTAAGAGTGATACCCTGGTCCTCCAGGTTGGGGGTTGGTACGTCGGGCTAACAACTCCACTACCACAAAACTACATATTGTTCAGAAACCAAATCAAGATAACCGGACGGTCCCAAACTTACGACGACTAAAGCGCGCTAAAATGGCAACGATATGGATATATTGGAACATGGAATGTGAGAAGTATCTTTCAGGCCAGGGCTAGTAGAAAATTGGAGGAGGAATTACTTAAATATCAGATAGATGTGGCAGCATTACAGGAGATAAGATGGAAGACAATCGAGCTGACAGATCTACAGCACTACATTTTGTTCAATAGTGGGGAGGAAGAAAATAGAATAGGAACAGGGTTTATGGTCAAGAAATCGGTCAGTCATAATGTGATTGAATATGAAGCAATAAGCCCCAGACTATGCCGGTTAAGACTGAGAGGGAGATTTGCCAACATATCACTAATTAGTGTCCATGCACCAACAGAGGATGCCGATGAGGAAGAGAAAGAACATTTCTATGAAAAAATGGAGCAAGTATATGACAAGTTGCCCAAGTATGATGTTAAAGTTGTCCTAGGGGATTATAATGCCAAAGTAGGCAAAGAGAAAAAAAACCACCCAGTGGCAGGATATCATAGCAAACACCAAGAATCAAATGAAAACGGGTGGAAATTGATTGACTTCGCCTTTAGCAAGGAGCTGGTGATTAAGAGCACATGTTTTCCCCATAAGGAGATCCATAAAGAGACATGGATATCACCGGATGGTCTGACAAAGAACCAGATAGACCATGTGCTGATAGATGCGCGACATGCCTCCAATATAATGGATGTGAGAAGCATGCGTGGTGCAGACAGTGATTCAGATCACATACTGGTGAGGATCAAGTTCCGAGAAAGACTGGCAATTAAACCCAGGGACAGAGCTGAGCAGAGCAAGATAATGTAGAACTGTTAAGGGATGAGAAGAAGGAGGAAGAGTATAGAGACCGGCTGCAAAGAAAGCTACAGATGGGCAGAAACGGAGATGTGGACATCAACACAATGTGGGAGGAAACCAAGCTAGCAATAAATACAACGGCACAGGAAGTACTTGGAGAGAGATGGAAACAGAGTAGAAATAAATGGTATGATGAAGAAGTGGATAAGGTTCTGGAAGAGAGAAATCTTGCCCGACAAAGAATGCTACAGAGACCCACTCGAAATAATATTGTAGTTTTTAAAGAGAAACGGAGAATAGCAAAGACATTGATAAGGAACAAGAAAAGAATAGAAGAAAAGGAGAGAGTGGATGAAATGCAGAAGAATTTTGAAAATAAACAAGGCAGAAAATTCTTCCATGGGGTTGGACAAGTAAAGAAGGGATATCAACCCAGAGTGAATATGCTTAAGGATGAGACTGATAGACTCATTGTTGGGAAAGAACGAATTCTGGAAAAATGGGCAAAACATTTTGAAACATTACTTTCTGTCAGACCAATAAATGAAGAAAAAGAAGGATCAGACCATATGGAAACTTCAGAGAGAGATGAGGAGGGTGAATATGGAGATGAGTGTGAGGAGGAAGAGATGGATGAGGGGAATGGAGATGAGGATGCAGACGATATGGGATCACCATCGATTGAAGAAATAAGAGATATTATAAAACAATTGAAGAGCAGTAAAGCCCCAGGGAATGACCTCATAACAGCAGAAATGGTAAAACATGGAGGAGAAGTGTTGGTGAAGAAAATACACGAGATAATAAAAAAGGTATGGGAAACAGGTACAAAGCCGGAGGACTGGACACTAGCAAATATATGTCCTATACATAAGAAGGGGTCACGCATGCAATGCAAGAATTATCGAGGTATATCCTTACTGAGTATAGTATACAAAATCCTCTCTACAGCCATAACAAAGAGAGTTAGTAGTAGAGCGGAAAGTATAGGGGAGTACCAAGCTGGTTTCAGACCTGGAAGATCGACGATGGACCATATTTTCACCATGAGAATGACTCTGGAAAAGACATATGAATACAACGTTCGACTAGAGCATCTTTTTATAGATTTTAAACAAGCCTATGACAAAGTTAAGAGATCGACATTGTGGGAAACAATGAAGGAGTTTAAATTCGCACAGAAGTTAATAAAATCGACTAAGATGACCGTGGAGAACAGCAGAAGTCAGGTAAAAGTGCAGGGAAGTCTGTCAAGATCTTTCAGAACCGAAGAAGGCCTAAGGCAGGGAGACCCCTTATCACCAGTGTTATTTAATCTAGTGTTGGAGAAAGCTGTAAGATCAGTAACTACTAATCCGGGTGGTAATATTTACAATAGACTGATCCAAATTTTGGCTTATGCAGATGATGTGGTGATATCTGCTAGAAGTAACGAGGCATTTACGACTGCCTTGAGGGAGCTGAAAGATGCGGCTAGGTCCTTGGGCTTGGAGATAAGTGAGGCTAAATCTAAATATATGGTAACAGAGAGAAATGGAAGGAACACTGAAAAACTCCAAGTGGATGGTTACACCTTTGAAGCAGTAGATAGCTTCACATATCTTGGCTCAGTAATCACATCAGAAAATAAAGTTGAGACAGATATTGTAAATCGAATTAAGGCTGCCAACAGATCCTTCAGGGCACTGAATCCCCTTCTGAGAAGTAAAAACTTAAGCAGGAAATTAAAACTGACTCTCTACAAAACAATAATTAAACCAGTGCTTATGTATGGGAGTGAGGCATGGGTATTGACTGAGGCCACAGAGAGGAGATTAAATGTGTGGGAAAGGAAAGTACTGAGGAAGATATTTGGACCGGTGAAGGAGGGAGATTTATGGAGAATCAGAACAAAAGAAGAAATAAGATTATTGTATAAGGAGCCGGACTTGGTGACATCAATCAAAATGAAACGAATTGGATGGCTGGGGCATGTACAACGGATGGAGGAGGGAAGACTTCCAAGGAAAGCACTGACAGGACACCCTGGGGGCAGGAGAAGGAGAGGTCGGCCCCGGATGAGATGGCTGGAGGATGTGGAGACTGATCTGAGGACCGTTGAAGTCAGGAGATGGCGTAGGCGTGCTGAAGACCGGGACGACTGGAGAGCTGTGGTCAAGGAGGCCAAGGTCCTTGAAGGACCGTAGAGCCATGGAGTAAGTAAGTAAGTAAGTATGGGAATAGTAAAGGACATGGTATCCAAAGTAGAACAGGCTGGAGGTAGTGTGTCAGTTGCAGTGAAGAACAAACTCTGAAGGATACGCAACAATGTACATAATAATAATTAGTGCCATGTTAGAGGGTAGTGAATCTGGTTTAGACGAAGATGACCTGCAGCTAAGCAGCAGTGAACTATGTTTAAATACGCTCCTGTGATGTTGTGACATAGAAAGGAGCTTCACCCAGTACAAAAAAATACTGAGTGACCTTTGAAGGAGATTTCTCTCCAACAGCCTGAGAATGCACATGGTCGTGATGTGCAATGCTGGCAGAGAAGAAGATTAAGAGGTACCACGTACAATATCAACTCAATAAACTTCCTGTTACATAGTGTCTTCTAATTTGCTAACAGATACCATAAAGCATGCTAATACTTTGTTTGTTTCTTTTTTTTTTAAGGAAAACCGAGCGAGAACTGCACCTCATGGCTTTGATACTAAATTAATGTTGAAAGTTTTAGCGCACTATAGCGCTCTGTCAATTTGTATGATTAAATGTGTCTGGTATATTTTCGCTGAACATGTTTTCTAACTTAAGTTCTTTGTTTAATATTAATAATACTCGAATACTTGCTATATTACATGTTATAATTCTTATGTTAGGTCCGTATTGAAATGTACGTAAATACAAAGTATGTTACAAGTGTTTATTTATATATCCATCTATTCAATACAAAGAGATCTTTTTAGAAATTAAATATTATTATAAAATGTTAAGGGACATGTTTCGCCCATATTAAGGGCATCATCAGCCTCAAATTCAAACCTGTATGGTGAAAAATCAGGATCCTGATTGCTCTTACAAGCCATAAAAAGAGGATATCATTATAGGTGTCAGTCTAAACATACAAAATATTAGAATGTCCTTGGCTAAAATTGCAGTATCAAGCTGCTTGTCATAAGTTCACATGAATATACTTTCCGGAGCGTTGAAAAACTTGTTGGGGTAGGGCAGTAAACAGCTCAGTCTTTATAATGAAACAGAAATGTGCCTCCTTGAAGATGATAAGAAAAAGCAAAGCTGATACACTGTTACAGATGTCAATATCGTATGTTGTGATAAGACAACAGATCTCTTAAATGGCTGTTCAGCTGCCTATAGTCTATTTAACTGGCTGAAGGAGTGAAAGTCGAATGTGTTATGATAAGATAACAGTCTTCCTTACGTAATTGTGGGAGCAAGGAAAAAGCATTCGGTTGTCTATAGATGTATTTATCTTATTTGAAGGACGAAAGTCGAAGGTTTATCGACGTTGATAGAGCTCTTTGGTGTGAAGTCTGTAACAAGAGGAGAGTGAATGCTTAGTGTACCGGGCGGTACACCTCCACGCCGCTAATTTAAAATGTGCGCCAATTGAAACTCCTCTGCTGGAGGAAGTCTGAACTTTATTGATGGTATTAATTTTCAAGTTTCTCAGAAGATGTCACTACCTGGAAATTTTAGAGTTTTTGAACTGTGTCATTTTCGACGTATTTTTGTTTCGCTTGTAGAAAGAAGTGTGAACTTTCTCTTCTAGAGGACACTACTGAAGATCAACAATAGTGCACCCTAGTGCGGAGTGAAAGAATTATTTTTTTTGGAGAAGTTCTTATTTCAAAAGTTTGTTTCTTGTTAAATTTCCTTCTGTTATTGTTTAAGTTGGCTGTATACCCCTCCTTTTCCCCTTGTTTTATATTTATCCAATCCCGTATTTCTTTTAGTAATTTCTGACCAATAGGATGTATCTTCCCCCAACTTGAATATGTTGCTGTATCCTACCCAATAAAGAGTTTGTGGGAGGGTGTTTTCATTCCCCTAACGCCTCGAACCTTCCGCGAGAGAATATAAACTGCTGATTTTAGGGTCTCCGGGCCACTTCTGTTCCATCTTTCAGTGTGTAAAGTACATAGCAGGGGGCGGGAAGCGCCTCTTTCTCCGGCAGCGGTCATCAACCAGGTAATGGCCAATTAATAACTTCTTTCTTTGCTAGCTCAGCAGTTTAACTCTCGGGGCGGGTCCGAAGTTTTTCCATTATGTACCCTTCCTTAAAAATGTAAAGAAACTGGTATCTATTCTATCTTTTAAACTACGTATTGGGATAGAGAGTGCTTAACCCTCTCGAGCTCCCACTCATATTGTTTTGAGGTGAACTTATTTTCTGAACCTATTCTTCCTTAATATTATGTAAATTTGTTTCTTTTCTAAAGTCACCTCCGTAGTATGGGATTAGCCCTTGCATCTGTGGCCTAGAGCCAAATTAGGTTTTGAAACAAATACATTAGGAGTGCAGATCGCCTCCTCTCAAATTGTTTCTTTAGAGGTCATTGTAATTACCCTTTTTCATTTAATTGACCTCAGTAGGTTGGGTATGTTACCCCTGTGTCTATGTCCTGAGAGGACAACTTGAAGGTGGAGTTTGGTGTGGCCTTTGAGAGGCTTAAAGTTGAGAGCGAGTGGCTCTTTTTCAAAAATTGAGTGTTGTATGCCTCGTGCAGGCTTTTCAGTGTAATTTGGAGCAAATGCTCCTGAACATGAATGGGGTTTTCTGCCCCTCTGGTAAAACTTATTTTGAAGTAAGGTTGGGCTGATTGCCCACGAATTGTGAAATAAGGGCGCTGAGCCCAAATCCAGTAATTATTGTACCTACATTTTGTTGACTTGCTACTCTGTACCTGCAATGTTTGTTATTTCTTCATTTTAAAAAGAAAATATAACCTTGTTAAATTTTACATTAACTTTGATTCCGTAGTTTGGGACCTGTTCACGCCCGCACCTTCTTTCACCTCTACCTACCGCTAAAACACGGTAACAAGTGGTAGCAGAGCGTGGTTGAATGGGTCTCATTTTAGCCCCTTTTGACGGCTAAACATTGCTTTGATTACAACTTTAACTATTTTCTCAGTTGCTGGAATTTTTTGATTTTTTCAAAATTGTTCTGTCATCATGCCCGGCCCTCGCGATGTTCTCCATCTTAACTATTTGCGCAAAGAGGAGTTAATCTATGAATTAACTATTAGAAATGTGCAATCTGGAGGCACGGTTGCAGTAGACACAAATAAGCTTAGAGAGTCCCTTGATTTGCCCATTTCCATCCCCACCTTGGGAGAGAAAGAAGTTGACGACTCTCTTTCCACGATCGTCGAGAATATTACTGGGCTAGCTTCTGTAGTTAGTTTTTTTGATGAAAATGATCCTTCTCCTAATCAAATTAAGCGTGTGCAAGCCAGGCTATATCATTTCTCAAATAGAGTTAATGATCTGTTGTCTCTAAAGCTGAATGATGTTCAGAAGAAGGAAGCTAGTACGCTGCTTGCAAATATTTCTGAATTATCTAGCAAGGTCACTCAATTGTTAACTGGGGAAGTTCCTCCCAAAAGCGATCTACCCACCACAGTGAATGTAGGTAGCGAGGAAGAGCCTCCTAAGGGAGAAGTAAATAGGAAAACCATCGCTGCTCAAACAACCTCTGCCCCATTGGACGAGTCTGAACGCCGTGCATCGTTGAATAATATACGTTCGGAATTAACTTCCTTGCCATTGAAACCTTTACCTACTATGTCACCTGGGCTTAGCAGCTTGCCTCATCCATTGGCAATGTTGCTCAGAGGTATCTCTAAGTTTTCCGTTAATACCACCAGTGACGTAATTTCATTTTTAAGATTTTTAGTCGAATTTCAGGATCATGCCCTTGTTTTTTCTCTTTCCCCATGTCAGATTTTGCAAATCATCTATCCCTATGCAATTGGTATTCTCTCCGACAAAATAGTAAGAGCCATAGCTGAACAGTCATCTATTGAAGATTTTCATGCACACTTGCTTGCAAATTTTATTCCCGCCCGCGCGAGGTCATCTCTGATTCAGAAGTACTATTACCGTGTACAACGCTTGGATGAAAACTTGGCTGATTTCATACAGGACACTAAGTTTTATACTAGGGTGTTTGCTCTTCACTTCCCTGAGGATTAGATTGTACAAGCCATTGTGGAAGGTATCTCACCACCCTATAGGTCATATCTGTGTTTCGCGGCGTGCCCGCAAACTTTCTCTGAACTTCAAGCGTTGGCCGTCTCAGCGGAAGGAGTGAGATACGCCGATTCCTTGCGTGTCGCGAAAGAACCCCCGCCTTCTTTTAGTAATACTCGGCCTCCACCTCGCCAATCAGTCACACCTTGTAAATGTTATGCTTGCGGGTCGCCTGACCATCTTCGCAATAAGTGTCCACTGATCAAGTCTAGTAGGGCAAATAATGGAGCTGGTTCATCACAAGGCTGTTTTAAATGTGGGGCTTTCTCACATATCGCCAAGAATTGCCCAAACTCAAATAGCACCCCCTCCTGCTCAACTTCTGGTGCAAATTCCACCAATGCCAATAATAAAATGTGACTAGCGGCTTCGGCTGCGTCGACTAATCCCTCTTCCCGAGGCTCAGCCCTGGTAAAAAGGTCGTGAATTCAGGGAACGATCAGTCTTCAAATTCATCTTTTGAATGCCCTAAAGAATGCCTTAGGATTGCGGCGGATACCCCCGCACCTGTTCCTTTTCTTAAGATTGAGTTAAATAATGAACCTGTAACAGCTCTCTTAGATTCAGGCAGTGTTTGTTCGATTATTTCGGCTGAATGGTTTTCTAAATTGAAATCTGTTTGTAAACTACCTGACTATGTCTCATCTCCTGTTCAATATGTTTCAGCTAATTCATCTCCCTTAGAAATTCTAGGTTCTTTACATGTCAAAATTCGTATTTTTAAATTTACATGGAAAATTAAATTGTTTGTGGCCAAGCACTTGTCTTGCCCCATTATATTGGGAGCTGACTTCATTTCCTACACTGGTCTTGTGCTCGATCTCCAGAGCAGGTCGTGCACATTCAAATTTGCGTCCAATTGTAAAATTCCCTTGTTAAAGTGTAATTCTGTATCATGTTCATCTATTTCGCCTACCCAGGATGAGATGTTGTTAGACCTTAGACATCTACCTGAGGAGCAGGCTGATAGTATTCGTAAGTTGTGTCAGTCGTTTCCAGAGGTGTTCTCTGATACACTTGGTGTTACTGACCTTATTGAATACAAAATTGAGGTCACGGATTCGATTCCTGTCCGTTTTCCACCTTATAGGCTATCTCCACCTAAAATGAAGGCACTGAAAGAAATCATCGATCAGATGTTGAAGGACGGTATTATTAGGCCCTCTAAGTCGGCGTATTCTTCGCCTATTTTTCTAGTCCCGAAACCCCAAGGGGGCTTCAGGCCTGTCATTGATTATAGGGCTCTCAATCGGAAGGTGGTGTTGCAATCCGTGCCCCTCCCTGACCTTCATTCTTGTTTTTCATGGTTTCGTAAGGCCAAGTTCTTTACTATCTTGGACTTGAATCAGGCCTATAATCAAATTCCCCTTGCCGAAGAGTCTAAACATCTTACAGCGTTTGCCACGGACTGGAACTTATACGAATACAACCGCGTGCCTTTCGGGCTCCCCACGGGAGCAGCTGTACTCACTAGGCTCCTAGATAGGGTCTTCTCCGACATCAAATTTGAGTACTTATATCACTACTTGGATGATGTCGTCGTATTTTCAGAGACTTTTGAAGAACATCTAGATCATCTGCGAGAAGTTCTCGATCGCCTTCGTAAGGCTGGGTTAACTGTCAAGTTGTCCAAGGTTGCCTTTGCTAAGCCCTCTATGTCATTTCTAGGGCATATTGTGTCACCTGATGGTGTAGCAGTCGATCATTCTAGAACACAGGCCATCCGTGATTTTAAACCTCCCAAGGACATTAAAGGTATCGCCAGGTTCATTGGTATGGTGAATTTCTTCAGGAAGTTTATTTCTAACTTCGCTAATAGAGCGGCGCCCTTAAACCTTCTTCGTAGGAAAGGCATCAAATTCGAGTGGGGACCTTCTCAACAAGCCGCTTTTGAAGATCTTAAATTAGCTCTCTGTAATGCCCCTGTACTTGCTATGCCTGATTTCTCGAAGAAATTCATCGTCCAAACCGACGTGTCGTCGTCAGCAGTAGCTGCAGTCCTTCTTCAAGAGACTGAACTAGGGAGGCGACCCATCGCCTATGCATCTAGGACTCTATCGGCTCAAGAAGCCAAATATTCTATCTATGAGCTCGAAGGGTTGGCAGTCTTATTTGCCTTAGAGAAGTTCCGTCTCTATCTGGAACATGTCAAATTCGACCTGGAGACAGATAATCAAGCTTTAAGCTGGGTCTTAGGTAGGCCGCGTCGTACTGGTCGTATAGCCCGTTGGGCCATCCGTATTTCTGCCTTCCAATTCGATGTCAGGCATATCAGAGGTACTGAAAATGTTGTTGCTGATGGACTCAGCCGTATGTTTTCCAACGACGTCGAGACCCATGAACCGGTCGACAGTTCATCACCTCCCGAGTCCATACTATCTGATGTTAATGCCATCTTAACTGATGCTCCCATGCTCTTTAGGGATATCGAGAAATACCAACGTGAAGATCCGACGCTGGCTCCGATAATAGAAACCCTTTCTTCTGGGGAACATGTTGTCCCTTATGTTCTGAGGAATGGTGTTTTATGTTGCCCATCGAGGCATGATAAGATGATGAAAGTTGTCGTTCCAGCTGTTCTTGTACCTATGATCTTCAAGTATTATCATGAGACCCCATTAGGAGGGCATCTTGGTATCTTTAAAACTCGTGAAAAGATTCGTGAGATGTTCATCTGGAAAGGTATGGACGGTGAAATCCGTGAACTAGTGAAGGCTTGCAAATCCTGTTTGCTTAGTAAACCAACCATGTCCACCAAGGTAGGCCATTTGTCTTCTCATCAAGCGTCGCGCCCCATGGAACGCCTGTATATTGATTATGTAGGACCCTTCCCCCAGTCAAAGGGAAATGCCAACAAGTTCATCTTTGTATGCGTAGATGGCTTTACAAGATTTTCCTGGTTATTTCCGACTAAGCTGGCTACCGCTCAGTCCACCATTACTTGCCTAAATTCTATTTTTGCTTCTTTCGGTCCATGCCAATATATTGTATCTGATAATGCTAAGGCTTTTACATCTAATCTATTTCGTAAGTTCTGCTTTGACCTGTCTATCTCTCATGTGACAACTTCTGCTTATTACCCTCAACCATCTCTGGCTGAACGGGTTAACCGTAATCTCAGGTCCGCGCTGATTGCCTATCACCATGGAGATCATTCCAGGTGGAACACGTCCCTGCATTGGTTAGCTTTTGCCTTGAATTCGGCGGTTCATGAATCACATAAATTTACTCCTGCCTCTTTGATGTTCAAGTTTGTTCCCAACATGCCGCTCTCTAACCTCTGGTCTCTGAGTGACATTCTACCCGAGACAATAGATCCGAACAACATTAAAGATCTTTGGAAGAAGGCTAAAGCCAATCTTAAAGTGTCTCATGAAAAGGTTAGGGAAAGGTATGATCGTGGACGGAGACCCACCCCTTTGAAGGTAGGTGACCAAGTAATGGTCAAGAATTTTGTTCCCGCGGGCAAGCTTGCCCCCAGATTTCATGGGCCTTGTATCATTCTCGATTTTCTTACGCCAGTTACGTTGTTATTAAGTAATCCAGCCACCGAGAGGATATTTAGGGTTCACCTGTCACAGGTGAAACCAGTGTAAATTTTGTGTCAACTTGCTTCATATAATTTGAAAGGAATATGAAGGTTATATTTTTTTTTTGAGTTTCACTTTTAAGGCTTTCTGCCCCTTCTATAATATTTTGTTTCATATGTAAGTATTTTTGTAAACCCTCCCCGCACCGTTAAACTGCCATTCTGTCCTTACCACGGCCATTACCATGCTCCCGTCTCCTGCTATACACATTGTGGCTTGCTTATATTAAATGCCATGGATATCTGCACGCCGCTGGCTCCTCAACCTCTCCACAAAGCCTGTGCCCTCAAAAAAGATGATGGTCCAACAATTCTGCCGCCTAGTTTTAATGTTTCAGTGCCCCGCAGCCGCGTGGCGCCGTGCCGCGACTGGGCTAGAGGAAGGGCCCCCTCGACCCCAGCGAGGACGACATGTGCACGGCGAGCCGGAGCTCTCCTCCCGGCCAAGGCTGATGTGCGGCGCACGACCTGCTACTTGCCTGCAGCCTGTATATGTTCACCGCGGGCGCGGCGTGCTTCAACACCACTGCTCCCCTCATAGTGCGGGCGAGCGGTATCTCAGGGTACTTGAGGGGTCCGAGCGGCCTCCTTTGGACGCAAGCTGCAACGGCCGGTCTGGCCATCCAACTTAATCAACATCAACTACATGGACAGTTACTATAAGCAATGACTACACTTGGGAATTCAACAACAAAATCTGGTGGACTTAGAAGAAAATTTTTCCTCGACTTTAAAACTAAAGTTTATTCTGAATTCACCTTCTACAAACATTAAAACAGTACTTCCGCTGTTACTACAAATTTTTTGAAACTGAATCAAACCAAATTCAGAAAATCTTATAAATTCTTCGGCAATTAATCTCCATATCTACATCAAAACTTGGACCTTGTTTGCAAACAAATTTCATGTGTCACCCCTGGAGGAACTTTTGGGGGGGGAGGTCTGTACCGGGCGGTACACCTCCACGCCGCTAATTTAAAATGTGCGCCAATTGAAACTCCTCTGCTGGAGGAAGTCTGAACTTTATTGATGGTATTAATTTTCAAGTTTCTCAGAAGATGTCACTACCTGGAAATTTTAGAGTTTTTGAACTGTGTCATTTTCGACGTATTTTTGTTTCGCTTGTAGAAAGAAGTGTGAACTTTCTCTTCTAGAGGACACTACTGAAGATCAACAATAGTGCACCCTAGTGCGGAGTGAAAGAATTATTTTTTTTGGAGAAGTTCTTATTTCAAAAGTTTGTTTCTTGTTAAATTTCCTTCTGTTATTGTTTAAGTTGGCTGTATACCCCTCCTTTTCCCCTTGTTTTATATTTATCCAATCCCGTATTTCTTTTAGTAATTTCTGACCAATAGGATGTATCTTCCCCCAACTTGAATATGTTGCTGTATCCTACCCAATAAAGAGTTTGTGGGAGGGTGTTTTCATTCCCCTAACGCCTCGAACCTTCCGCGAGAGAATATAAACTGCTGATTTTAGGGTCTCCGGGCCACTTCTGTTCCATCTTTCAGTGTGTAAAGTACATAGCAGGGGGCGGGAAGCGCCTCTTTCTCCGGCAGCGGTCATCAACCAGGTAATGGCCAATTAATAACTTCTTTCTTTGCTAGCTCAGCAGTTTAACTCTCGGGGCGGGTCCGAAGTTTTTCCATTATGTACCCTTCCTTAAAAATGTAAAGAAACTGGTATCTATTCTATCTTTTAAACTACGTATTGGGATAGAGAGTGCTTAACCCTCTCGAGCTCCCACTCATATTGTTTTGAGGTGAACTTATTTTCTGAACCTATTCTTCCTTAATATTATGTAAATTTGTTTCTTTTCTAAAGTCACCTCCGTAGTATGGGATTAGCCCTTGCATCTGTGGCCTAGAGCCAAATTAGGTTTTGAAACAAATACATTAGGAGTGCAGATCGCCTCCTCTCAAATTGTTTCTTTAGAGGTCATTGTAATTACCCTTTTTCATTTAATTGACCTCAGTAGGTTGGGTATGTTACCCCTGTGTCTATGTCCTGAGAGGACAACTTGAAGGTGGAGTTTGGTGTGGCCTTTGAGAGGCTTAAAGTTGAGAGCGAGTGGCTCTTTTTCAAAAATTGAGTGTTGTATGCCTCGTGCAGGCTTTTCAGTGTAATTTGGAGCAAATGCTCCTGAACATGAATGGGGTTTTCTGCCCCTCTGGTAAAACTTATTTTGAAGTAAGGTTGGGCTGATTGCCCACGAATTGTGAAATAAGGGCGCTGAGCCCAAATCCAGTAATTATTGTACCTACATTTTGTTGACTTGCTACTCTGTACCTGCAATGTTTGTTATTTCTTCATTTTAAAAAGAAAATATAACCTTGTTAAATTTTACATTAACTTTGATTCCGTAGTTTGGGACCTGTTCATGCCCGCACCTTCTTTCACCTCTACCTACCGCTAAAACACGGTAACACTTAGGAAGGTATTTTTGAAGAGAATGTGTGTTTAAAGAAAGGTAAAACATGGAAAATGTATAAAAACACTTACCCTTTCGTCTGTGAAGATCTAAATCAGTTATGGAAAGGTTAGTTGAAGAAAAATAACGTTATGTGTAGGTTCATTTATTTCTTTGACTGTTAATGCAGTTGCTATGGTAGCGTTGAATGACTAACACTTGTACTTCTGGTATTGTATCGATGTGAGATTGGCGGAGGAGGGTGTGGTTGAGGGGAGGGGGTAAGCGGAGCGTTAAGTTTATGTGTTGTTGGTTGCGAGAGATTTACATGGTCGGACAGGGAGGGAGTCGTGTTGGGTTGCGGGAGAATTGTGGGGGCGGGCATGAAGGGAGTCAAGTTAGTTAAAGTAGTGGAGGTTCTAGAAGATGTTAACTTAAGATTTTTAAGAATGTAGTTATGTTTTGAATTTAGAGTTTGCAATAATTTGGGTAAACTTTCATATAATGGATTCTTGACTTCAATTAAATCATTGAGGTTTAGATTTTTGTTGTAGTGTTGGTCCAAAAATATATAGATGGTTTCAAGTTCATTCATCAACTTTCCTTTGTCTACTCTTTTAATAATTGTGAGGTCTCTTTCTATTGTTGTGAAGTGATGTCCTGTTTCTTTCATATGGGAGCTCATTGCTGAAAATTTATTGTGCTTAATGGCATTATAGTGTTCTAAGTACCTAGTTTGAAAACTCCGGCCTGTTTGACCAATATAAGACGCGTTGCATTGCGTGCATGTGAGCCTGTATATGCCTGATCCTGAGTAAATGTTTTTGCTTGAACTGACTGTGTTGTGATTAAAAAATAATTTTTGGTTACTGTTTGTTGTTCTAAAAGCTATACTGGTATTTTTGTTTTTTATTGGGTTCAAGATCTGGTGAACGTTTGGATTGTTGTAGGTGAAGGTAATGAATTTAGATTTTTTAGGGTTTGTCAGGGATGAGGTTTGTTGTTAATTTGAATTTGACCTTATTTATTAAATGGTTAATCATTTCAGGTTTATATCCATTGATTTTTGCTAAATCCTTTATATAATTTAGTTCTGTTTGAAGGTTCTTGGGTGTTAGAGGGATTTTTAAAGCTCTGTAAATTAAACTGTGAAATGTGGCCAATTTATGGGAGTTAGGATGTAAAGAAGTATTTTTGATTGTTAATGGGGTGTGAGTAGGTTTTCTGTAAATTTTAAAATCGAAGTTGCCATTCTTAAATTGTTGATCTGCTACTTGGTACCTATTACACCTTCGTTATTTGTTGTCATTTGTTGATTTTGGAAAAGAAAATATAACCTTTTTTAAAGTTTTAAATTAACTTTAATTCTGTAGTTGAGACCTATTCCCGCCCGCACCTTCTTTCACCTCTAACTACCACGGATAACTCCGTAACAAGTGGTAGCAGAGCGTGGTTGAATGGGTCTCAATTTAGCCCCTTTTGATGGCTAAACATTGTTTTCGATTCGAACTCGAACAATTTTCTAAGTTGCTGGAATTTTTTTTTATTTTTCTAAAATTTTTCTGTCATCATGTCCGGCCCTCGCGACGTCCTCCATCCCGGGTATTTGCGCAAGGAAGAATTGATCTATGAATTAACGATTAGGAGTGTTCAATCTGGAGGCACAGTTGCGATTTGCCTATTACCATCCCGACTTTGGGAGAAAAAGAGATCGATGACGCTCTCTCCACGATCACTGATAATGCTACTGAGCTAGCATCTGTAGTTAGTTTTTTTGAAGTAAGTGATCCATCCCCTAATCAACTCAAAAGAGTACAGGCCAGATTGTACCACTTTTATAATAGGGTATGTGATCTATTGTCCCTGAAGTTAAATGACCTTCAGGGTAAGGAAGCTAGTGCTGTTGCCAAAAACTTGTCTAAAATGTCTAGTAAAGTTAGCCATTTGTTATCTAGATCTGCTATTCCAAAAACCGACCAGCCTATGGTAGTAAATATCGTAGGTGGGGAGGATTCCTCTAAAGAGGAAGGAGGTAGTACTGCAGAGGCTACCCAACGAACATCTGCCTCATTAGAAACTGAGTCCGATCGTCGCACGTCCATTCCACACTTCGTGTTAAATAATGCACCTTCTGAATCTGCTTCTCCGCCACTTAGGCCCCTTCCTACTACGTCCCCGGGTTTCAGCAGTTTGCCCCATCCTTTAGCAATGTTGCTTAGAGGTATTTCTAAGTTTTCCGTTAACTCTACCAGTGACGTAATTTCATTCTTAAGGTTCTTAGTTGAGTTTCAGGATCATGCCCTGGTTTTTTCTCTTTCTCCATGTCAAATTTTGCAGATCATTTATCCCTATGCAATTGGTGTTCTCTCCGACAAGATAGTTAGGGCAATTGCTGAACAGTCATCCATAGAAGACTTCCATGCCCATCTGTTGGCAAATTTCATCCCCGCTCGAGCTAGGTCATCACTCATTCAAAAGTACTACAACTGATTACAACAGCTGGATGAAAATTTGGCAGACTTCATCCAAGACATTAAGTTCTACACCAGGGTGTTTGCTCTTCATTTTCCAGAAGATCAAATTGTTCATGCTATTGTGGAAGGAATATCACCATCCTATAGGTCATATTTGTGTTTTGTGGCGCGCCCGCAAACATTTTCTGAGCTTGAAGCATTGGCCGTATCAGCCGAAGGGGTTAGATATGCTGATACATTACGTGTCGCGAGGGAGCCACCTCCGTCATCAAGTACCTTTTGGTCTACTCCTCGCCGAACCGTCACAATCCGTAAATGTTATGCTTGCGGGTCGCCTGACCATCTTCGCAATAAATGTCCATTGATCAAATCTAGTAGGACAAATAATGGAGCAGGTTCATCCCAAGGCTGCTTTAAATGCGGCGCGTTTTCACATATTGCCAAGAACTGCCCTAATGCTAGCAGCACTCCCTCCTGCTCAACTTCGGGTGCAACTTCCACCAACAATCAAAAATGACTAGTGGCTCCGGCTGAGTCGGTAGATTCATCCTTTCAAGGCTCAGCACAAATTAAATCTGACGAAAATGCAGGAAAAAGTCAGAACAATTTTACATTACCATTTGAATGTCCCAGAGAATGTCTTAGGATTGTGGCGGATTCACCCGTACCGGTTCCCTTCCTCAAAATTGAATTAAATAATGAACCTCTAACAGCTCTGTTAGATCCTGGTAGTGTGTGTTCCATTATTTCGGATGAATGGTATTCGAAATTGAAATCTGTTTATAAACTTCCTGACTATTGCTCATCTTCGGTTCAATATGTTTCGGCTAATTCTTCTCCATTAAAAATTTTAGGTTCCTTAAATGCCAAAATTCGAATTTCTAAATTTACTTGGAAGGTTAAACTATTGGTGGCAAAGCACTTGTCTTGCCCCATTATATTGGGAGCAGACTTCATGTCATATACTGGTCTAGTGCTCGACCTTCAGAGCAAGTCGTGCACTTTCAAATTTGACAGTAATTCCAAAATCCCTTTGCTAAAATGTAGTTCAGTGTCATGTTCATCTATTTCACCTACCCAGGATGAGATGTTGTTAGATCTTAGACATCGACTTGAGGAGCAGGCTGATAGTATTCGTAAGCTGTGTCAGTCATTTCCAGAGGTTTTCTCAGATACTCTTGGTGTTACTGACCTTATTGAATACAAGATTGAGGTTAGGGATTCCATCCCCGTTAGATTTCCACCTTATAGGCTATCTCCGCCTAAAAGGCTCTGAAGGAGATCATTGATCAGACGCTAAAAGATGGTGTTATTCACCCCTTTAAGTCGGCATATTCTTCGCCTATTTTTCTAGTCCCGAAACCCCAAGGTGGCTTCAGGCCTGTGATTGATTACAGGGCTCTCAATCGGAAGGTGATGTTACAATCTGTGCCCCTTCCCGATCTTCATTCTTGTTTTTCATGGTTTCGTAAAGCTAAGTTCTTCACCATATTAGACCTCAATCAGTCTTATAACCAGATACCGCTAGCAGAGGAATCCAAACACCTGACAGCTTTTGCCACAGATTGGAACTTGTACGAATACAACCGCGTGCCTTTTGGGCTCCCCAAGGGAGCAGCTGTACTCACTAGACTGCTAGATAGGGTCTTCTCTGACATCATGTTTGAGTACTTGTACCACTATCTTGATGATGTCATCGTATTTTCGGAGACCTTCGAAGAACAATTAGATCATCTGAGAGAAGTTCTCAATCGCCTTCGTAAGGCTGGGTTAACTGTGAAGTTGTCCAAGGTCGCCTTCGCTAAGCCTTCCATGTCTTTCCTAGGGCATATTGTGTCGCCCGATGGTGTTGCAGTCGATCACTCTAGAACACAGGCCATCCATGATTTCAAGCCTCCCAAGGACATCAAAGGTATTGCTAGGTTCATTGGTATGGTGAATTTCTTCAGGGAATTTATTCCTAATTTCGATAATAGAGCGGCGCCCTTGAACTTACTTCGTAGGAAAGGCATCAAATTTGAGTGGGGACCTTCTCAACGAGCCGCTTTTGAAGATCTTAAATTAGCTCTGTGTAATGCCCCTGTTCTTGCCATGCCCGATTTCTCGAAGAAATTCATCGTCCAAACCGATGCGTCGTGGCCGGCAGTGGCTGCGGTCCTTCTTCAAGAGACTGAACTAGGGAGGCGACCCATCCCCTATGCATCTAGGACTCTTTCAGCTCAGGAAGCCAAGTATTCCATCTATGAACTTGAGGGTTTGGCTGTCTTGTTTGCGCTAGAAAAGTTCCGCCTTTATCTGGAACATGTCAAGTTCGACTTGGAGACTGATAACCAAGCCTTAAGTTGGGTCTTAGGTAGGCCGCGTCGTACTGGTCGTATAGCCCGGTGTGCCATCCGAATTTCTGCCTTCCAATTTGACGTTAGGCATATCAGAGGTACTGAAAATGTTGTGGCAGACGGACTAAGCCGCATGTTTTCCTATGATGTAGAGACCCATGAACTGGTCGATAGTTCCTCACCTCCCAAGTCCATACGACCTTGAGGTTAATGCCATCTTAACAGATGCTCCTATGTTGTTTAGGGATCTTGAGAAATATCAACGTGAAGATCCGACGCTGGCCCCTATCATGGAAACCCTTTCTTCTGGGGAACATGTTGTCCCTTATGTGCTGAGGAATGGTGTTTTATGTTGCCCGTCGAGGCATGATAATAAGATGAAGGTAGTGGTTCCAGCTGTTCTTGTGCCCATGATCTTCAGGTACTATCATGAGACCCCATTAGGGGGGCATTTAGGTATCTTCAAAACTAGAGAAAAGATCCTGGAGATGTTCATTTGGAAAGGTATGGACGGTGAAATTCATGAACTAGTTAAAGCTTGTAAATCTTGTTGGCTTAGTAAACCCACCATGTCCATTAAGCAAGGGCTTTTGTCTTCTCATCAAGCGTCGCGCCCCATGGAATGTCTTTACATCGACTACGTAGGACCCTTCCCCCAGTCAAAGGGGAATGCCAACAAGTTCATCCTTGTGTGTGTAGATGGCTTCACTAGATTTTCTTGGTTATTTCCAACTAAGCTGGCTACCGCTCAGTCCACTATTACTTGTTTAAATTCTATTTTTGCTTCTTTTGGTCCGTGTCAATATATTGTGTCCGATAATGCTAAAGCTTTCACATCCAATCTCTTTCGTAAATTTTGTTTTGATTTGTCCATCTCTCATGTGACGACTTCTGCTTATTATCCTCAACCATCTTTAGCTGAACGGGTCAATCGTAATCTGAGGTCGGCTCTTATTGCCTATCATCACGACGATCATTCTAGGTGGGACACATCCCTGCATTGGTTAGCTTTCGCCTTGAATTCGGCGGTTCATGAATCTCATAAATTTACTCCAGCTTCTTTGATGTTCAAGTTTGTTCCCAACACGCCGCTCTCTAACCTTTGGTCTCTTAGTGATATTCTACCCGAGACAATAGATCCTGATAACATTAATGATCTTTGGAAGAAGGCTAAGGCCAATCTTAAAGTGTCTGATGAAAAGGTTAGGGAAAGATATGATCGTGGACAGAGACCCACCCATTTGAAGGTAGGCGACCAGGTTATGGTCAAGAATTTTGTTCCGCGGGCAAGCTTGCCCCCAGATTTCATGGGCCATGCGTCATTTTAGGTTTCCTTACCCCGGTGACGTTGTTACTAAGCAATCCAGCCACTGAGAGGATGTTTAGGGTTCACCTGTCGCAGGTGAAACCTGTGTAATTTCCATGCTAACTTGGTCCTTATAATTTTGTAAGAATCCTGAAGGTTATATTTTTAATTTCATTTTAAGGCCTTCTGCCCCTTATTGTTTTACATTTGGTTGAATCTGCCTTGTATAAATTGTGTGAAACCTTCCCTCAGGTTACTCTGCTGTCCTCTCCGTAAGGCCATTACCAAGCTCCCGTCTCCTGCTAAACCACACCAGTGGCTAATTACAATGAAATAAAAACTTCCACGCCGCTGGCCCCTCAGCCTCACCACAAAGACTGTACCCTAAAACCATTATGGTCCAACAAAATTCTGCCACCGAGATCTTAATGTTTCAGTGCCCCCGCAGCCGTGCGGCGCCGTACCACCACTGAGGTGGGGTACGGGCCCGCTCCACTCCAGTGAGGTCAACCAGTGTACGGCGAGTCGGAGTCCTCCTTCCGGCCAAGGCTGATGTGCGGCGCACCACCTGCAAACTGCCCGCGGACTGTAAACAATCGTCGCGTGTGCGGCGTGCTTCACCACCATTACCCTTCTCATAGTAGCGGGAGAGGTGTATCTCAGAGTACTTGAGGGGTCCGAGCGGCCTCCTCTGAACACAAGCAGCGGCGGCTGGTCTGGCCGTCAAACTTAATCAACAGCTAAAGTTCTTCTTCAGCTACATGGACACCTTATTGCTACAATTAATAATTTTTTGCTTCAAATCAACCTTTGGTGGACTTAAAAAAGTTTTTTTTTTTCTTTCAAGAATTAAAGTGTTTTTTGAATTCAACTCCTACAAACATTGAGACCTTTCATCAAAATCTACTACAAAAGTTTAAAAACTGGACTTATTCTAGTAGCACCCACCAATATCAAATCTACTAAGAGATCTCTGACTACTGAAAAATTTGTATTTTCTCTGCTAAATTTCTCTTCATCCAATCTGCAAAAGACTTGGACTTTGTTTTAAAACAAATATTTTTGTTTTCTTCGGTGTCACCCCTTGGAAGGACTTTTGGGGGGGAAGGCCTGTACCGGGCGGTACACCTCCACGCCGTTAGTTCAAATATTGTGCCAATTTAAACTCCTCTACAGGAGAAGTTTGGAACCTTGAAAACTGAACTAATTCTACTATTTCTTAAAAGATGTCTCTATGGTAAATGGTGTGATTTTGAAATTTTCTGAACTGTGTCTATTCCGACATGTTTTTGTTTACTATCTAGCAAGAAGTGTGGACGTCCTCTTCTAGATGTCACTGCCTAAGAACTATAATTATGCACCCTAGTCCGAAGTGAAGGAACTGTTTTTTGAAGAAATTTGGTATTCATAAGTTTGTTCTTTGTTAAATTTCTTTCATTCATATTTTGGGTTGGCAGTATAACCCTTCTCTTTCCGCCAGTTTTGAATTTAACCAATCAGTAATTTCTGTAAATAATTTTTCTCCAATCATAGCTTTCTTCCTCAGGTTTCCTTGTGTAATTCCTAGTCTACCAATAAAGTTGAAGGGGTGTGTCTATTCATTCTTGAAAGGTCTCGAATTTTCCATGAGGGTATAAAAACTGCTGATTTTCTTGTCTCCGGGCCACTTCATCGACATCTTGCTTAGTGTGTGATTATGTTGTAGGGGGCGGGAAGCGCCACTTTCTTCGGGCAGCAGTTCATCAACAAGGTAATGGCCTGTTAACATCTTTATTTCTTGCTAGCTCAGCAGTTTTAACCCGCGGGGGAAGGTTCGAATCCTTTTTAATGTAAACCTTACTATATTCATGTAAATTAACCGCAATTTGGGATAGAGAGTGCTTAACCCTCTCGAGCTACCACTCATGTTGTTTTGAGGTGACTACTTTTTCATACCCGATTTTCTTCTCTTCTTAGTGTAATAAATTATTCTTCTACGAGTCCCCTCCCTAGTATGGGATTAGCCCCTGTATAACTGGCCGAGTGCCACCTAGGTTTTAAGAAGTTTCATGTAGGAGTGCTAGCTACGCCTCCAGTCAATTTGGTTTTTTGGGCCGTTTAATTAACCCAGACTTTGTTTTCTTCATGTGAAGGCCCTGTAGGTTGGGTACAAGATACCCCTGTTTCACTGTATGTGTGCCTTAAGGGCAGTTAGGAATGAAGTTTGTTGTAGCCTTTGATAAGCTTGTAAAATTGAGAGCGGGTCTGCTCTTTTCCTCTTAGCATTGTAATTAGGAGCAAGTGCTCCTCGTACTTAGGGGTTTTTGCCCTTCAGCTATGGTGGTTGTGAGCTGAGAGCTCAGGAATTAAACTTGGGGCTCGAAGCCCAAATCTTGTAACGACTGTAATCTGTAAATTCTTAAATTGTTGATCTGCTACTTGGTACCTGTTACACCTTTGTTATTTGTTGTCATTTGTTGATTTTGGAAAAGAAAATATAACCTTTGTTAAAGTTTTAAATTGACTTTAATTCTGTAGTTGAGACCTATTCCCGCCCGCACCTTCTTTCACCTCTAACTACCACGGATAACTCCGTAACAGTAAGTATGGAAGTAAGTAATTCATCTTTATACGTGTCCGACTCGTTGGCTGAATGGTCAGTGTACTGGCCTTCGGTTCAGAGAGTCCCGGGTTCGATTCCCGGCCGGGTCGGGGATTTTAACCTTAATTGGTTAATTCCAATGGCACGGGGGCTGGGTGTATGTGTTGTCTTCATCATCATTTCATCCTCATCACGACGCGCAGGTCGCCTACGGGAGTCAAATAGAAAGACCTGCACCTGGCGAGCCGAACCCGTCCTGGGATATCCCGGCACTAAAAGCCATACGACATTTCATTTCATTTCATCTTTATGCATGGAGAAGTTAGGGCTCAAGGCCCTACTTAACCACAACATTTAAAATAATTAACAGACATTTTTTTTTAATACAACAAATCATTTTGAAAATAATAGTACTAATATCAAATATGGAGATAGTAATAAAAGAAATAATTATGGAATGTACAACATGACAATATAAATGAACATGATAATTATACCGGGAGGTACACCTCAACCCCGCACGTTTAAAAGAAGTGCCTTAAGGAACTCTATCTATCGAACAAAATGTGGAACAGCTAATACATAAAAAATGGGACATTAAACAGAAGATGTCACTACTGAATAACTGAGAAGTTTGTTATTTTAAAGTTTCCTAAACTGACTGGATTTCTTTGTTTTGGTGTACATCAAGAAGACTGAACCTTTTTTCCATAGATGTCTCTACAAAAACTGAGGTGCAAACTCTGGTGCAAGATGGAAGAATGAGTGATTTAAAGAAGTTTTGTTTTTATATGTTTTCTCAACTAGATTAACTTTCATTTATTTTAATATTTCAAGGTTTGCAACACTTCCTTCTCATCCCACCAGCTTTTGAGTCGGACCAATCAGAAATTTTCTGTATTTATTTTATTTGGCCAATAAAAATGAGAGGGTGTGTCTGGATTTAGTGCAGAGCCTTCTCAAACCCTATCCTCGGCTATATAAGCTGCGGCTTTTTCAACCTCTCTTGTCTTATTGATCGTTGGATTTCTGAGTGTGTGTGTTAAGACCGGGGGCGGGGTGCCCCATTCTTCGGCAGGCAGAACATCAGCCCAGGTAATGGCCACAAGTTTTCTATCTCTGTAGCTATCTCCGCAAACTTACCTGAGGGGAAAGTTCTGATCTTTAACTATGTAACCACCTTTTTAAAAAAATGTAAACTATCTTCCTGCTAATGTAAAATTTCATAAAGACTTAAATTGTAAATCGGGGATAGAGAGTGCGTTGCCCTCTCGAGTTCCCCTTTAATCTACCTTGAGGTGACTACGATTTTGTAACTGTTTCCATTCCTGTAAAATAATAATTAACCTCCCTTCTAGTCACCTAAGTAGCTTGGGATTAGCCTCTGCATCATCGGGCCGCGAGCCCAAGTAGGGTTTTATACTTGATTTTCTTGGAGCGCAAGTGTACGCCTCCATACACTTTGAGTTTGGGTCAGTAATTTAACCTGTTCTTCTTTTCTATGAAGGCCCAGTAGTTTGGGTAATATATACCCTGTGTACAAAAATTGTAAATTGTTGGTTGGGCCTAGAGAGGCCAGAAGTGTAAGGTTTTTGTGTAATGTTGCCTTGAGTAGGCTGTAAGAAATTGGGAGCACAGCCTCCTAGGTTGAAGTGGGAGAGCATGTAAGCTCTTTTTTGAGATTGCTTGTAACATTGAGGGGTGCCTCTGGAAGGCTGTAAATTGTAACGGTGCTCTGTCTGGGGAGATTTATCTCCTTGTCTATCTAAACACTACATTTGCAGTGTTGTAAACTTGTAATTTGGAGCTTGAAGCTCAGAAATTGTACCTGTAACCTTGTTATTTCACTAAGTGAAAAATTTCGTTAAGTGTAAGATTTGAAAAGAAATATAACCTTTATTTTAAAGTTTTAATTTAATTTTTGATATCGTGAAGTAAAGTAAACTCGTGTCCTCATCCCGAGGTGGTGCAGCTCTTTTCAGGTACACCGCCATTGGAGGTGAGCTGCATGTACCATTTCAACCACATACCAGCCCTCCTGCCATTCTTAAATTTCTGGCAGTACCGGGAATCGAACCCGGGCCCCCGAGGACGGCAGCTAATAACACTAACCGTTACGCTACGGGGGCGGACTTCGATATCGTAGATAGACCCATTCAAGCCCACACCTTCTTTCACCTCTCTTTGTTCCACGGAAACTCTGTAACAATAATAATTATAAAACTAACACTAGTAATAATAAAAGAAGGAAACACAGAAAAAACCTATAACTAGCAAATACAATGTACAATAGGGCACGACAGTATTATTTAAAATAATTGGGAGTAAATGTCTACTTTTTAACAAGTTAAGGTTTCTTTTGGCACCAAATATAATAGTCTGAGTTTTGTTAGGATTTATTAACAAGCTGTTATTTTTGGCATAGTCATCCAGTCGTCGTAAGTCAAAATTTACTCTGTCAATGACTACATCTATGTCTTGTAGATATGAGTGATAATAAATCTGAAGATCATCTGCATAGATTTGGTACTTACTATATTTCATTGCGTCCCCTATGTTGTTCACACTAACAACAAATAAAAGTGGGCCCAAAACCGACCCCTGTGGAACACCTATTGACTTGTTATGCCATACTGAGTACATTGTTCCCACTGATACGCATTGCCGACGGTGAGTGAGGTAGGTGCTAAAAAATTTAAGATATGTCCCATTAAAGTTGAGACTGTGGAGTTTCAGCAGTAGTAACCCAGGGCTAACTGTATCAAAGGCACTGCTTAGGTCTAGTAGTGTTGCTACAGTCGCATATCATCGGTCTATTGCATGTCTGATATCGTCCGTAACTCGCAGTATTGCTGTCACGGTACTATGCCGGATTGAAAAGGGTCAAGGAGGGAATTCTGGGTCAGGTACACAGTGATTTGTACATGAATCAGATGTTCAAGTGCTTTTGCGAGGGGTGGTAGGATAGACACAGGGTGGTAATCTGATGGAGAATTCAAGGTAGTGTATTTTGGGATTGGCCTTATTAGTGCGTCTTTCCAAACGTTAGGGAATACTCCATTGGTCAGGCAGTAGTTGAATATGTGAGTAAGTATTGGCAGTACAGCCCCAATGATATTTTTAATTAATAGAGATACCGTCATTACCTGTCACATCGGAAGTGATAGAGTACAGAACACATTTAATATAATTTGTGCTAAGGATGCAGAAAGAGAACTGGTCACCCTCGGAACGGCATGCAGAGTTTGTGGGATTAGCTGGTAATGGAACTGGTCTGTTTAGGCTGAGAAAAGTACGTTATCATATAACATATCTAGAGGTATGGTGGGAATGTGCTCTTCTACGTCTTTGCCTATGCCCAAAGATTGTAGCTTCTTCCAGGTTTGGTTTAAATTATTATTACCTGCTAACTGTTGAAAGTAGTGGCATTTACTGTTTTTAATTAGTTGTTTAACTTTGTTTCTCAGTTTCCTGTATTGCTCAAAGTCATCTTTGTCACGTGTTCATCTGAATTGTCTGTACCAACGGTCATGACTGGCCATAGCAGATCTTATCTTGGTCGTCAGGCAGAGAGAAGTGAGGGGGGGGGTAAATCTTACCTGCTTCTCCGGAGCATGTTTGTCATACAAGTTCAGCACGAATGAGTTGAATCCGTTAACTTCTGAGTCAATGTCATGAAGATTACATATGTCATCCCATGGTAAGTTATATGCGTTATTGGGTTGGTCATCTAATTCAATATGCTTTATGTCTCTTAAAATAACGTAGCATGCTTTATACTTCGGTCCTCGGATAGAGTAACACAAGTACAGTAAGTCGAGAGTTGAAATCCCAGGAGCTGGGATCTGTCCATGCTTAATGACTTTCTGGGGTTGATTTGCCATTATAAGGTCAATTAATGTTTGGGTAGAGTGGTCAGGGTAGTAGACGTGGTTCGTAGCGTTAAGTGGTATGATTTCCATGCTCAGAGTATGGAATATGTGACACAGTTTAACCAATTCACTGGTTTGTTTTAACAAGTCAGTATTAAAGTCACCCATGACTATGACATCTTCATAGAACGAGACAAGATCTGTTAAAGTTGTTTCGAAGTCCTCAATTTGTCTAATAATAGGTGGCTTATATTCAATTGCTACTAAATAGCAACTAAATTAACCTTTTTCTTGCCATGACGATATTAAAAAAGCTTCTCGAAAGTACCACTGTCCTTATGACAGAGATTGTCCTGGATTTTCAATATATTATAGCTACTAAATTAACCTTTTTCTTGCCACGGCGATATTAAAAAAGCCTCTCGAAAAGACCACTGTCCTTATGAGAGAGATTGGCCTGGATTTATAAAGATATGTTGATGACGATCAGGTGCCAACAAGTTGACGTCGACTCCTGATGACTGCATAGCTGGACTGCCTCCAAATGCTTCGGTCTTCAACCATATTGATGTACTTCAGACCTTTCAGTGACACTTTCATGTTGGATTTGGTGGAGTTTATCCATCTCCAAGCTGGCTGTCCTCATCTACAAGACCCCTCCACCTTCCCAAACATAATAGTTTTTTCCAAAGAATCAGAGCGTCTCTTAATGTGTCCAAAATATGACAGCTGTGATCTTGTAATGAATGCCTCAAGAGACAGATCTGGTTTGATCTTTTGAATGACCCATGCATTTGTCTTTTTGGCTGTTCAAGGGATACGCAGAATCCTTCTCTAACACCAGAGCTCAAATGCATCAATGTGCTTCCTATCTCACTTCCTTATGGTCCAGTGCCATAATCATTCTAACTTTCAGTATGCAAAGATACATCTGAACACTTGAAGATTTTATTTAGGCCTTTGAATTCTGCTCTTTCACCTCTTTGATCAACTCATTATATCACAATGTTTGTTGATAAACTTGTAATGATTTTGGTCTTGATATTTAGGTACAGATCCATGTTCTCACTCTGTTCTCTAACTGTCATTATGTTGTCCTTGAACTCTTCTGTACTTTCAGCAACCAAAGTGGTGTCATCTGAATACCTCAAGTTGTTTACATTCAATCCACCAATATTAAAACCATGAGGTGACTCACCCAATCCAGATTTCCTAATGATGTACTCAGTATAGATTGAACAAGTAAGGTGAAAGTATACAGCCTTGTCTTACGCCTTTGCTAATGGTGAACCATTCCGTTTCATAATGCTCAGTCTTAATGTTGGTGTTACTTTATATTGCTTATGCTACCTGCGTGTCTACAGGTTCTAAAAGAGTGAATAAACATCACTTAAGGAACACATGACAATTTATTAAAATGAATAACATCACGTCCACGCACTATCAATACATAGGAAGCCATGTCTTCTTTCTCACCTGATAACCAAGGATTATACAGAAAAAGAAAAGAAACCAAAGAATATTGTGTATCAATAACCTCACCTCCTCCCACCTTGATTTGGTGGTAGACAAATCAAAAATAACACAACCAAAAAATACATTAAATGCAGCTAAATTACAGGAAAAGGAAGAATCACAACAAAATTGACAAACATTTTGGACAATATCCTGAATATTTACAAATTCAATTTTTCAGGCACTTTGATTCACTTGCCACTCCTAGTGCTCCGTGATACTCCTTCTCTCGAGGAAGGACCAGGTGATTCAGCAACCTTATCAATACCTTAACCTCTTCCATCCATTCAGCGGAGACTTCTAATCGTCAGTCTCAGAAATATAGGTTGATCGTCTGGAATTTATAAACTATTCTGTGTTGCAGAGGACAGTGCTCATTTCTTTGTAGGAAAGCAAAGCTTTATCCAGAACCTTACATAAAATTTGTTTCTTAACTCCAATTAACCTTTCCCAAAATCCACCCCGCCGTGGAGCTGCATGGAGGATAACCTTCCATTCAATTTTCCTAATGCTACTGTACCGCAATATGATCCCAGTCAACGATTTGAGTTCATTTGAACATACCTGCCAACTTTCCTGATTTAGGCAGGAGACTCCCAATTTTCGACAGTTCTTCCTGTCTCCCGATTACACTAGCCTGCAAAAAAAAAAAGAACTTTTTTTGTGCGGTAAAAACTAAAATAGGTGGGTTTGATTAATTTCTTAATGCAGAATTCGAGAAACAAATTAGTTTTGGCGTATCACGTCTGGTTTAGTGTCAATTTTACAAAATTTTACAAAATGTTATTTTGTTCTTACATAAAATTGTTGATACTTAGTATTGATTAAATTTGATGTATTAATGTAAATTTCAAGTAGCAAAACGTAATCATATTTTGCATGCATTAAATACACATAAATGCTGCTTTGTAAGCAAGTAGATGGTTTGTATTATATTTTTAATGTATATTGAAATTGGTGAAACTGAAGCATAAAGCGCTTATTTAGTTTCGGATGTACAGTTGCTTTTAAATTAATATAACCGTACCTTGAATAAAAATTACATGGTTAAGCATACATAGTTTTGTTACTTACATTATGTGCAGGTTAGATTCACACCTCCGTCTTTTCCCGTTTTTCGTGGAATTTCCGGATTTTTCAAGTTCTTGAATGATCTCTAGAAAGGTCGTCTCGTGCAATCAACCAACAGTAATCGGCCATCATATTCACATCCCAACGTCCCTGATAGCGTCGTTCTGCATCTTTGAGATCCTGAAACCTTTCACCTTGTTCTTCACAGATAGCTCCTAAATTTGGAGGGAAATAACCCAGATGTGAAGCTAAGAAATGAAGCTGAAGGCTCATATTGCAACTGAGTTCCTTAAACTTTACCAACATTTTTCCTTACAATTTATTAGTATTGAGGGTCCTTAATGTTGCCAAGGAATTTAGTCACTACACCTTTGAATGTGTTCCATGCCTCTTTCTCAATTTTGGTCATGGTGTCTGTGAAATTTTTATCCTTCATCAGTTTACGAGTCTGTGGTCCATCAAATACGCCTTCTTTGATTTTTGCATCTGATAATGAGGGAAATTTAGTGGATAAATATTGGAAGCATCAGCTACTTTTATCTAATGCTTTGGCATACTGTTTCATCAATCCTAATACAATATGCAAGAGTGGAAGTAGAATTTTTTCATGGTCAATAAGACTTACATTCAAGACATTTTTGGATCCTGGTTATAGTTGTTTCCTTTCTGGCCAATTCACTGTATCCCAATGTTTATCCCGTGCCCTGCTATCCCATTCGCATAGGAAACGGGGAAATTTTATATAGCCTTTTTGTTGTCCCAGCAACAATCCAATGATCTTCAAATCACCGAAAATTTGCTACCCACGCTGGTGATATTTAATTTTTTCAAGCACCAACTTTAAGGTCTCATATGTTTCAGACATTTTTGTGGAGTTTGCAAGTGGTACGGATGCCAGAGCATTTGTATTGTGAAGCAAAACAGCCTTTAAACTTCTTTTGGAAGAGTCAATAAAAACACGCCAGTTACTAGGATCATACTCTTTCTCTCCCAATTGACGTAGAAGATTTGAAACATCCGTACAAAATACAAATTCATCTTTTTGAGTATAATACTTTTAGACTGTTATCTTTGAAAGGAAACTGCTTTATCAGTCCATCATAAACATTGCTTTTAACACGTCTGATTATTCAAGTGGTCTAAGATGAAAGACAAATGCTCAGCTGTCTTATCTTCAATCCTACATTCCTCGCGGTCTATTGCGTATCTGAGGGAGTTTGTTATGAATTTACCAGGAAACCCCCAAATACAAAATGAAAATTTAGACAGCAATAAACCTATAATAAAATGCAAACAATAACAAATCAAATCGCATAATTGTATTCTAAAAAATGTTGTGTGAGAATATTTCTCAACATTACATCTTACGAATTCATGCAGATACTAAAACACCAAATTGCGTTAAAACTAGATGTGATAGGAAAAAAATAGCATAATTTTCGGAATCAGGGCAGCGATTTCCATAAGAATTACATATTTTCTATTTTACCGCAAAATCATGTTGGCTAGTATTATTCTATTATTTCTCCCGATTTTAGCTTATTTTTTGGTGAACTTCAAACATTTATTTTCAAATCCCACCATTTCAGCTTTTTTACGCCAATGGCCAGAAGTCCTTCATTCATTGGCCGCTTTCAAACGAAATATCGACTTTTATTAATGCGAAAAATGTGCGCGAATGTGCGATGTTTATTGAAACCTGTATATCGCGACGCGTATATTGATTAATCTCTCGTTCTCGCGTACTATGTTCATGTTCGTTCACATCAGTCTAGTCGATTCTAGAGACTAGTCGCTAGATATGGAGTCTTTCTTGGTAATTTAGTGAAAGAATTTCAATGATAACGACTAGTGATTTTTCTAGAGATTTTAGGAGACATTTGGAGACAATTCTAACTAATTTTAATTTATCTCAATATAAATAAAAGAGTTTTGTCTGTATATTGCTCAGAATTTAAAAAGAATAATATTTCCATACTGGTCGTGACCACAGTAACAAGGAAAAATGCACGTTTCAGTTTTCCGTAATTTCTGTCTGTCTGTCTGTCTGTCTGTCTGTATGTATGCTCATCACGAGAAAGCGGCTGAAGAGAATGTAATGAAAATTGGTATATAACGTCGGGGAATAAGTCGCTATAATCTAGGTCATGAATAATTTTACTCACCCTGAGTGAAATAGTAGTTTAGGGGATGCCTAAAATTTAATTCTCAAATATTAATGCTATTATTGGCCCTATCGATATATATTATAGTTATATATTATGAAATTTCCTATCATCTATGTTTTATACATTTTTACCGTACCGATGATGGTAACAGAGATATTCGTGAATTTTGATTTTTGTTGCTAAGGCCACAGTGCCGAGGTACGAGAAAATGGGTGAACAGAATTTTATGTAGAGTCGGGAATAAGGAACTACAGTCTATGCTATAAATAATTTTATTCACCCTGTTTGAAATGGTAGTTTAGGGGAAGGTGCCAAAAATGTAATTTTTAATTAGAGCCTACCTATCTTATTGGTCATATCGAAAAGTACTACATAACAAAAGTTATAGAGAATACAATTTCCAATTATTTATGACTTATTCAGTTTTACCGTACCGACTATAATAATATTGATGGTGATGGTGATTAAATTGTGAAGATGATTATAAGAATGAGAAAAAAGTCATGAAGGAACGATGGCTTGAATAATAACACAAAAGAGAGTCATGAAAGAAAGGAGGACTCGCTTTACATTAGATGCTCTAATATCACAGAGTCGGAAGAAAACTAAATGTGAAGGCCTGCAATATAGAAAGCTCATAAAATTGATCAACAATAACATTACATTGACCATTGTTTGTTGTGACGTGCTTTGTGTATTCTGCTGCCATTTATCTCCAATAGATGGGAATATTGCTCCGCATCGATTATAACCAAATACAGTGGAGTTTCTACTGTATTTGGTATAACAGCCTGCCTGAATATCGGCGGGAAGTAGCTGGGGAGTTAGATCTCTCTCTTCTTTAGCATGCCAGTTCCGTGGTTCATAAATTTTCTGATACTACTGGTAAGTAACACACTGGATCATCATAGTATTCTAACTATTCGATCCCTACTCTGAGGCAGTGATTGGAATGAGCAGTGTGCACACTTAAACGGAATAATTACACAGGAGTGTTCACGGCTGTCTGCAGCCTGGTCATTCTAGTTCTGGAACTTTGAACTGTTAGATCGACACCGTAGTATTTTTTGTTAAAAGTGAGAAAATGTGCAGTTTTCATTTTATCGAATATTTCATATGACAGCATTGCTTTTAATCGCGACATTCGTTCTGATGTCATTGTAATGACCTATGTTGACTTTGGTTGGGAAAACTACAAAGACAGTCGTTCTGAGAATTCTGTAGCGAAGCACGGGTACGTCAGCTAGTTATTTGATACAAATAGCATTGCGCTTCGCATAATCGCGCGGATGCTTGATGCAGTATATTAATCTATGCATTTGCGAAGTAATGGCATCTAAGTGTATGACTGATTCACACATGTGGAGCATGAGTTCATACTATTTTCGGTAGCCTTATCAGAGACTGATCATCTCACTCATATACTTCCTGTGAGGGAATAGAGATGTGTAATATTTAGCCTTGTAGCCTCGTATAGCAACAGTTGGGCTTTGAGACAAGACGTGTTATAAATATAATATAGTACTGTATAGTGCAAGACATGTACAATAAGCAGTTTTGACCAATTGTATCTCCTGATTTCTCTTGATTTTCATATCAAAATTTCCTGATTTTTGGTTTTGTAAAGTTGGCAGGTATAATTTGAAGCTCCAGTAAAATTTCTCCCATTATCTGAATAAATCATTACAGGTCTCCCACAGTGAGCAACGAATCATCTAAGGCCCTGCAGAAAGTTTTCCAAAGACAATGAAGACAACACTTCGAGATGTACAGACCTATAAACAGCACAAGTAAACCTTTCAGATAAAGGGGTCCAGTTAAGTAAATACCAACAACTTCAAACAGAGATGAGTCTTTGATTCGGTCTTTAGAAAGAGGCACTGCTGGGTGTTTAAATTATGTCCTATTTGCCTCAAACAAACTACACATTTTGATAGTAATTTCCAGAGAGTTTTCCTGGCTTTCAAAATCCAATATCATTCCCTCAAAATATTAAGCAGGGTCTGGATGCCCACATGTGAATTATTTTTGTGTTCATTTATAAGAAGTCGGTACACTACAGGATGAGAGGAAGGCAGAATGCCTTTGCACAAAAATACTCATTATCTTCCCTGTTGACTAATTTTGTTTTCAACCTAAGAATGTCTTCTTCATCCTTGTATACCTTTAGGCTACTGGTACTTAAACATGCCATCCTCTGAAATTAAAGTTTCCTCTTGTAAAAGCTGGATTACTAATTTTTCAGCTGAGCAGATCTCTTCAAAAGATAATTTCCTACTTCTTCTCACCAACTTTGTGTTCTGGGAATTATGAATGAACCTCTTCATCCACGCAATCATTCAAATAATTTTGTCATAGCTGGAGAAGTATCTGCAGTACCAACTAAGGCCACGGTATTTACACTGTTCATTATGCTTTTCCTTAGGACTGTTGTACCAGTAACAGGTAAGTGGCTCCTTCACAAGACAACTCATCGAATGTGAAGATTTGTTCACCTCTAGGGATTTCAGCTGTTCATCCACTACTACCTCTCCTGAGAGCCACTTTGTTCAGGTCTTTTTAAGCCGGTCTGGTCCCTCCTACCATTTCAGTATCAATAGTTTATCTGCCTGGTATCCTCTTGAAGCAAGATCTGCGGGGTTTTGGTGACCAAACATGTGCTTCCACAATTCAGCCTGAGTCAGACTGTGGATTTCTTTTACCCGATTGTTTACAAATGCATCCAGTTGTCTTGCTTCTGTATCCAAGTCAAAACGGTGGTAGAGTCTGTCCAGAAATGCAAGTCATTATCTTTCAAATCAAGTGCGTCCAGCACAGACTTACACAACCTAGCTCCTACAAGTGCAACAAGCAACTCAAGTCAGGGTATGGTGACTGCCTGAATAGGAGCTACTCTTGCTTTAGCTGCTACAAGACTTATCTTAACCAAACCATTGACCTCCAATCTTATAAACACAGTTGCAGCATATGCTAGTCCACTGGCATCGCAGAAGGTATGAACACTTACTCCAGAGTTGTTGGTAACACAGTGGAACCAACGTGAGACCTGCAACTCTTTAAGAAGGAAAAGGCCTTTGTACCATGTCAAAAATTCCATCCTAGTATCTGTATCAACCCACTCTTCCAAAGTTTTTGTAGTAACAGTCTGAGAATTAACAATACAGGGCTGGCTATCCCTATAGAATCAAATATCTTCTGGGGTACTGAAAGAACTTCACCTAGCACAAAACAGTCCAGCCACTATAATTTCAATGCCAATGTATCTGAAACTGTATCCCACAAGAAACCTATTATCACAACCTTTGTAATCCTATTAAAGCCATTGTGGTTGGACTGCCATCCCCTTAAATTGAATTTACCATCTTTCATTACCTTAACAGCCTCACTGATGAATTGTTTGAATTCAGATACTAACTCAGTACAAGTTACCACATCATCGACATAGAGGCTTCGTGTCAGTTCCAGCATAATATCCTTGTTGTATAGTGGGCAACGCATTGCTTGACTAACATGATAGTCCAGAACTGCTCCCAGGATGAAAGGATTACATTTCAACCCAAACACAACCCGCTGGTGCTGAAACACTCTAACCTTCGACCTGTCATCCTTATCCCACCAGAGAAAACGAACACTGTCTCTGTCTTCTTGGTGAATACTCATTTGCAGGAAGGCCTTTTCAATATCTGCTATTACCGCAAACTTCCCTTTTCTAAATTTGAGTAATACAGATGGGATGAGCTCAATGAGGTTAGGCCCACATTCCAAATACAGATTGAGAGAGGGTGAGCTTCTCTTTCTCTCTCTTGTAGAAACATCAAATATCGGATGCACTCTTGTAGGGCTATTCTCCTTAACAGCAGCTCGATGAGGTAAATAGTGCCCACAATAATCTCCCAATGCCTGAGGTGGCACCTTTTCAATTATCCCCAGTTATTCCCACTCGATCAAAACAGCATCTTATGAACTAAAAAAATTTTGTTCATGCAATTTTCTGCTTGTGGACTGTAGTCTCTTAAGTTCCAAATCCTGGTTACTTGGAAGAGATGAATGGTCCTCCTTCCACAACAAGGGTACCTTGTACCGCCCATCATCATTTCTGACAATACACATGTGAAAATTTGTTTGAATCTCCGGATCTCTTCTTTGCTCTTCTGAATGGCTGAGCCCGCTATGTCAATGACGTCTAATCTCCAGAAGTTACTAAATTCATTAATTAGTGAAGTAACCTCTACTGCCAAGAGTGAAATGGAAGCTTCCCCATCAGAGTCCTACCTAATTTAGTTTCAATAGCTACTAAGCCCAAATCCAGTAATTTCAGTCTCTTTGCTATTAGCTTACCAGCTACATCTGCCCCAATCAGCAAGTCTACAGGACCACCCCTTCCACCTACATCTGTTAAAAACATATTCTCCTCTGCAAGTTACTCTAACAAAGGTCATTTCTTGACAGAAGGAATACCACCACAGGTAACTGTTTGATCCAGTGCTTCCAACTTACAGTGAAATTTACCATCTAGGCTTTGTACTTCTACATTGTAACACAAATATTCCTTCAAATTAGTTTTACATCATCAAAGAGATCATGTTTAATTATCTAAGTTGTCCATAATTTCTTGTTAGATATATGACCTCTGAAAGCCTGAGTCAATTAATGCTTGTGCAGAGATGTGAGTCCTAGTACCCTTGATGTTCACAATAAATTAGTGTTTGTAACAGAACATGGTAATGTGTGGTGCTACTAAAGGAGGTGGTTTTCTGCTCACCCTTGTCTTGCTTGTGATCTGAATTCGTTTTTAAAACCTTCTTTTGATTACTTAGCACATCAGAGCACATTAACACATTATGATTCTTACCACAAACAAGACATCTCACAGCTATTTTACATTTATTTGAACAATGGACCTTCTTGAAGCATCGAAAACAACCACCCTTATCTTTTAATACCTTCTGTTTCTCAATCAAACTGATTTTATGAGCCTTAAAACAACTGTAACCATCATGTCGTCCACTACAAAAAGTACAATTGTATTTCCTATACTCTACACCACTTGTACTTAATAACTAGCAGCAGTGGCTGTTGCAGGCTCACAACATGCTAGTGTATCTGACTAATACCAAAACCTGCTACAGCCAAACTAATTCTTTCTTCTGTTTCTACTTCTAACTTTAGAAATTGCATGATGTTTTAGAACATGTCTTTAGGATGTAGAGAAGTTCCTCTGGCAAACACGATTCAAGACTTATCAGAAGAAACACCTAGTGTTTCCAAAGACCTTATCTGGGATTCTAAACTGTCGTAGAAGCTACACAATGAACTGGTATCACTGAGGGAAGGAAGCATTTGTCAACACTAAAGTCAACAGTTCTCTAACATAAACTTCAACAAGCAGATCTTCTCTGCCAAATCTGCTTTTCACCTGTAGGTGGAAGACATTCCACTACTTCCGTAGCACATGAACATTTTACAGTAGCTTGCACCAGATACTGAAATTTATCTTCTGGTACAATATCTGGGTCTTTATCAATTTTTTCGAACTGACCCCAGAATTGTAACCACTGTCTAATATCTTCGTCAGATTTTCTAAGTTCCAACTTTGGGAGCTTGAACTTCCACTTACTTGCCATATCAACACTACCACTGATGGTACTCTCCGTATCAGGTAATTTCGTTCAGGAGGTTAATACTTCACTTGCTCTTACCTCCACATCCAGGAACTGCCTTTAATATTCGTTGGCAATCCAGTATTCATCTTCCAAGTTCTCCTACCCGACATCTATTTTCAAACTTAAGATCTTTCCTTCTAACGAAAATAAATCATTTTTCTTTTGTAGTAAGGAGAATGAAACCTGAACTTTTCTTCTTCTCTCCTCTTGATTTAAATCTTCAAGATCTCCTCATAGAATGCTCAATTGTCTTGTAAACACCGTGATTATAACTTTTCTTAACTTCAATGAACGTTCCAATTCCTGCTCCATGATGTAAACAGAATTCCTTCCAGATACAATATTACATCAGAACATATGTCCTGCCACGGTCGTCACAATGTTACTTTATACTGCTTACGCTACCTGCATATCAACAGGATATAAAAGAGTGAATAAACATCACTTCAGGAACAAATTACAATTTATTAAAACAATTAACATCATGTCTACAAACTATCAATACATAGGAGGTCATATCTTCTTCTTTCTCATCTGTTAACCAAGGAGTACACAGAAAAAGAAAAAAAAAAGAAAAGAATATCATGTATCGATAACCTTACAGTTGGCTTCTTGTCCCAAATAGAAGTTACGCATCTAAACAATGGGGTTTTCTGGTATGCCCATCATCTGAGTACATTCCACATCTTCTCATGACTTACACTATCAAAGGCCTTTCTGTGATCTATAAAGCATATGTACAGCTCCTTCTGGTATTCCTTTGCTGTTTCCATCATCCAACGTACACCACTAATGATGTCTCTGGTTCCTCTACCTCTTCCAAAACCAACCTGAATAGCGGACATTTGTCACAATCGCGACGCGCCCCCCTTAATGTCTCAGTGCCGAGCGAATGGACTTGCTCGCGAGTCTCGAATCCGTGACCTCCGAGACTAAGGATATTGAGTATTGATCTAGAGTTTTCATGATCATGTAACAGTGGCAAGAAGTTATAGTGTTTCAAAATGCTGAGTAATCATTTTATTACGTGGAAGAGAGTTATAAGTATTCAAAGCATAAGACTTCATACAAGTTTTACTTGAACCAAGCTGGTACAACATAAAGTGGGTTCATGTGTAATGTTCAGCTACACGGCATCAGTGTAAATCACAAAACGCAAAAGAAGCTTCTGTAAGTGTTTCTAGAAGCAAATCAAAACAAATATCGTGTAGATTCTTGACGCAGCAAGAAGCAAATTGTTTGCGTGAATTCTATGTTACTCCCCTCAGTTAGTGGGAGTAACTCATGAACCAATCAGACTTAAAAATGTCTTACTTGTACAGGAGTAGAGGGGAAAAGCTTCGAGAGGCTTCGAACAGGAGATATAGGGAATGATGCTTCGATAGATCGAGGGAGAATCTGACCGACTGCCATGCTAACAACATGTGTATGGCTGTACGTCACAAAGGGAGAGAAACTGTCCAGCTTCCGTGCTAGTAATGTGTGGGTGGCTGTGAGCCATAATAGTGCAGATCTTGTGGGTTATGTACGTAGCGGTGAGCCGCAGAACCAGTTAAATGTGGCTTAGCAAACGGTCTAGAAATTGTAAAGGGTTACGCGAGGCTGAGAAGGAATCACTGTGTACAGCATAGTTAGCGGATTGCTATTACAAGGACTTACACCGACAATAACACGAATGATGATATAGATGTTGATTCCCACAGGGAACCTGAAATATTTGTCTGAATGAATAAATTTATAATACCAACATAAATGATCCATTATTGGACATTATAAATTTTCCAGCTAACTCATTCCTGGTTGCCAGCATTTTCCCACCATGTGCTATGTTGGGCTCATCAGTTGGTACATAGCACACCCACCAAGACCCACAGCTAGTGCATACCATGGAGGCCACTGCGTAGGCTACTTGGAGCCACCGGCAGTGCCAATGCACTATGAGAGACTTTGTCTCATTACCAAAAAATTGATGCCTGCTTGGCCATCAGATGATATAGATGTTGATTCCCATAGGGAACCTGAAATATTTGTCCGAATGAGTAAATGTATAATACCAACATAAATGGTCCATTATTGGACATTATAAATTTTCCGGCTAACTCATTCCTGGTTACCATCTGATGAGCCCAACATAGCACACAGTGGCAAAATGCTGGCAACCAGGAGTGAGTTAGCTGGAAAATTTATAATGTCCAATAACGGACCATTTATGTTTGTAGAATAACATGAACTTTGAACTGTTTGTCAGGAGATCCAAGTGTTATAGCGAGCCTATCCTATCAGTAAACCAAACCTGGTAGTCAGAACTGTTGGGAGAAAGACTATTCTGATCGATGACGGAGTTGAAGGTGTTGTGTTTGAATCCTGGAGCTACAGATCCACGTGAACTAAACATCGCATCACCCAACGCTACTACAGTATCGTGGGCGCAAAGAAGAAGTCAAGAGCGAAAGAAGACTGAAGACTGAAGACTGAAGAAATCTTCTATCAAAAGCTAACTACCAAGTTTGTATGGTACAATCTTACTGTATTATAGAATGACAATTGAACTGGATAGTCAAAGACTTTGAGAGGGACTATCTAACCAAGAGCTAAAAGTGTATCTGAACAAAGATTTTCAGGTTTCTTAATTGTATAATGTGTAAATATGTAATGTGTGCCTATCTATTCAATACAGGTGAAGGGAAAAGTGTGAGTGTGTAAAGGTGATCTTATTAAGTTCCCGAAAATCCGAACCCAAGTCCCCAGCCTGCCGAATCCTTAGGATCACGACACATTTCACGCTCCATGTAAGGTTCTAATCTTCGTTGTATGATTTTCAGCATCACCTTTTGCCATGGGGTATCAATAGTGATGGGTTGCGACAGGAATCGCAACGTGTCAATTCCATATGCCTGGGGAATTGGGTACCCGATTCTGAAATCGATTCTGAGAGACTAGTAGCACCATCTAAAATGTAGATATATAAACACGTGCAGCACAAATGTGTTCTGTAATGTGAGATTGTTTTGTTTTATAACCAGGTCACTCTACAAGTCATGCCTGCGTTCTGCAGAACCCACAAGAAGGGGGCAAGATATACATAAGAAAGGAGTCATGAGGAAACATTTTTTTGTGACAAATTTTCTTTAGTTGCCCATTGTGAACTCTTTTTACCAGGAGATTGCAATAAAGCATTAATTGATGTAGGCAATGTGATGATATGAAAAGGGCCTAATCAACGACATGCCAGTTTAGCAGAGAGTTGGTCAATGGCAGAACTTTGTGGGTGGTTAGTCAGTAATACCAAATCACCAACTTTAAATGTAGATGTTATGTGATGAGAATTGTGGGATTTCTTGTGAATGTTTGAGCTTTCATCAAGTTAGAAACAGCATAAGTCCAGAGAGATTCAGATTCCAAGAGACTCTGAAGATCCCAATTTAAAGTTAGGGGAGAAAAATGTTTGGCAGGTGTCGGGTGGGTGGAACAGTTAAGGCTAGAGTTGAAAGCTAAGGCTAATGCAGAGAGATTTGAATTCCATGCCTTATGATACAAATGATGAAAAATCGATAAAGCAGTTTTAAGATTACAGTGATACCTTTCAACATTATTAGCCTGGGGGTAATACGGAGAAGTAGCAATTCTTTTAATGCCTAATTCAAAACACAAATTGAAAAAGGATGTAGAAGTCAATATTGATGCATTATCAGACACTAAGTTAGTGCATTATCAGACACTAAGTTAGTGGGTAAACCGGTAAGAGGTGATTAGAAAGTAAACTGATAACAATGCCAGAAGAAATATTTTGTAAGGGACAGAGGACCAAAGAATTTAGAGTTGCTATCTAATAAGGTAAGAATATGTGTATTACCCCTAGATGAACGAATAATGGGGCCTACAAGATCAATAAGAAAGGTTTGAGCAGGGTAAGTAGGGGAAAGAGCAGAGTGCAAACTAGATGACTTTAAATTCGAAGGCTTTGCTTTCTGGCAGGGCTCACAAGATGAGACATACTGATGTATATTACGCATCTGAGGCCAAAAGTAAAGCGAGGCAATACAAGCATAGGTCATGGCAATCTCTAAGTGTCTCCCAGTAGGGGAAGAATGGTAATAGGAGAGTATCATAGGTTGAAGAGCTGTAGGGATTACTACTTTAGCAATAGATTTAGGTGTAGACTAAGAGAACTTTGGATAAGGTAAAGGGACCATGGTAAGAGGGACCTGATAACAAAAGTTTAGTTTGGTTGTCCTGATAACAAAAGTTTAGTTTGGTTGCAATAATCATCAAGTAATTGATGAGACTTTTTTTTTTTTTTTTGCTAGGGGCTTTACGTCGCACCGACACAGATAGGTCTTATGGCGACGATGGGATAGGAAAGGCCTAGGAGTTGGAAGGAAGCGGCCGTGGCCTTAATTAAGGTACAGCCCCAGCATTTGCCTGGTGTGAAAATGGGAAACCACGGAAAACCATTTTCAGGGCTGCCGATAGTGGGATTCGAACCTACTATCTCCCGGATGCAAGCTCACAGCCGCGCGCCTCTACACGCACGGCCAACTCGCCCGGTAATTGATGAGACTGGCAGGATTGGAAAGATAATGGAAAGTCAATTAAGGAAGGTTAACCAAAGAAGAAGAAGAAGGGAGCTTGTCACTTTCCGGAGAAGAGATATCAAAAGCGGGCACATCAAATAAATGAGAAAGGGCATGAGCAACACAGTTATCAGCACTAGAAATGAATTTAAGGGAAAATTTAAATCGAGAAAGATATAATAACCATCTGCCAGTTTTCCCAATTTTGGAAACATTCTTCAGCAGGCAAGAAAGGGCCTGATTATTGGTTTTTACAACAAATTCTTTGTGGTCTAAATATTCAGAAAAGTGTTCCGAAGTAGTCAAGAAAGCAAGAGCTTCATGCTTATAGACAGAGTAACTGCGCTCAGTAGCAGAAAGAAGTCTGCTAAAATAAGCATACCTGCCAACTTTCTAGATTTAGGCAGAAGACTTCCAATTTTCGACAGTTTTTCCCGTCTCCCGATTATTCTATTATTTCTCCCAATTTTAGCTTATTTTTTGGTGGACTTAAAACATTTGTTTTCAAATCCCACCATTTCAGCTTTTTTACGCGAGTGGCCGGAAGTCCTTCGCTCATTGGCTGCTTTCAAATGAAATATCTACGTTTATTAATGTGAGAAATGTGAGCGAATGTGCAATGTTTATTGAAACCTGTACATCGCGATGCGTATATCGATCGTCAATCTCTTGTTCTCGCATGCTATGTTCATGTTCGTTCACATCAGTAGTCGATTCTACAGACCAGTCGCTAGATATGGAGTCTTTTTTAGTAATTTAGTGACAGAATTTCAATGATAATGACTAGTGACTTTTCTAGAGATTTTAGGAGCCATTTAGAGACAATTCTGACTAATTTCAATTTATCTCAATATAAATAAAATAAGAGTGTCTGTACATTGCTCAAATTTATAAAGAATGATATTTCTGTACCAGTAGTGATCACAGTAACAAGGAGCAATGCACGTTTTAATTTTCTATAATATCTGTATGTATGTATGTATGTATGTATGTATGTATGTATGTATGTATGTATGTATGTATGTATGTATGTATGTATGTATGTATGTATGTATGTACGCTCATCATGAAAAAACGGCTGAAGAGAATTTCATGAAAATCAATATATAAAGTCAGGGAATAAGTCGCTACAATCTAGGCCATAAATAATTGTGTTCACGCTGAGTGAAATGGTAGTTTAGGGGAAGGCCTAAAATTTAATTCTCACATATTTATGTTATTATTGGCCCTATCGATAAATACTACATAATTAAAGTTATATATTATTAAATTTCCTATCATTTATGTCTTAAACATTTTTACCGTACTGGCTATGATAACAGAGCTATTCATGAATTTGGATTTTTGTTGGTAAGTCCATATCAGCGCCAAGGTATGAGAAAATGGGTGAACAGAATTTAATGAAAATCGGTATGTAAAGGAACTACAGTCAAGGCTATAAATAATTTTATTCACTCTGTTTGAAATGGTTAGGGGAAGGTGCCAAAATTTAATTTTTAATTGCCTATCTAATTGATCATATCAAAAAGTAGGCCTACTACATAACAAAAGTTATAGAGAGTACAATTTCTGATTATTTAGATCTTGTTCAGTTTTACCGTACCGACTATAATATTGTGAAGATGATTATAAGAATGAGAAAAAGTCATGAAGGAACGGTCGTTTGAATAATAACACAAGAGGGAGTCACTTTACATTAGATGCTCTAATATCACAGAGTCGGAAGAAAATTAAATGTGAAGGCCTGCAATATAGACAGCTCATAAAACTGATCAACATTAACATTACATTGACCATTGTTTGTTGTGATATGCTTTGTGTATTCTGCTGCCATTTATCTCCGATAGATGGGATTACTGCTGCGTACCTAATATAATAGCCTGCCTGAATATTGGTGGGAAGTAGCTGGGGAGTAGATCTCTGTCTTCTTTAGCATGCCATTCCTCTGGTTCATAAATTTTCTGATACTACTGGTACGTAACACACTGGATCATCATAGTATTCCAGCTATTCGATCCCTACTCTGAGGCAGTGATTGGAATGAACAGTGTACACACTTAAACGGAATAGCCACGAACCTACTATGATGGCGCAGCAGGGGGAGATGTAATATTATCACGTGGTGCACTCCAGGTGGCGGATAGCGGTTCCTAACCGGCTTGCCGAAGGACTTGAGCGAAATAAAATAGCTCTCATGGACCAAACACCCCCACCCCCTCTGTGGGTATGCACACAGTGGACTTCGCACCTACGATAGACGCAGTTACTCCTTCAACCAGCCGTGATCAATCTTGAAGCAGAGGACTATCTCTTAGGCAGCAGGCATCCTGTTCGAAGTGGAATGGGACGAGGTGGGAGAGGTCATAAACTGGTAAGGTCTTCTTCATTTGCACCAGGGGATCAGTTATGTGGTAATGATGGAACAACTATTTGGACTGTTGTCAACAGTAGTGGGAACCCCCCTGGAAGGATGGCTGCTCAGAATGTACTGAAAGAGGCAGCAGGGCCTACTTCTCACGCTAAGCGTAACGTAGAGACTAACAGCAAGGTTAGTGCCTGGCGTTTATTCATTGACGCATCCATGTTGAAGCATATAAAGATGTGCACACTTACAGCTGTCGTCAAACCGCCGAAATATGACCAAAATATGATGTTTCTACTAAAATAGCTCAAAATATGACCTTATGGCAAAAAATAGCCAAAATATGCATTTATATGACAAATTAAAATCACTTAATTGTGATGATAATCACCTGATTTGCACCAAAATCCAATCAGACACGAAAATAGAGACAAAGAAAAAATATGATCTCCTAAACATCCGAGCCCTAGTAATGACCTTAACACAATGCCGAAACTTAGGACAATGATGGTGACACACACATCAATAAATTACCATAAAATAAAAAGCACTCAACCTGTGGAAATAAAAAGAAATGCACGTAATAACTCTCCCATTACCATCATCTACCAAGGAAAGAAATACAACCAACTATGACATGAAATACTATTTTACAAATATTACAACACGTGTCCACACGTTTCTCATCCATTTTAATGGAGATGAAATAATTCCATAAATGATGGCCTGAAATAACAGTAATCAATCTGATAGAAATGGTCTGGGTAATGGTGACTGATAAGGGCGTCAATACCTACATCGAGCGCAAGTCGTTACGAAAATCAAATGAATATTGAGGAATTGGGTGGTATCGTACAGCTACGATTTAATATCATTGTGATGACGCTCATCCAGTATGACAAGAGGCTCTAATAATCCCATACGCTCAATTTGATTTTATAAGAAGACATGCGGTTTACCTCGTGGTTCGATAATACTTTGTGAAGACGCTACTATCTATGGTTCTCTCATAAAAAAAACAGCTACTCGTAGATATATCAAATGACGATAAATTATCTCTATTCATCATAATACACAACACTGCAGAAAATAGACTACATGTGCTTCTGATCATAGTGACGTGAAGATTTGTCCCCAAATAGTATATAAAATTATCATAATCCAATAAAACATCTCTCCACATGGCACAACGTTAGAGGGAAATATCAATATAATTTGCAACATCTGTCCAAAATATAACGGATAAAATTACATAAATGACTTGAACCACACATGAATTTAATAATCAAACAATGCCCTCCCTTAAAAGTATGAAATCGGATTCAAAATAAATCTATCCTTATCACTAACGTAGCATTTGGACGTCAGATGAGCTTACTTCCTTATGAAAATGTAACAAACACTTTTGAGAAAAATATAGGAGAAATAAACTCCAAAAGGTAAAAATATTACATGTACACATTCTTCAATATTGTAATAATTGAATGGGAAAATAATATTCACTAAAGTTTAGCCGATGGCTGATATTTAAACCATATACTCGTCCAATGATACAACTTACTCAAGCCCGCACAATTCATGATGTTGACATTCAGACATCACGCACATTAAAAATCGTATAATTGAAGAAAATCCAGACTCAACGTCGTATAAAACAAGAAAATGACATGGTGAAGTTGCTAAAAATCTACTCAAACTATTGTTCAACCAATCACGAATAAAGTTAACTACTTATTACAGCTATATAGAACACATAATACCCAGTATAAATGAATTGTCGACTTAACTTGGATGTCTTGATGACCCTGGTTTCCTTCTAGGCTGGATTCATGGCATTAGGACGCTGTTGACAACGGTCCTCCTTTTCAGTGCTGCATGATGCGATGGGTGATGTCTTCGAGGTAAATAAATTTCCTAATGCTGGTTTTCATTGCCTCGTCCAGTTACGAACTGGTACCTCTTGACGTTCACTGAAACTTGAACGAAAATATTAGTATGGATTCTCAACTCGTGGTTTCACAACTGACACGTAATTATACGTACTTTCTTCATAAACACTATTGACGTCTGCTATGAATCTACAGGGTCTGTTAAACGAACGAGAAATGAGACTGTTCTCCTTTTGGTGGCGAGCAACAGCTGTCCAGGTCTACAAGACCTCACTGCGTATTCAATCTAACAGCAAGTGAGCAAATGAACGACGCATAGCAAGTGAGAGTGTCCTTCACTGTGTACACCACATACATATTCTGAGCTCTGACATCTAGCGTACCTCGTGGTTCAATTGACGTCCTAAATTCCTCAATGTTGTAAATAACATGTCCCACGGTTTCTTATTAATTAATTAGTTAGTTAATTAATTCCATAATTAATTTTATTTCATAATATTATTATTTATATCTTCCTAAAATATGTTATCAAATCTTTTATACACACTCGTTGGAGAATGTTTGTTAAGATGCCAAATCTGAAGTTTTGAGATTACGGGAAGTTTTAAATGTAATGTTTCTCGTGGATGGAGAGTCCAACAGTATTAATAAATTTATCCGTATCTTCTTTTGCCTCCTCTGCGAACCATGTGACCTTGCCGCGGTGGGGAGGCTTGCATGTCCCAATGATGCAGATAGCCGAGCTGCAGGTGCAACCATATCGGATGGGTATCTGTTGAGAGACCAGACTAACGAATGGTTCATCGAAAGGGGGGTAGCAGCCTTTCGGTAGTTGCAAGGGCAGCAGTCTAGATGATTGACTGATACGGCCTTGTAATAATACTCAACATGACTTATGCTACATGATACTGCTACACAGCTGAAAGCAACGGGAAACTACAGCCATAACTACCTCCCGAGGACATGCAGCTCTCTCTGTATGAATGATGTACAGATGATGGCTTCCTCCCGGGTAAAATATTCCGGAGGTAAACTAGTCCCCCATTCAGATCTCCGGGTGGGGACTACACGAGAGGGGGCGATCATCGGGAAGATGGATACTGACATTTTGCGAGTTGGAGCGTGGAATGTTAGAAGTTTGAATCGTTGTGGCAGGTTAGAGAATCTAAAAAGGGAGATGGATAGGCTAAAGTTAGATGTAGTTGGTATAAGTGAAGTACGTTGGCAGGAAGAACAAGATTTTTGGTCGGGCGATTACCGAATTATCAACACAAAATCAAATAGGGGAAATGCAGGAGTTGGTTTAATAATGAATAAGAAAATAGGGCAGCGGGTAAGCTACTACGATCAGCATAGTGAAAGAATTATTGTCATCAAGATAGACACCAAACCAATGCCCACCAAAATAGTGCAAGTCTATATGCCTACTAGTTCAGCGGATGATGAAGAAATCGAAAGAATATATGAGGAGATAGAAGATTTAATACAATATGTGAAAGGTGACGAGAATCTAATTGTGATGGGAGACTGGAATGCAGTGGTAGGTCAAGGAAGAGAAGGTAGTACAGTAGGAGAATTTGGATTGGGACAAAGGAACGAAAGAGGAAGTCGGCTGGTTGAATTCTGCACTGATCATAATTTAGTCCTTGCCAATACTTGGTTCAAACACCACAAATGTCGGCTCTATACGTGGACGAGACCTGGAGACACTGGAAGGTATCAAATAGACTTCATTATGATTAGGCAGAGATTCAGAAATCAGGTGTTGGATTGCAAAACTTTCCCAGGAGCAGACGTGGACTCTGACCACAACTTGTTGGTCATGAAATGCCATCTGAAGTTGAAGAAATTGAAGAAAGGAAAGAATGCAAAAAGATGGGATCTAGACAAGTTGAAAGAAAAGAGTGTGAGGAATTGTTTCAAGGAACATGTTGCACAAGGACTAAAAGAAAAGGCTGAAGGAAACATTATAGAAGAAGAGTGGAGAGTCATTAAAAATGAAGTCAGTAGGGCTGCTGAAGAAATGTTTGGAAGGAAGAAAATCTCAACTAAGAATCAGTGGATAACTCAGGAAATACTAGACCTGATTGATGAATGACAAAAATACAAGAATGCTAGAAATGAAGAGGGCAGAAAAGAATACAGGCGATTAAAGAATCAAGTGGATAGACAGTGCAAGATAGCTAAGGAAGAATGGCTGAAGGAGAAGTGCAAGGATTCGAAGGCTGTATGGTCCTGGGAAAGGTAGATGCTGCATACAGGAAAATCAAGGAAACCCTTGGAGAAAGGAAATCCAGGTGTATGAATATTAAGAGCTCAGATGGAAAGCCACTTCTAGGGAAAGAAGACAAAGCAGAAAGATGGCAGGAACATATCCAACAGTTGTATCAAGGTAAAGATGTAAATAATTTGGTTCTGGAACATGAAGAGGCTGTTGATGCTGACGAAATGGGAGACCCAATTTTGAGGTCAATTAAAGAAAGTGCTATGGAATCAGTACCTAAGTAAGTAGATGACTCTCTTTACAAGACTTTGTGTAATGATAACGTAAAGGAAATATTTAGAGTAACGTTCACTGTAACAACTTATATATTTATGTGCAGCCAATGTATATGTATCATATTAATTTTAGACGCTAAACAAATCGCATTGTACAATTCCTGTATATGAGCCGTTGGCTCGTTGGAATTAATTAATAAAGTAATAATATAATAATATATATGACAGAGCTGTGAGTGACCTAAATAGGAACAAGGCACCTGGAATTGATGACATTCCCTCTGAATTACTGACTTCCTTAGGAGAAACCAGCATGGCAAGGTTATTTCATTTAGTGTGCAAGATGTATGAGACAGGAGAAGTCCCATCCAATTTTCGGCAGAATGTTGTTATACCTATTCCCAAGAAAGTCAGTGCTGACAAGAGTGAAAACTACTGCACCATTAGTTTAGTATCTCATGCCTGCAAAATTTTAACACGTATTATTTACAGAAGAATGGAAAAACAATTTGAAGCTAAGTTGGGAGAAGATCAATTTGGCTTCAGAAGAAATGTAGGAACACGTGAAGCAATTCTGACTTTACGTCTGATCTTAGAGGGTCAAATCAAGAAGGACAAGCCCACGTACATGGCATTCGTAGATCTAGAAAAGGCATTCGATAATGTTGATTGGACCAAGCTATTTATGATTCTGAAGATGATAGGGATCAGATACCGAGAACGAAGAATCATCTACAATCTGTATAAAAATCAGTCTGCAGTGATAAGAATCGAGGGCTGTGAAAAAGAAGCAGCAATCCAGAAAGGGGTGAGGCAAGGCTGCAGTTTGTCCCCTCTCCTTTTTAATGTTTACATAGAACATGCAGTAAAGGAAATCAAAGAGAAATTTGGAAAGGGAATCACAGTCCAAGGAGAGGAAATCAAAACCTTGAGATTTGCCGATGATATTGTTATTTTATTTGACTGCAGAAGATCTCGAGAAGTTGCTGAATGGTATGGATGAAGTCTTGGGTAAAGAGTACAAGATGAAAATAAATAAGTCCAAAACAAAAGTAATGGACTGCAGTCGAACGAAGGCAGGTGATGTAGGAAATATTAGAATAGGAAATTAAGTCTTAAAGGAAGTAGATGAATATTGTTACTTGGGTAGTAAAATAACTAATGATGGCAGAAGTAAGGAGGACATAAAATACAGACTAGCACAAGCAAGGAAGAGCTTTCTTGAGAAAAGAAATTTGCTCACTTCAAACATTGATATTGGAATTAGAAAGATGTTTTTGAAGACTTTCGTGTGGAGTGTGGCATTGTATGGAAGTGAAACATGGATGATAACTATCTCAGAAAGAAAGAGAATAGAAGCTTTTGAAATGTGGTGTTACAGAAGAATGCTGAAGGTGAGATGGATAGATCGAATCACAAATGAAGAGATACTGAATCGAATTGGTGAGAGGAGATCGATTTGGCTAAATTTGACGAGAAGAAGAGATAGAATGATAGGACACATCTTGAGACTCCCAGGACTTGTTCAGTTGGTTTTTGAACGAAGTGTAGGTGGTAAGAATGGTAGGGGTAGACCAAGGTATGAATATGACAAGCAGATTAGAGCAGATGTAGGATGCAATAGTTACGTAGAAATGAAAAGGTTAGCACAGGATAGGGTAGCATGGAGGGCTGCATTCAACCAGTCTATGGACTGATGACTCAAACCACATCTTCTTGAGGTGATATTGTTGGTCTACATCCCTCAGCAGGTTATATAAAAAGAAAAAAGAAAGTTACCCCTTTGATTTTGCCGGCGAACGCTTAGCATGGAACATGTGGCGTACAGTCCCGTCACATAAAATTCACTGCCAATTACAACAGACCTGAAATGTCACATCATGTACTGTCATGTTTGCTACCTTATTTCTCAATTCTGTTGTGATATAAGAAACAATATTTATGCATGCGTTAGTTGAATAAAAAATGTGGCCCATATTAACGCCATTCAACTCCTGCACGCCAATTTCAGTTTTGAAATCATGAAAGGCTTCATTTTCCTTAACTACTTTATATGCTTATATGTATTGAACTGAGATTCACAATTAGAATTATGATATGTACTTTGCCCATTTGTGATTTTTGTAGCTGATGATGACGCAATAAGCGCCGAAACCAGTTCTAATAATATAATAAATAATATGTTGTGAACATCTTATACAACATGTTTTGTATTGAAAAGGTTGAACCTTCCTTAATTCTAATTGTGTACTTTATATGCTGTTCAAAATACATTGATAGTTATTTCCTTTCCTTTTTTGAAAGCTTTACTACATACAGTTTCCAAAGTTTTCAGTTTTGCTGTTTTTAGTATTTTAACTGCAGCCTGATGAGCTGAACTCTCTTTATGTTTAAATATTTTCATATGGAAAGAAAGCATTTACTGACATTTATTTTCAGTTCTACCAGTTGCACAAATAGAAACTGAAATCCATTGCTCTGAAATGTTTATCTCTCGTGATGTGCTTTCAGTTCGCAAATCGCCAACTTCTTTACAAATTTTTCAGAGAAGTTTCTTATTTTTTACCTCCAACCATTCCTATTTACTGCAAAATTCCAGATTTTTCTCCAAATCCCAGCATTTGGGAATGTATTCCGTCCCTATGTTACATACGGCTGAAAGCTCTTTGTTGTGATCTTCTTTTGCATCACCACACAACGCTATTGGCGTTTTCCCACCACTGTTTACATTTGAATCATTAACTTCCAGCTTTTTCAATGCCTGGCTGGATGTAAAATGTTTGTTATTTTCTTTATCCTTCAAAACTAATCACACCCAAAATAACAACCTAACTCGCCACCAAACACTAGCTTACATACTTATAAGAACAAAACTTCCTCTTTCATGATTATGTACCATCAAATTGTTTCTGTTCAGGTGTTCAAATTACCAGCACAGTCTCACACTTTCTTTGCCTTCTTTAAACTTATGCATGCTGTAAGAAATTCAAAATCTAATCACGGAAGACATGCCACTTTCCAATGTAAACCAATGTTCATTCCTAGTGGTGTGCTTTCAGTTTGCAAATCACCAACTTCTTTATAAATTTTGCAAACCACACAACAAATCACATACTCAAAATTTTTGAAAGGCACCGGTATTACATAAAAAAAAAAGTCAGCGATCGTAAGTATCTACATTAACAGTATAGCCAACGTGTGTCACTAAAATACTTATTTTTGCCTAATCAAGGACAATTTCTTCCAATAAGGGAGCAATTACAAATCTTTAGCAGATAATATGGCCTAATGTTTCGATTCTGCTGCTTAGTGCCGAGTTGCCGACCAAGAAAAATTTATTCGACAGGACGATTTAATTTAAAGTTAAGAACTTCATTTTGGTCCGTATTGAATCCAGATTTACACTATAAATTGAGGATAAATATGTCCACCTTTTCAATACAAAAACAATGTGACGTCATTAACACATCACATATTTATTACCTTTCAAACATTGGGACCGGTTTTGGCATTATTTGTATGCCATCATCAGCCATAGGAAACTTTGTGACAAGGCCTAAGTACAATATTAACATAACTTACAACATATATATATAAATGTGAACATATTCTTACATGACTATTAAAATTTGGTGTACACCATAAAACCTTAGATTAAAATTGATAGCATATTTTATGCGACATATTATAACTTATTTCCTTTATACAATTATTTGACTTAAGTTAAAGCTTTTGTCAGTTTTTATAAATATTACAAAATGCTAATTGAGCATCCAGATAACAATTTTTCAATCTTTAAAAACTTTTATAACTACTAGCCGTTAAAGATAATAGTGCATTTGTTTGGTCAAAAATACTAAATTGACATGCATTAAAATGAAATCGCCTACTGTCAGATTGGAAACAGTGACCTATTTGTACTAGGTATGGGGATAAGTTACATTATAAGCCTTTAGTAATTCTATATCTTGCGTTAATATAGTTTGGTTATTTAATAACAAGTCGAATAAAATGATAAATTCGGCTGATATTTTAAACTTTAAAACATTATTTGTCCATTATAGAGGTCCCTTTTTCAGTGAAGATATATAGTGAGCAAAACAGTTCCTCTTAGAATTGATTACAGGTTCACTCTGTTTTTGGTGGATTTTGGATTGAATAAATTTCTTATTTCGTAATATAATGTCGTTGAGCAATGTTCGTATATGTAATATTCCGTCTTTTATGCTAATGTTCTTAAAATGTAGATCGACTTGATAGAAGTGGACTAGTGAACCGGAATTTCTTGGACCATTACATTCGAAGTCTTTGAGGTTCTAGAAATATCTCGATCCAAGACGGACCTAAGAAGGGAGATATATATATATATATATATATATATATATACTATGTATTAGCGTAAGAATAAAAAAGTTTAATAGGCATTATTTTCGTTTAAGTAGAAACTCACCTTAAGCACTATGTTGTCGAGAATGAAGCTAGTGAGGAACTGTCTACCAGAAAGGCAGAAAGCAGACTACGGGTATTAGAAGAGGGGTGGAGCATGTTATGTAGGGGAAGGGGGATCGCAGTAATGCAAGGTTATTGGTCGGGAGGGTGTGGATTACGGAGGGGATGGTAGATGAACATATTGCGCACCATTTTGTGTACTGGTTGATTTATTGGTCTTTTTAGATTGTTGATCACTGAAATGAGCATATCAAACAATATCGTGGGCTTTTCGGATACCTCATTCAGATTATAATTCGGGTTAAAATACTGATCTAATGATATGAAACATTGTTCTGTTATGTCAAGTAAGGGCCCTTTTTCCATTATTTCTACGACGTCAATATCATGGTTGATGGCATGAAAACTATGTTTATAGTCATTTATGTGTTGTCCTATAGCTGAAAATCTCCTGTATTTAATGGCGTTGACGTGCTCATTATACCTAACCTTAAGGGATCTCCCTGTTTGTCCAATGTATGTACTATTACAGCTGTTACAGTGAAATCTGTATACGCCTGATTTATCATATGGGTTTGGTGCGTTGACTAGTTTAGCGTTATAAAATATGTCAAGATTTCTGTTGTTGGTTTTAAAAGAGATATTGATCTTTTTCTTGAAAATTTTTGTGATTCTATAGACATTAGAATTAAATGTAAATGTTGAGTAGACTTTTGGTCTAGTTATTTCTTTTTGTAGGTTTGATTTCGGTCTGTGCTTGAACTTATAAATTATTCGTTCTATGAAACTACGATTATAGCCGTTATGGGCTGCAATGCTACATATTGTTTTTAGTTGTCTATTTCTGATTTTGACATGGGAATGCTAAAAGCCCGGTGTATCATACTATTATAGGTTGCTCGCTTTTGGCTGGGTGGGTGTATGGAGTCCTTATGAATGGTTGTAGCGGTGTGCGTTTGTTTTCTATAGATCTTATATTTAAAGGAATGCGGGAGCTGAGTGATTGTTAAATCTAAGAAGTTAAGGGCTCTGTTGTCCTCGGATTCTATTGTAAACTTAATATCTGGATCAATATTATTAAGGTGTGCCAGGGTGGTAGGTGCGTCTGAAATGTGCTGGTCCATAACTATAAACGTATCATCAACGAATCTGGCCCACAAGAGAATGTTATCAAAATTTCTCTTCATCTTCTATTCTAGTATGTTCAAGGAAATCTAGATATATATCAGCCAAAATGCCAGACGCTGGTGACCCCATGGCCAGTCCATCTTGTTTGTATATCACTTTGTCGAATGTAAAGTAATTGCTATTAATTAACAGTTTAAGGATGGTCATAAAATCTGCTATTTCTAATTGACTGAGTTTGCTATGAGTACGTTAGTTTTTTGAAATTATTGGTAGTACTTTTTCTGGTTTTATGTTTGCATACATGTTGATGATATCAAATGAATGCATCGTATAATGGGGTTGCATTTTAAAGTTGTCTAGTTTTTTAACTAATTCTAGAGTGTTCATCACGGATTTGTTTGCTTGAAAAGTATAGTGTTTTCTTAGGAACTGTTGTATAAATTGCGCTGTCTTATAAAGAGGGCTCGGTCTAAAATTTACTATGGGACGTATAGGTACTCCTTCCTTATGGATTTTTGGTTGGGCTTTGACCGTGGGGAGATCAGGGTTCATGTTGATCAGCTTGTTTTTTTCGCTATCAGTCAACAGGAATGTTATGTTTTTTAGTGTCTGTTTTAACTGTTTTTGAATAGATTTGGTTGGATCTTTTTCTATTATTGTAAAAGAACTGTCAGTAAAAAGTTTTTTGTTTTGGTTATATAATCAGTTTTCTCCATTATAACAGTGGTGTTTCCTTTGTCTGCTTTGGTGATGATGGTTTTTGTGTCTTTAATCTTATTCTTAAGCTGTAGGATCTTTTTCCAGTCCTCGTGTTGCGTTGAATTAGTAGTGTAAATTGGTGCATTTAGAATACTGTTTAATTGTTTCTTCGCTTCATATCTAACCTCATTCTGAGTATCAGTAGGTATTTTGTTGATAGCCGCTTCTGTTTCTATTACTAGTTGTTTAGTCATGTTCGCTAAGTTATAGTTAGGCCAATTATACTTGGGGCCTTTGGAGAGAATAGCAATTTCTTCGTCAAAGTTAGTGTTGGAGAGATTAATAAGGGGCGGGTGAAATTGAGCTAAAATTTGGCTATGCGTGTTATTAGGGGTAGCGTTCCTGGACGGTCTGTTTTCTGCATTTGATTTATTGACTAGGATTTGGAATTTATGGTCTATTGTATACAGTTTCTGAGATATAGTGGTTAGCTTGCTGTGCACTTTTTCTTGAAAAATATTCCATTGTACATTAGTCAACAACGCAGTGACTTCAAGGTGGGTTTTTTCTTGTATAGAAACTTTAGTTCGTTTTGCAGCCAAAGTTTGTTAGTTTTTTGGTGTACTCTTTTCTGATGTGGTAAAATATGTCGTTTGTTATTCTTCAGAAAATTTGGCGTCAGGTTATTTACGATACACTTTTTAATAAAATTTATATCCTTGCCTAACTTTCCTATTTTTATTTTTAAGCTCATATATTGTTGAGCTTTAATCTTTGCTTGGTAAGCTGTTCTATTTAAAGGAAATAAGTTATAATAGGTCGCATAAAATATGCTACCACCAATTTTAATCTAAGGTTTTATGGTGTACACCAAATTTTAATAGTCATGTAAGAATATGTTCAAATTTTATATATATATTTATTTATTTATTTAATACATGTGACACCAACAGAGACACGCTCCAATTATAGGTGGCTTTTACAAATTATTTGAACAAATAACATAGAAATACCAAAAAGAAGAAAATGTGAAAACGCTATGTAAATGAGATGATAATGCTCTGTATGAAATGGATGAAACAATATATCGTATACAGAAGCCTGTTAATAAATCAAACAAAAAATTGTAACAAAATCATGTAAATATTATACATATAAACAAATCACTTCGACGAGAAAAATTCTTTTAATATATTTACATATGTGTCATATTCATAAGCAAAGTCAAGATCTATATGATACTTATTAACTAAGTTATTGTATGTTTCACACATATTGATAAACGGAGAGTTCTTAAAAAATACAGTTTTGGAGACTGGAGTAATAAACAATTGCCGAAATCTTACATTTCCTTTTCTAACATTAAAACATAACTCGTGAAGCGAACTATTATTGTCAATTAATGCATTAACCATCTTATAGAGATAAATTTGTTGGGCTATTACACGCCTACTGGCTAGCGATACATATTTAAATTCATTCAACAAAAATTCATATGAAACATAATTTCTAAAGGGGAATATCTTATATTTTTATAATAAATATATCTTAAAAAGCGTTTCTGCCCCCTTTCAATTTGATTTTGGTAAGATTTATAACATGGAGACCAAATTATACATGAATACTCAAGTTTTGATCGGACAATACTATTGAATAATAAGGCGAGTGCATACGTGTTAGAAAAATCTCTTGAATTTCTAATTATAAAACCCAATTTCTTATAGGAATCATTAACCATTGTATTAATATGCTCCTTGAAAGATAAATTTCTTGTAACAATTACCCCTAAGTCATTAACAGAGTGGACAACTTTGAGTTCTTCATTATTAATTTTATATTTATAATTCAATGTATTTTTCTTATTTGAAATCTGAAGGAAACAGCATTTATTTATATTAAGTTGCAAACAGTTTTCAATACTCCATGCGTATAAGTAATCCAAATCATATTGTAATTTCAACATATCATCAACATTTTTTATCTCTTTATAAAGTTTGACATCATCAGCATATAATAAACAGTGAGAAAACCTAATTCTAGTGGGCAAATCATTAATATATAAAATAAAGAATAAAGGGCCAAGGTTAGACCCTTGTGGTACACCAGAAGTAACATTGTATGTGAAAGACTCATGTTGATGATAGTAAACATATTGTTTCCGTGCACTAAGATAAGATGCAAGCAGTTTTAACCAAGGAGGGGTCAGACCAAAGCATGACAATTTTTTCATTAAAATGCCGTGATCTAATTTGTCGAAGGCTTTGGAAAAATCTGTGTATATTACGTCGACCTGTCCTTGATTATTCAAAACGGTATAAGCATATTGTATAAATTTTAATAAATTAGTCGTAGTTGATCTACCTGGCATAAAACCATGCTGATTGATATGTATACCGACCCTCACATGATTAAATATACGCGTGTACATTATTTGCTCAAATACTTTAGCCGGTGCACACAAAATACAAACAGGGCGATAGTTTTCAATATTTTTACTGTCCCCACATTTAAAAACTGGACACACTTTCGCTATCTTCCATACTTTTGGAAAGGTTTGCGTTTTTACCACAATGTTATATAAGGCTCGTAAGGGAAAATCCAACAAATTCGAACATGCTTTCAGTACGTACGGCGGTATTCCATCAACACCACATGACCTTTTAGGTTTTAATTTTTTAATAGGTAACTTATATTCCTTTTCGTCCACCAATTCTAAAGATAACGGATAATTAACATATACATCAGATGAATCAGGAATATCATAGGTTGGTGGAGGTTTCAAATATACTGATCCAAAAAAGGTTGCAAAGCCATCAGCTATACTTTTATTATTATTAAGTAAGATATTGTTAAATTTCATGCCCTGTTGCAGACCCTCCTTGGTATTTCTTTTGCATTTTATATAGCTCCAGAACTGATTAACATCACTTTTGATAATCTCTTCAAGTTTAGAAATATAATTCTTATACGCTTTACTGATCATATGTTTCGTTTCTCTCCTTAACTGGTTAAATATTACCCTACTATACTCTTGAATGTTTCCTTCGCTTTCTGTGGATTTCCTTCAGTTTCAAGTTATTTATTATGTCTTTAGTAAACCATGGAGGATACTTTTTCTTTGTGTGAAAATTCTTCATAGGTACCGTTTCACAAAATACAGAGTGTACCTGAGCATAAAAATACTCAACAGCCTGGTCAGCGTCTGTAAATTCTACAATCCTAGACCAATCCATTTGCTCAAACCTTTTATACATTTGAAAGAAATTAGCCCTTCTAAAGTCAAATAACTGCTTAGGTTGTTCAGGTTGTTGTGAAACATGGCTACGCTCTCTGTTTAATAGTAGCGTGACTGCAATTGCAGGATGATAACTATCCTCCTTAATTAAGGGGCACTCATCTCTATATACTGTTAATGTGTTAACATTCATAATAATAAGATCAAGTGTATTTCCATTTGCATTAAGAATATTATTGACCAAGTGCAACTGATAGAGTGACATAAACTCAGCTAAGGTTCTATATGCAGGTCCAAAATTTACAATATTACTTTGCTCACCAGTAATTAATGGCAAATTAAAGTCACCAGCTATAATAAGATCTAAATTGGAAAAGTCCTTATTAACTTCAAACAATCTATAGAAGTCCAAATATGCTTCCAATTTGGTTGCAGGTGGAAAATACACTGACATTATTACATAACTGTGACCATTAACTATAATTTTTACACAAACTGCTTCAGTATCACCAAAATCTAACGTTATTTGTCTTGATACTATAGAACCTTTAACAGCTATCAATGCGCCTCCTCCTTTTCTTGTACCTCCACAATCGTTTCTATACACATTAAAATCCCTACTAAACAGTTCACTGTTAGCAACATGAGATTGTAACCATGTTTCCGTAATCAACAGAATATCGTATTCTGATTCACTATTGTTAACATAAAACTCCGAAATTTTAGTGTTTAACCCTCTTACATTCTGGTAGTAAATATTAATTGCATTAAAAATCATTTTTCTCAAAACAAAAAAGTTACACAGTCTCATTTAATCCATACACATCGTCCAGGGTTTTTAGATTAAACACCTGCCGATCACCCTCTCTTTTTCGGAGTTTCATGTTACCTCCATGATCTACCCATAGAAAAGCATAATTTCTCTCCTTCTTAATTTTTAGAGCTTGGCCAAGAACCTTTCTTCGTAGGGACGTCAAACTGTGGTTTATATACACCGTCTCATACTCAGAAAATCCGAGATGAGACGCATTTAAATCCCTTTTAACCTTGCGTTTTTGAATGAGTTCATTCTTGACACTACGGTGTACAAACTTCACTACAATGGCACCTGAAGCTTGATGCAATTGCCTCTTCAACCTATGACATGCATCAATCGATTCATTCTTGATCTCCACATGTAATACTTGACCAACATGCTTAACAATTTCATAAACATCCTCATTAACTCGTTCAGGTACGCCTAAAATTTCAACCGTGTTACGACGACCATACTGATCAAGTTCATCTAACTGTATTTGTGTCTTTTAGTTGCTTCTTAAGATATAAATTTTCTTCTCTCAATTTTTCCATTTTCTCCATGCACTGATTTATTACTTCCGACTGCTTTTTAATGAATGTTGCATTCTCATCCAATTTTACGTGAGCTAACTCCAAACTTTTGCCTAACTCTCGCTCCGCCTCTATACTTGATTTCTTAACCTCTGCAATTTCTTTCTTCAACTCAAGTAAGAGCTGATAGACGTCGCCAATAGATGGTGCTGTTGCTAGTTCCAAGCCATGTACACTATTTCGTCTTTCCTTTTCACAACGAGCACACCTCCAAACTTGATTTTCAGATTTTAAGAAATTTAATTCAACATCTCCTATATTAACACATTTGCAATGGAACCAGCCTTGACAGTTACTGCACTGAATCTTAGAATTTATATCCTGCCTAGAAACAGCCTTCTGACATGCTACACAAGAGCTCATGGTGGCGAAGAATGGTATCACGATCGATATAAGAATCGATTGTGTAAGTTGACGGTAACTGCTCTTCACTACTCTTTGGAAATATGTTCAAGTTGGTAGCACTTCACCTCAATGTTTACATTAACAGATTCTTCCTCAAATAACTTAAACTTGGCTCGTAATACATCACTAATTAAGATCTAATAAAAATGCAATACGTACATCAATTCTTCAAACCTTAATAATCCAGAGGCACACGGTTTCACTTCGTTATTCAAACTACGTACAACCAAAATCACAAGATATTGAGGAGCACTACCGTCACACACCCACTACTCAGCCATGTTAAGTAAATATATATATATATGTTGTAAGTTATGTTAATATTGTACTTAGGCCTTGTCACAAAGTTTCCTATGGCTGATGATGGCATACAAATAATGCCGAAACCGGTCCCAATGTTTGAAAGGTAATAAATATGTGATGTGTTAATGATGTCACACTGTTTTTGTATTGAAAAGGTGGACATAATTATCCTCAATTTATAGTGTGAGGACGATCTAAATCGAAGATCTCCAGCTGCTGTGAACAGTGTGTTGACGCTAGCTGATCGATGAACTTTCAAGTTGGAAGTTATATTTGTCGGACTAGATAGAAATGTACCAATGTTTTTTCTTAAACAGTCTTTGAATGTTTACGGGGTAGGCATACCCCCACATTCCCCCTGAAAAAAAAAAAAAAAGCCCTGATAATAGTTACAGATTGGTTTATAATTGTACTGTGTATATTTTATTCATTAATTTTATGTTTTATGTTGTTTTATTTGCAAATACTCCTGTTGTATTATATTAGTGTTAAGCATAAGTAAACATGGATGACGTATAGATATCTAGGTATCCATGAAAAAGATATTTTTTGGTTTGGAGGATAATTGTAAAAACTAGTGGTCTGTCACAGCAATAGCTGCGAAATTATTTCTTGTCTCATTGCTTTACTAGCAGTATGATATGATGTGATGCTGATGATGATGCTTGTTGTTTTAAAGGGCCTAACATCGAAGGTCATCGGCCCCATGATGTGATGTAGCATATGGGTTATTTAGCAAACTGTTGGAGAGTTTCAATTGTTTCTGGATTAAGAGAGGAATTTATAGAATTTTCACAATGAATTCTGTTTGCAAGACTTGAATCTATGACAGAAAGCTGGCCGTACAATGCTCAGCAATTTTCAGCAAGCAGTAAATCTGAAATTATTATTATTATTATTGATGTCTTTATTTGTGGCGAAGTTAGGGTTCTTAGCCCTCTCTTACACTTAACCACATTATGCGGCTTCATAATGAATACAAACTTAATATTCAAACTCAACACACTGTATAATATAGTAATATAACTTAATATAGACTAAATCTAAAAGATCTACATCCTAAGTCTAAAATGAACAAAATTAATTCAATATTAACTACTCTACATGGAATTCATATAATATAACAGTAATTTATGTAAATTTTTGGGAACTATTTACTCAAGACATTCACACATAACTACATAATATAGCCTACGTATTCAAGAGGAAGTCTTTAGACTGTCTTTTGAAGGTAATGAGGAACAATTTCTAATTTCAGGGGGTAAAGCATTCCATATTCTAGCGCCCGATCTATGAATCATCTCCTGAATCTTAAAACAGTAAGGACCTAATCCTGGAATGTGGCTATGGTTAACGGAGAAGGATGCAAAGGACATTGTACTATTATACTGCCTTATATAGTTCATGAAATCTTTATCATGTAGCAGTATAACTGGAAGTACATTGTTTACTTGAGGTTGTGGAAAATAAATCAAACCATTGTGGAAACATGAATTAAAATGGCCATTTACCATTTCTGCAGTGAAATGTTGTGCTTGGCAGTGCATACAGATTTCATTTAATAACACTTCCATGTACACTGACTGACAGAGCAAATGCAACACCAAGAAGGAGTGGTTCGAAAGGGATGAAAGTTGGGGAAAAAACAGAGACGGTACGGACAAATAATTGATGTTTATTTCAAACCGATATGCAGGTTACACAATGCGCACGGCATCGACTCAGTAGGATGTAGGACCACCGCGAGCGGCGATGCACGCAGAAACACGTCGAGGTACAGAGTCAATAAGAGTGCGGATGGTGTCCTGAGGGATGGTTCTCCATTCTCTGTCAACCATTTGCCACAGTTGGTCGTCCGTACGAGGCTGGGGCAGAGTTTGCAAACGGCGTCCAATGAGATCCCACACGTGTTCGATTGGTGAGAGATCCGGAGAGTACGCTGGCCATGGAAGCATCTGTACACCTCGTAGAGCCTGTTGGGAGATGCGAGCAGTGTGTGGGCGGGCATTATCCTGCTGAAACAGAGCATTGGGCAGCTCCTGAAGGTACGGGAGTGCCACCGGCCGCAGCACATGCTGCACGTAGCGGTGGGCATTTAACGTACCTTGAATACGCACTAGAGGTGACGTGGAATCATACGCAATAGCGCCCCAAACCATGATGCCGCGTTGTCTAGCGGTAGGGCGCTCCACACTTACGGCCGGATTTGACCTTTCTCCACGCCGACGCCACACGCGTCTGCGGTGACTATCACTGACACAACAGAAGCGTGACTCATCGGAGAACACGACGTTCCGCCATTCCCTCATCCAAGTCGCTCTAGCCCGGCACCATGCCAGGCGTGCATGTCTATGCTGTGGAGTCAATGGTAGTCTTCTGAGCGGACGCCGGGAGTGCAGGCCTCCTTCAACCAATCGACGGGAAATTGTTCTGGTCGATATTGGAACAGCCAGGGTGTCTTGCACATGCTGAAGAATGGCGGTTGACGTGGCGTGCGGGGCTGCCACCGCTTGGCGGCGGATGCGCCGATCCTCGCGTGCTGACGTCACTCGGGCTGCGCCTGGACCCCTCGCACGTGCCACATGTCCCTGCGCCAACCATCTTCGCCACAGGCGCTGCACCGTGGACACATCCCTATGGGTATCGGCTGCGATTTGACGAAGCGACCAACCTGCCCTTCTCAGCCCGATCACCATACCCCTCGTAAAGTCGTCTGTCTGCTGGAAATGCCTCCGTTGACGGTGGCCTGGCATTCTTAGCTATACACGTGTCCTGTGGCACACGACAACACGTTCTACAATGACTGTCGGCTGAGAAATCACGGTACGAAGGGGGCCATTCGCCAACGCCGTGTCCCATTTATCGTTCGCTACGTGCGCAGCACAGCGGCGCATTTCACATCATGAGCATACCTCAGTGACGTCAGTCTACCCTGCAATTGGCATAAAGTTCTGACCACTCCTTCTTGGTGTTGCATTTGCTCTGTCAGTCAGTGTAATTTTGTGTGTTAAGGTTTCCTTAACTGAATTGTTTATAGTTTGTTTTTGGTGTTCTAGGGTTGCAAACACTTCTATCTCTTCCCGCCAACTTAAAATTGTAGCCAATAGGAAATTTAGTACATTTATTTAAGTAACCAATGAGGAGTTTCTGATATTTATTTGATTGTCCAATGGAAATTTTGGGTGTGTCAGGGCTTCGGCTGAGAGAAATCAGGAAACTTCCTCTCTGCTCTAAAAGTTAGGACATTTCGGGCCATGTTGTCTTTTCGATCATTCCAGTCACGAGGTTTAGGGTGTGTTCATAGTGGAGGCAGGGGGAAGGGCTGCCTCGCCCATCGCAGGGAGGTCCACCAGCTCAAGGTAATGACAGACTCCATGTAATCATGTAATAGTCTCTGAAAGATAGTTCGAAGGGAAGGTTTCAAATCCTTTTGTAATGTAACTTATATTTCTCAATGTAAATTCTCAAACTAGTCTAAAGAACTTAACCAAACTTAGGGAATAAAGAGTGAGAACCCTATTATTTAATTAATTTCGTGTGGCTATTTCTAGCCGAGTGCAGCCCTTGTAAGGCAGACCCTCCGATGAGGGTGGGCGGCATCTGCCATTTGTAGGTAACTGCGTGTTATTGTGGTGGAGGATAGTGTTATGTGTGGTGTGCGAGTTGCAGGGATGTTGGGGACAGCACAAACACCCAGTCCCCGGGCCATTGGAATTAACCAATGAAGGTCAAAATCCCCGACCCGGCCGGGAATCGAACCCGGGACCCTCTGAACCGAAGGCCAATACACTGACCATTCAGCAAACGAGTTGGACAGAACCCTTTTGTATTCCCTCTCAACTTGATATTGAGGAGACTATGATTTTGTTATCTTTAAAAACTACCACTTAATTTTGAAAATTAAAACTTTCTCTCCACCTAGTCACCTCCATAGTATGGACTTAGCTTCTTTAACTTTGGACCATAAGCCCACATAGGGTTTAATGATGTTCTGGTGAATTCCAAAGGAGTGCAAGAGTTCGCCTCCTAACATTTTGATTTTCGGCCAGTAACTTTAACCTTTTGTTTTTAAATAAGGCCACGCAGAATGGGTGCTTGTAACCCCTGTTAAAGTCAACTTCTGTCATTCATTTTCTTTCTAGGTAAATCAGACTGTTGAGCAAATAAGACCATGTCTACTATTTGTTTTGGTGAAATGCAGATTGTGCCTTTAGAGGCCTGAACTTGAAAATTTTAGAGAATAGTCCCCTAGTGAGTAATTGTGTGGAGGAAGTCGCTCCTTCTGCCGATGTAAAATTTGGAGCACCGACTCCTTGAGTATGTATTGAAGGGAGCAATGGTGCTCTTATTAAATTTGTAACAGGGGAACTTCAACCTCATGTTGTTAAATTGTTATCTCATTATTGTAGATTTTTCTTATACTGTTTCTCAAGTTCATGAGCTAGACCTTGTACCTGATTATTTGTTATTTGCTTAGCAAAGTGTAAAGTTAAAAAAAAATTCAGGAAAGAAATATATTCCTAATTTTAAAATTTTAAATTGCAAGTTAAAATTTTTTTTCTATCCACCCATTCATGCCCACACCTTCTTTAACCTCTGTCGATCACGTTATCTCCATAACAAGTGGTAGCAAAGTATAGTTGAATGGGTCTGGATAAAACCCCTTTTGATGGTTACTCATTGAATTCAAAACCAAACTCTAAAAATTTTTTCCGTTTCTGGAATTTCTTAATTTTGTCAGTTTACCACTCACTATGTCTGATTCTCGAGAAGTTCTTGCACTGGGGTATCTGCACCAGGAGGAGTTAATTTATGAACTAATTAGGAAGGTCCAGTCTGGCGGTATGGTTGCTACAGATATTGTGAAACTTAAAGAATCTTTAGAGCTTCCCATCTGTATTCCAGTATTTGGGGAGAAGGATATTGATGAGGCTCTGTCCACCATCACTCACAATACCACTGAGCTAGCATCTGTTGCAAGTTCCTTTGAAGTAATTGACCCATCTACAAATCAGCTCAAGCATGTTCAAGTGAGATTGTTCCATTTTTAAAATAGGGCTAGGGACCTATTGTCTCTTAAATTGAAGGATGAGCATGCTAAGGAAGTCAGTAATTTAGTGGAACACCTTTCTGACATGTCAAATAGGGTTAGTCAATTGTTGTCAGGAGCTGCTAGTACTAAATGCAATTATATTCAAACTGTATACTTAACAATGGAAGAGGACCCTAGTAAGTCTGCTGAGAGTAGGAAATCGATGGTTCCACAACAAACGTCTGCCCCATCGGAACAAGTACCTGATCATCTACAACTTCCACCTTTCCTTATCAGTAACGCAGCTTTTGAACCCCATCAATCCTCAATGCCGTCCCCTATTATTTCATGAGGCTTTAGCAGCTTGCCCCACCCCTTAACCATGTTGCTAAGGGGCATCTAAAAGTTTTCGGTAAATTCAACTAACGATGTGACTTCTTTTCTGAGATTTCTAGCATAATTCCAGGATCATGCTTTGGTGTTTGCTCTGTCTCATTCTCAAATTCTCCAAATAATTTACCCATAATCTGTTGGTGTCCTGTTAGATAAAACCGTAAAGGCAATAGCTGATAGAAGCTCTATAGAAGACTTTCATGCCCATCTCTTAGCCAATTTAATTCCAACTAGAGCAATGTCATCCTTAATACAGAAGTACTATTTCCGAGTCCAAAGGTTGGACGAGAATTTAGCTAATTTTATTGAAGACATTAAGTTTTACACTGGGGTATTCGCCCTTCATTTCCCCGAAGATCAAATTGTACAGACTACTGTCGAAGGGATTTCTCCATCCTACAGGTTGTATTTATGTTTCTATTCTAGACCTCAGACATTTTCTGAACTTGAGGCTATGGCAGTGTCAGCAGAGGGAGTGAGGCACGCTGACACCTTACGAGTCGCTAGGGAACCCCCTCCATCTTCTAACAGTTCTCAGCCACTACCTCGCTGAACCTTCACTTCATGCAAGTGTTATGCATGCAGATCGGCAGAACATCTTTGCAATAAGTGTCCCTTTGTAAAACCTAGTGGAACTAGGAACGGAGCAGGCCCGTCCCAGGGTTGTTTTAAGTGTGGTTCGTTCTCCCACCTGGCCAAAGATGTACTTTACTTAACAGCACACCTTCCTCTTCTACCTCTGGTGCAACCTCTACCATCTTAGGCAATAGAATGTGACTAGTACCGTCAGCTGAGTCAGGCATCGAACCCTTCGAGGAAGAAACCCTCTCTAATTTATATTTTGAAGGCCCAAGGGAATGCCTTAAAATTGCTTCTGAGATCCCAGGATTCATGCCATTTCACAAAATCGAGATAAATAATGAACCTATCACTGCCCTATTAGACTCTGGAAGTATGAGCTTTATTATTTCTGAGGAGTGGTACTCTAAATTGAAACCTTGCTGTAAATTTCTGGATTATTGTATGTTTTCTATCAAATGCATTTCAGCAAATTCTTCACCTGTAGAAATTTTAGGCATTATTTTTGCTAAAGTTCACATTTCTTAATTTACCGGTACTTGGAAAATTAAGTTGTTCATCTCTTAAAGAGTTGTCTTGCCCGGTAATATTGGGGAAGACTTTATGTCACATTCTGGTCTTGTGCTTGATCTTCAGAGCACGTCGTGCACATTAAAAAATAATAGTAACTTAAAAATTCATCTTTTAAAATGTAATTCCACTTCGTCTTCATCTATTTCGCCTACCCAGAGTGAGATGTCGTTAGATCTTAGACATCTACCCGAGGACCAGGCTGAGAGTATTCTAAGGTTATGTCAGTCTTTTCCCGATGCATTTTCGGAAACCCGTGGTGTTACTGATCTAACTGAATACAAGACTGAAGTAACTGATTCAGTCCCGGTAAGATTTTCCCCATATAGGCTATCTTCACCTAAAATGCAGGCCCTTAAGGAGATTATCGACCAGATGTTGAAGGATGGAATTATTCGACCTTCAAAGTCAGCGTATTCATCGCCCATTTTCTCATACCAAAACCCTAAGGTGGTTTCAGGGTTGCCATTGACTGCTGGGCTTTAAACTGTAAGGTCGTATTACAATCAGTGCCCCTTCCCGATCTTCATTCATGTTTTTCATGGATTTGTAAGGCTAAGTTCTTCACTATCCTAGATCTTAACCAAGTGTATAATCAGATTCCTCTGGCAGAAGAATCCAAACATCTCACAGATTTGGCTACTGACTGGAACTTGTATGAATACAACCATGTGCCTTTCGGGCTCCCCCTGGGCATGGCGGTTTTTACTAGATTGCTGGATAGGATCTTCTCTGATATCGAGTTTGAATATCTTTACCATTATGTTGACGATGTTGTGGTGTTTTCTGAAAACTTTGAACAACACTTAGATCATCTTAAGGAAGTTCTAAATCGCCTTCGCAAGGCAGGGTTGACAGTTAAATTATCTAAAGTCGCTTTTGCTAAGACTTCTATATCTTTTTTAGGGCATATTGTGTCACCCGAGGGAGTTTCAATAGACCATTCTACAACGCAGGCCATTCGTGAATTCAAGCCTCCTAAGGACATTAAAGGAATTGCTACATTCATTGGCATGGTGAGTTTCTTTAGGAAATTTCTTCCCAACTTAGCTAATAGGGCTGTGCCCCTAAACCTACTTCGAAGGAAAAGTGTCAAGTTCAAATGGGGGCCACTGCAGCAAGCTGTGTTCAAAGGTATTAAGTTAGCCTTCTGTAACGCCCCAGTTTTAGCTATGCCAGATTTCTCTAAGAAATTCATAGTTCAAACTGATGCCTCATCATCCGCTGCTGCCGTTGTCCTCTTTCAAGAAACCAAACATGGAAGGAGACCTATTGCTTATGCATCTAGGATCTTTTTGGCTCAAGAAGCCAAGAACTCCGTCTATGAATTAGAAGGACTCGCAATCCTGATTGCCTTCGAGAAATTCCGCCTGTATCTGGAGCATGTAAAAATTTGAGTTGGGAACAATCAGGCTATAAGTTGGGCTGTGCCGTACATGACGTATCTGTAACCGTAATCAGGACAATTACGCTTACACATAATAATAATAATGATAATAATAATAATAATAATAATAATGCGGTTGTAAATAACGCTGTGTCGGTGAATTCACATCAAAACAAGGAAACGTGACGAGTATCTTTCGATATGCAAACTTACATCAAATACCAGAGAACACTCACAGGCCTAAAAATGACAACTAAGACAGGAGAGTGGAAGGTGCAAGGGGCCTTATGAGGTCCATGGGAATGTATGACGTTATGGGGAAGAAAATACTTACATAAAACAACCTCTAGCTCAACTATATTAAAAATATCAAACGAAAAATTACAAAAACATAGTTAAATTACAAAGCAGGCAATACTTAACACTTTTGACAAACTGATACAATGATATAGATGTTGATTCCCTTAGGGAACATGAAATATTTGTCCTGAATGAGTAAATCTATAATACAAATATAATGGTCCGTTATTGGACATTATAAATTTTCCAGCTAACTCATTCTTGGTTGCCAGCGTTTCGCCCTCGTGGGCTAAGTTCGGCTCATCAGTTGATACTTAGCACACCTACCAAGACGCAAGGCTAGTGCATACCGTGGAGGCCACTGCATAGGCCACTTGAAGCCACCAGCAGTGCCAATGCACTATGAGAGACTATGTCTCACGTCCAAAAATTGATGCCTGCCTGGCCATCAGATGATATAGTTGTTGATTCCCTTAGGGAACATGAAATATTTGTCCTGAATGAGTAAATCTATAATACTAATATAATGGTCCGTTATTGGACATTATAAATTTTCCAGCAAACTCATTCTTGGTTGCCTGCATTTCACCCTTGTGTGCTAAGTTGGGCTCATCAGTTACTACTTAGCATACCTACCAAGACGCAAGGCTAGTGCATACCGTGGAGGCCACTGCATAGGCCACTTGAAGCCACCAGCAGTGCCTATGCACTATGAGAGACTATGTCTCACTTCCAAAAATTGATGCCTGCCTGGCCATAAGATGATATAGATGTTGATTCCCTTAGGGAACATGATATATTTGTCCTGAGTGAGTTAATCTATAATACTAATATAATGGTCCTTTATTGGATATTATAAATTTTCCAGCTAACTCATTCTTGGTTGCCAGCGTTTCGCCCTCGTGTGCTAAGTTGGGCTCATCAGTTGGTACTTAGCACACCTACCAAGATGCAAGGCTAGTGCATACCGTGGAGGCCACTGCATAGGCCACTTGAAGCCACCAGCAGTGCCAATGCACTATGAGAGAATATGTCTCACTTCCAAAAATTGATGCCTGCCTGGCCATCAGATGATATAGATGTTAATTCCCTTAGGGAACATGAAATATTTGTCCTGAATGAGGTAATCTATAATACTAATATAATGGTCCTTTATTAGACATTATAAATTTTCCAGCTAACTCATTCTTGGTTGCCTGCATTTCACCCTCGTGTGCTAAGTTGGGCTCATCAGTTGGTACTTAGCACACCTACCAAGATGCAAGGCTTGTGCATACCGTGGATGCATAGGCCACTTGAAGCCACCAGCAGTGCCAATGCACTATGAGAGACTATGTCTCACTTCCAAAAATTGATGCCTGCCTGGCCATCAGATGATATAGATGTTGATTTCCTTAGGGAACATGAAATATTTGTCCTGATTGAGTAAATCTATAATATTAATATAATGGTCCTTTATTGGACATTATAAATTAACCAGCTAACTCATTCTTGGTTGCCTGCGTTTTGCCCTCGTGTGCTAAGTTGGGCTCATCAGTTGGTACTTAGCACACTTACCAAGACGCAAGGCTAGTGCATACCGTGGAGGCCACTGCATAGGCCACTTGAAGCCACCAGCAGTGCCAATGCACTATGAGAGACTATGTCTCACTTCCAAAAATTGATGCCTGCCTGGCCATCAGATGATATAGATGTTGATTCCCTTAGGGAACATGAAATATTTGTCCTGAATGAGTAAATCTATAATACTAATATAATGGTCCGTTATTGGACATTATAAATTTTCCAGCTAACTTATTCTTGGTTGCCTGTATTTCGCCCTCGTGTGCTAAGTTGGGCTCATCAGTTGGTACTTAGCACACCTACCAAGACGCAAGGCTAGTGCATACCGTGGAGGCCACTGCATAGGCCACTTGAAGCCACCAGCAGTGCCAATGCACTATGAGAGACTATGTCTCACTTCCAAAAATTGATGCCTGCCTGGCCATCAGATGATATAGATGTTGATTCCCTTAGGGAACATGAAATATTTGTCCTGAATGAGTAAATCTATAATACTAATATAATGGTCCATTATTGGACATTATAAATTTTCCAGCTAACTTATTCTTGGTTGCCTGTATTTCCCCCTCGTGTGCTAAGTTGGGCTCCTCAGTTGGTACTTAGCACACCTACCAAGACGCAAGGCTAGTGCATACCGTAGAGGCCACTGCATAGGCCACTTGAAGCCACCAGCAGTGCCAATGCACTATGAGAACTATGTCTCACGTCCAAAAATTGATGCCTGCCTGGCCATCAGATGATATAGATGTTGATTTCCTTAGGTAACATGATATATTTGTCCTGAATGAGTTAATCTATAATACTAATATAATGGTCCTTTATTGGACATTATAAATTTTCTAGCTAACTCATTCTTGGTTGCCTGCGTTTTGCCCTCGTGTGCTAAGTTGGGCTCATCAGTTGGTACTTAGCACACCTACCAAGACGCAAGGCTAGTGCATACCGTGGATGCATAGGCCACTTGAAGCCACCAGCAGTGCCAATGCACTATGAGAGACTATGTCTCACTTCCAAAAATTGATGCCTGCCTGGCCATCAGATGATATAGATGTTGATTCCCTTAGGGAACATGAAATATTTGTCCTGAATGAGTAAATCTATAATACTAATATAATGGTCCTTTATTGGACATTATAAATTTTCCAGCTAACTCATTCTTGGTTGCCTGCATTTTGCCCTCGTGTGCTAAGTTGGATTCATCAGTTGGTACTTAGCACACCTACCAAGATGCAAGGCTAGTGCATACCGTGGAGGCCACTGCATAGGCCACTTGAAGCCATCAGCAGTGCCAATGCACTATGAGAGACTATGTCTCACTTCTAAAAATTGATGCCTGTCTGGCCATCAGATGATATAGATGTTGATTCCCTTAGGGAACATGAAATATTTGTCCTGAATGAGTTAATCTATAATACTAATATAATGGTCCTTTATTGGACATTATAAATTTTCCAGCTAACTCATTCTTGGTTGCCTGCGTTTCGCCCTCGTGTGCTAAGTTGGGCTCATCAGTTGTTACTTAGCACATCTACCATGACGCAAGGCTAGTGCATACCGTGGGGGCCACTGCATAGACCACTTGAAGCCACCAGCAGTGCCAGTGCACTATGAGAGACTATGTCTCACTTCCAAAAATTTATGGCTGCCTGGCCATCAGATGATATAGATGTTGATTCCCTTAGGGAACGTGAAATAATTGTCTTGAATGAGTAAATTCCAAAGGAGTGCAAGAGTTTGTCTCCTAACAGTTCATTTTTGGCCAGTAACTTTAACTGTTTGTTTTTAAATATGGCCACGTAGAATCAAAGTCAACTTCTATTATTCATTTTCTTTCTAGGTAAATCAGACTGTTGAGCAAATAAGACCATGTCTGTTTTTTGTTGTTGTGAAATGCAGATTGTGCCTTTAGAGGCCTGAACTTGCAAATTTTAGGGAATAGTCCCCTTGTGAGTAATTGTGTGGGGCAAGTTGCTCCTTCAGCTGATGTAAAATTTGGAGCTCTGTCTCCTCAAGGAAGCAATGGTGCTCTTATTAAATTTGTAACGGGGGAGCTTCAAGCTCATGTTGTTAAACTGTTGTCACCTCATTATTCTAGATTTTTCTTATACTGTTTCTTGAGCTCACGAGCTACACCTTGTATCTGATTATTTGTTATTAGCTTATCAAAGTGTAAAGTTAAAAGAAAAAAAAAAATCAAAAAAGAAATATATTCCAAATTTTAAGGTTTTAAATTGCAAGTTAAATTTTTTCTATCCACCCATTCATGCCAGCACCTTCTTTAGCCTCTGTCCACCACAATATCTCCGTAACACAGACAACTGTGTCGCACAAGATAAAAATAACATTATCATGTGGAGAGTTGTGTCAGGTTTACATAAAGAAATAACAATTTCTTTTCTGCCAGTGGCTCATAGAGTTTTTCTTTTTGTGACTGGACTTCTGGTCTCATAAAAAGGAAGTACTGCATGACAGATATTGTCTTGGTCATTTAAGAAATCACCTCCGAGTCAAAAATTAACAAAGATGCCATCATTGGAAAAGAAACTGGCAAGCTGTAAACAAATATGTATGAGAGACAACATGGTTAGAAGAGAGTTCCTTACATCACATTTTCCAGTCATTTTACTCTGAAAAAGAGTATACCCAGGGTCAATACTTGTCAACAAAAATAATTGGACTGTCCAACTGTAATCATGAAGATTTTAAAGGCAGATAATCTTCTTCAGAACCTATTTAAGAAGTTGGAAGTAAAAGGCATGGCTGCAGAAAGGACGAAATATCTGTTCAACAACATTTGACAGTACTGCACAATAGAAATGGGGGATTCGTTGCGCCAACGGCCAGAGGACATTGAGGCCGATGAACCAAGGACAAGTAACAAGACAATGTATTTGCAAAAGAAAAATCCATTTGTAACTAAGAACATTCAAGAAAAAATGAACAACAATTGAGGACGATCTCAGAAGAGGGGCTTATAAGCCTGTGAGCCCTTTTTCAGGCAATCACTCTAATTGATCAATGTTATTATTGTGCTTCCCTGAAAATTCATTAAGATCGGGTAATTTTTGTAGGTGTGAGGGATATTTTTCTTAAAGCATCTCCAGTTGGTAGTAACTCAAGTTGAGCCAAAAACAAACATTGGTTTAGTTTAAGTTATGTGATTTTTCTAGTTGGTTGTTTGGACTTGTGGAGTGTGTTGAAATAAGTTTTTGTGTTATGGAAGTGACAGGTGATAACAGTACTTTTAAGAAATGATACAAGTTATACAGCAATAATACTAACATAAAAACTGCTAAAATAAGAAGGGCTGAAGGACAAAGTTATGTCAGCAGTTCTGGCAAAACAGTCGGAATAAAGCAGTTTTTAAAATTTACTGAGTGGTGTAAAGAACAATATTTCAAGCATTTCTCAATTAAAACATAGGAAGAGCTCCTTGGAAACTTCTACAACTTCTTTTCTATCAAAGTGCATGTCGAAAAAAAATGCAAAAACTTATAAGCTGAACTATGGTGGTTTTGAAATTAAAACCTGTCAAATGATAATTCAAAAACTAATTTCAATATAAAAAAGAGAATAAGAGTTATTCAAACAATACTCGCTAACAATGAAGACATAAGAGATCGTACAGGCAGCCACTGCAATAGACCCCATCAGTTAAAATCAAGTGTTATGGCTCTGATGAAAAGTCATTTGGAATCAATCCCTTACAATGAAAGCCATTATTTTGCTCACAAAACATTGCTCAAATATTTTGACAATCCTCAGGTAACAATAGAAGCTCTGTACTTGCTTTTTAAAGATTACTATGCATTGCATACAACTGAACAATTTAAAAAGGGATATCGTCATTATTTCAAAAAATTAAAAAATTCTGACTTTTCTGTCATCATCATCATTTCCCATTATCCAGCTGTGGACAGGTAGGGGCAAATATGGTTCCTCTCCACTTTCTGCAGTCTTTCCACCATTCCTCCTCCAACACTGTGTCCCAGCGCAGGTTTCTTTCTTTAATACTGCGTTGGATTGTGTCCCATCTCAATCGTGATCGTCCGCGGCCTCTCCTTCCTTGCATTAGCATTTCCATCACTTTTTTTTGGCATTCTTTCATCACTCATTCGCTTTATGTGTTCAAACCATCTTAATCGGCTCTTCTCTACTCTACGATTCATTTTTTCCACTCCAATTTCTTCCCAGATTTTCTCATTCCTTATTTTGTCTCTTCTACTCTTCTGCATCATACTCCTCAAGAACTTCATTTCAGCTGCCTGTATTAGACTTTCATCCTTCTTTGTCACTGTCATACCTGCCAACTTAACAAAACCAAAAATCAGGAGATTTTGATATGAAGATCAGGAAAAATCAGGAGATACAATTGGTCAAAACTGCTCATTCTACATGTCTTGCGCAATACATACATTATCCTAGCGAGCTCAATGCATCATGTCGTCAAGTGCACATTTAAATTAACACATATTTCCAGGAAAACTGAGTGGAATCAAAATCCACAAATATTTTACTCTCTGTATTCATATTCAATGATACATAAATATTCGTATACAACAACGGAAAATTTATAAGAACATGTATGGTATCGTAGGCCTACCTTCCTTCCATCTTACTGATTTACATGAACTTCTCCAGCAGTAGAAAATTTCCGTTGATTAAAAGAAGCAGCAGTGGCAGATTTTGCCTGTCTGAGGAAACCTCTGTCAAAGGTTTGTTGAAAGCAGTTGCCCTGTAGCCTTGATTTTACTGTCAACAACCTCTCCAAGTTTTCATCACCAACAGATGAGTTGAACTGTGTTCGTGTTTTAGTCACCTGACTAAACATCCTCTCACATTCAGCATTACTATGAGGGATTGTTAAAATACGGTACCAAGAATAACACAAACTAATCTATCAGTGAAGTACGTTCGAACTGATGAGAAAAGTTCCTCCTTCTCGCCATGCTTCAGACACGACACCAACTCATTTGGTCTGATTCCTTAGCTTGGTACATATGACGACTTCCCCATAATCACACATTAAATTCAATAACACTTCTAATAACAATTAAGAACACTGCCACTACAACTTCAAACAATACAGGGGTACTATGGTATATATTATAAGACTTATTGTCTCAAAACCTGACTAGTTACACATTTCTATTCCCTCACAGGAAGTACGTGAGTGAGACGATCGGTCTCTGATAAGCCTTTCAAAAATAGTATAAACTCATGCTCCACACATGTGGATCACTCCTGCACTTAGATGCCATTACTTAGCAAATGCATCGATTAATATACTGCATCACGTGCCAACACGATTATGCGAAGCGCAATGCTATTTATCTATATATATAAAATAACGTGCCCTGACTGAGTGAATATGAAGAAGTGAAATTTTGAGGATACATTGATTTTACATTGTACGTGCTCACAAGGAAGGATTTTTGGATATTCCATCACTAAGGGGGTGAATTTTTAAAATCAGTATATCTATATCTCAAAAACTTACCAGTTTAAAGATGTCGAAATTGGTATTTGGATTCTCCATTAAAAACAAACACAATGTTTTGTTTTTGGAAAATCCACTTAAGGGGGGGGGGCTGTAATAATAAGTGAAAAAGGGGTTAAATCCTTTTTATGAGGAAATTTATATCTCAAAATTCAAGGAATAAAAATTGGTATTTGGAATCTCCTTTAAAAATAAAGAAACACATAATTTTTTGTTTTCAAAGAATCCACTTAAGGAGTTAAAAGAAGTGAAAATTGGGTGAATTTTAAAAATTAGTATATCTCAAACACTTAACATGTTAAAGACGTAAAAATTGCTATTTGAAATCATCTTTATAATGAAACGCGTATTTTCCCACGGAAAATCCACTTAAGGGGTGGGGAGTGAAAAGGACTGAAGAAATGGTTGAATCTCTTAATGGGGATACTTATATCTCAGAAACAGAATAAGTTACAGACGTGAAAATTGGTATTTGGTACCTCCTTTAAAAGTAAAGTAACTCCTTTTTTATTGTTTTTGGAAAATCTATTTAAGGGGGTGAAAAGGACTGAAAATGGGTTCAATTCTTTTTATGAGGATATATATATCTCAAAAACTTAAAATGTTACAAATGTGAAAATTTGTATTTGGAATTTCCTTTAAAAATAAAGAAATGTGCATTTTTTGTTTTTGTTTTTGGAAAATCCACTTAAGAGGGATTAAAAGAAGTGAAAATGGGATGAATTAAAAAAAAAACATCTCAAAAACGTAACATGTTACAGACCTAAACATTGGTATTTAGAATCTCCTTTAAAATAAACACATATTTTTTGTTTTTGTAAAATCTACTTAAGGTATGGAAAGAATTGAGAAACTGGGTACATTTTAAAAATGAGTATATTTATAGTATTATATCTCAAAAACGTAACATGTACCGAAAACTGGTATTTGGAATCTACTTTAAAAATAAAGGAATATGTATTTTTGTTTTCGGATAATCCACTTAAAGGAGGGAGAAAATAAGTGAAGGAGGAGTTGAATTTTGATACATATATCTTGAAAACTGAAGATACAGACACCTACTGTAGGGATTTTCAGATGTCGTCTTAGTGCAGTACCGAGGAACGATTACTTTTTATCAAATAACGAAATCCACGCGAGCGAAGCCGCGGGTAACAGCTAGTCAAGTAATAAATTAAAATTTGCCAGATTTGCCTCCAAATGGCTCCTAAAATCTCTAAAAAAGTCACTAGTCGCGGTCTTTGAAATTCCGTCACTAAATTAAAGACTTCAAATCTAGCGACTAGTCTCTCGAATCTACTACTGATGCGAATGAGCACGAACATAGCACGCGAGAACGAGAGATTAACAATCGATGTACGCGTCACGATAAACAGGTTTCAATCAGTGTAGTTGGTCTTGTTTCAAACATCGCACATTCGCGCACGTTTCTCGTATTAATAAATGTCGATATTTCATTTGAAAGCGGCCAAAGAGTGAAGGACTTCCGGCCATTGGCGTACAAAGCTGAAATGGCGGGATTTGAATGTTTGAAGTTCACCAAAATAATAAGCTAAAATCGAGAGAAATAACAGAATAATCGGGAGGTGGGAAAAACTGTTGAAAATCGGGATTCTCCCACCTAAATCGGGAAAATTGGCAGGCATGCTCCGTAAGTTGTTATGGGTATGTAATACATCTTGTACATAGTATCCTTTGCTTTCATTGGCACATCTTTGTCCCATAACATGTTTCTTACACTATAATAGAAACAGCTTCCAGCTTGAATCCTCTTACTAATTTCAGCATCCAGTCGAGCGTTCTCCATTAATTCACTCCCCAGGTATTTGAATGTCTCCACTACTTCCAAGGGCTTGTCTGCAAGTCTAATCTGACCTTCCCTTCTTTCTCTCCTGTAGTAATAACAAGAGTTTTACTCTTTTCTACGCTTATTTTCAATCCACATTCTTCGATCTTCTCATTCACCACCTCCAACTGTTCTTGAACATTCATGTCCTCCCCAAATCCCAATATCATCTGCAAATAACAACATGTTCATTTCTCTTCCTCCATATGCTGCATTTGCTGTTCTCATGATGTCATCCATTACTACTGTTACGGAGATATCCGTGGTAGTTATGCGTGAAAGAAGGTGCGGGCGTGAACAAGTCTCAAACTACGGAATCAAAGTTAATGTAAAATTTAACAAGGTTATATTTTCTTTTCAAAAACAAGAAATAACAAGCATGGCAGGTACAAAGTAGCAAGTCAAAAAGGGTAGTTACAATATTTACAGGAATTGGGCTTCGCGCCCTGATTTTACACAGCTTGGGCAATCAGCTCAGTTTTACCCCAAACACGAGTTTTAACAGAGGGGCAGAAAACCCCATTCATACCTAGGAGCCCTTGCTCCAAATTACACAGAAAAGCCTCCACGAGGCATACAACACTTAATTTTCAAAAGAGCCACTCGCTCTCAAAATTTAAGCCTCTCCCAGGCCACACCAAACTCCACCTTCAAGTTGTCCTCACTGGACATAGACACAGGGGTACAATACCCAACCTACTGAGGTCTATTAAATGAAAAGGGGCAATTACATGACCTCTAAAATAACAATTTGAGAGGAGGCAATCTGCACTCCTAATACACTTGTTTTTTTTAAAAAAACTAATCTGGCTCTAGGCCACTAATGCAAGGGCTAATCCCATACTACCGAGGTGACTTTAGAAAAGAGCAATTTGTTTTATATTAACGAAGAATAGGTTGAGAAAATAAGTTCACCTCAAAACAATAAGAGTGGGAGCTCGAGAGGGTTAGCACTCTCTATCCCAGAAGGTAGCTTAAAAGAGAATAGAAGAAAGATTGTTACATTTTAGGAAAAGGTTACATGGTGGAACGCTTCGCACCCGCCCCGAGAGTTAAACTGCTGAGCTAGCAAAGAAAGAATTTATTAATCGGCCATTACCTTATTGATGACCGCTGGCGAGGAAAGAGGCGCTTCCCGCCTCCTGCTATGTACTTTATACACTGAAAGATGGAACAGAAGTGGCCCGGAGACCCTAAAATCAGCAGTTTAAATCCTCTCGCGGAAGTTTCTAGGCGTTAGGGGAATGAAAACACCCGCCCACAATTACTTTATTGGCTAGGGTACAGAAACATATCCAAGATGGGGGAAGATACATCGGATTGGTCGGAAATTACTAAAAGAAATTCGGGATTGGATAAATCTAAAACAAGGGGGAAAAGAGGGGTATACAGCCAACTTAAACAATAACAGAAAGAAATTTAGCAAGAAACAAACATTTGAAATAAAAATTTCTCCAACAAAATAGTTCTTTGACTCCGCACTAGGGTGCACTATTGTTGATCTTCAGTAGTGTCCTCTAGAAGAGAAAGTTCACACTTCTTACTTCAAGCGAAACAAAAACACATCAAAAATGACACAGTTCAAAAACTCAAAATTTTCCACGTGGTGACATCTTCTGAGAAGGTAAAGAATTAATAGCGTAGATAAAGTTCAGACTTCCTCCAGCAGAGGAGTTTCAACTGGCGCAAATTTTAAATTAGCGGAGTGGAGGTGTACCTCCCGGTACAGACCTCCCCCCCCAAAAGTTCCTCCCGGGGTGACACATGAAATTGTTTGAAAACAAGGTCCAAGTTTTGATGTAGATATGGAGATTAATTGCCAAAAAAAAAAATTTATAAGATTTTCTTAATTTGGTTTGATTTAGTTTCAAAATTTTGTTGTTGCAGATGAAGTAAAGTTTTTAAGTTTGTAGAAGTAGAATTCCGAAGATAGACTTTTAATACTTAAAAGTGATGAAAAATTTTGCAATGTCCACCAAATATTGCTGTTGAATTCCCGAGTGTAGTCATTGCTTATCGTAACTGTCCATGTAGTTGAGGTTGATGAAGTTGGATGGCCAGACCGGCCGTTGCAGCTTGCGTCCAAAGGAGGCCGCTCGGACCCCTCAAGTACCCTGAGATACCGCTCGCCCGCACTATGAGGGGAGCAGTGGTGTAGAAGCATGCCGCACCCGCGGTGAAGGTATACAGGCTGCGGGCAAGTAGCAGGTCGTGCGCCGCACATCAGCCATGGCCGGGAGGAGAGCTCCGGCTCGCCGTGCACATGTCGTCCTCGCTGGGGCCGAGGGGGCCCGTCCTCGAACCCAGTCGCGGCACAGCGCCGCGCGGCTGCGGGGGCACTGAAACATTAAAGCTAGGCGGCAGAATTGTGTTGGACCATCATGTTTCTTTTGAGGGCACAGGCATGTAGAGAGATTGAGGGGCCAGCGGCGTGCAGATATCCATGGCATTTCATCTAAGCCAGCCACTGTGTGTAGTGGAGCAGGAGACGGGAGCGTGGTAATGGCCGTGGCAAGGACAGGATGGCAGTTTAACAAATCGGGGGAGGTTTTACAGAAATGCTTACATATAAAATAAAATAGAAGGAGCAGAATGCCTTAAGAGTGGAACTCAAAAAAAAAATATAACCTTCATATTCCTATCAAATTATATGAAGCAAGTTGACACAAAATTTACACCGGTTTCACCTGGGACAGGTGAACCCTAAATATCCTCTCGGTGGCTGGATTGCTTACTAACAATGTAACCGGCGTAAGAAAATCGAGAATGATGCATGGCCCATGGAATCTGGGGGCAAGCTTGCCCGCGGGAACAAAGTTCTTGACCATCACCTGGTCACCTACCTTCAAAGTGGTGGGTCTCCGTCCACGATCATACCTTTCCCTAACCTTTTCATGAGATACCTTAAGATTGGCTTTAGCCTTCTTCCAAAGATCTTTAATGTTATCCGGATCTATTGTCTCGGGTAGAATGTCACTCAGAGACCAAAGGTTAGAGAGCGGCGTGTTGGGAACAAACTTGAACATCAAGGAAGCTGGAGTGAACTTATGAGATTCATGAACCGCCGAATTCAAAGCAAAAGCTAACCAATGCAGGGACGTGTCCCACCTGGAATGATCTTCATGATGATAGGCAATAAGTGCGGACCTGAGATTACGATTAACCCGTTCAGCCAGAGATGGTTGAGGGTAATAAGCAGAAGTAGTTACATGAGAGATGGATAAGTCAAAACAGAATTTACGAAATAAGTTAGATGTAAAAGCCTTCGCATTATCAGATACAATATATTGGCACGGACCAAAAGAAGCAAAAATAGATTTTAAGCAAGTAATGGTCGACTGAACGGTAGCCAGCTTAGTCGGAAATAACCAAGAAAATCTGGTAAAACCATCTACACACACAAGGATGAACTTGTTGGCATTACCCTTTGACTGGGGGAATGGTCCTACATAATCAATATACAGGCGTTCCATGGGGCGCGACGCTTGCTGAGAAGACAAGAGGCCTACCTTGGTGGACATGGTCGGTTTACTAAGCAAACAGGATTTACAAGCCTTTACTAGTTCACGGATTTCACCGTCCATACCTTTCCAGATGAACATTTCACGAATCTTTTCACGAGTTTTAAAGATTCCAAGATACCCTCCTAATGGGGTCTCATGATAATACTTGAAGATCATAGGTACAAGAACAGCTGGAACGACAACTTTCATCATCTTATCATGCCTCGAAGGGCAACATAGAACACCATTCCTCAGAACATAAGGGACAACATGTTCCCCAGAAGAAAGGGTTTCCATTATCGGAGCCAGCGTCGGATCTTCACGTTGGTATTTCTCGATATCCCTAAAGAGCATGGGAGCATCTGTTAGGATGGCATTAACCTTAGATAGTATGGACTCGGAAGGTGATGAATTGTCGACCGGTTCGTGGGTCTCGACGTCGTTAGAAAACATACGGCTGAGTCCATCAGCAACAACATTTTCGGTACCTCTGATATGTCTAACATCGAACTGGAAGGCAGAAATACGGATGGCCCAGCGGGCTATACGACCAGTACAACGCGGCCTACCTAAGACCCAGCTTAAGGCTTGATTATCTGTCTCCAGGTCGAATTTGACATGTTCCAGATAGAGACGGAACTTCTCTAAGGCGAATAAGACTGCCAAACCTTCGAGCTCATAGATGGAATATTTGGCTTCTTGAGCCGACAATGTCCTAGACGCATAGGCGATGGGGCGCCTCCCTAGTTCAGTCTCTTGAAGAAGGACTGCAGCTACCGCTGACGACGATGCGTCGGTTTGGACAATGAATTTCTTCGAGAAATCAGGCATAGCAAGTACAGGGGCATTACAAAGAGCTAATTTAAGGTCTTCAAAAGCGGCTTGTTGAGAAGGTCCCCACTCGAATTTGATGCCTTTCCTACGAAGAAGGTTTAAGGGCGCCGCTCTATTAGCGAAGTTAGGAATAAACTTCCTGAAGAAATTCACCATACCAATAAACCTGGCGATGCCTTTGATGTCCTTGGGAGGTTTAAAATCACGGATGGCCTGTGTTCTAGAATGATCGACGGCTACACCATCAGGTGACACAATATGCCCTAGGAAAGACATAGAGGGCTTAGCAAAGGCAACCTTGGACAACTTAACAGTTAACCCAGCTTTACGAAGGCGATCGAGAACTTCTCGCAGACGATCTAGATGCTCTTCAAAAGTCTCTGAAAATACGACGACATCGTCCAAGTAGTGATATAAGTACTCAAATTTGATGTCGGAGAAGACCCTATCTAGTAGCCTAGTGAGTACAGCTGCTCCCGTGGGGAGCCCGAAAGGCACGCGGTTGTATTCGTATAAATTCCAGTCCGTGGCAAACGCTGTAAGATGTTTAGACTCTTCGGCAAGGGGAATTTGATTATAGGCCTGATTCAAGTCCAAGATAGTGAAGAACTTGGCCTTACGAAACCATGAAAAACAAGAATGAAGGTCGGGAAGGGGCACAGATTGTAACACCACCTTCCGATTGAGAGCCCTGTAATCAATGACAGGCCTGAAGCCCCCTTGGGGTTTCGGGACTAAAAAAATAGGCGAAGAATACGCTGACTTAGAGGGCCTAATAATACCGTCCTTCAACATCTGATCGATGATTTCTTTTAGAGCCTTCATTTTAGGTGGAGATAGCCTATAAGGTGGAAAACGGACAGGAATCGAATCCGTGACCTCAATTTTGTATTCAATAAGGTCAGTAACACCAAGAGTATCAGAGAACACCTCGGGAAACGACTGACACAATTTGCGAATACTATCAGCCTGCTCCTCAGGTAGATGCCTAAGGTCTAACAACATCTCATCCTGGGTAGGCGAAATAGAAGAACATGATGCAGAATTACACTTTAATAGAGGGATATTACAATTAGAGGCAAATTTGAAAGTGCAAGACCTACTCTGAAGATCGAGCACAAGACCAGTGTGAGAAATAAAGTCCGCTCCCAATATAATGGGGCAAGACAAGTGCTTGGCCACAAACAATTTAACTTTCCATGTGAATTTAAAAATACGAATTTTGACATATAAGGAACCGAGAATTTCTAATGGAGAGGAATTAGCCGAAACGTATTGGATCGCCGACAAACAATAGTTAGGAAGTTTACAAACAGATTTCAATTTTGAATACCAATAAGCCGAAATAATAGAACAAACACTACCTGAATCTAAGAGAGCTGTTATAGGCTCGTTATTTAACTCAATTTTGAGAAAGGGGACCGGTGAGGGGGTATCCGCCGCAATCTTAAGACACTCTTTGGGACCTTCAAAAGATGAATTTGAAAATTGCTCGTTCCCTGAATTCACAACCTGTTTACCAGGGGCTGAGTCTCGGGAAGATGGATTAGTCGACTCAGCCGAAGCCACTAGTCACTTTTTATTATTGGCATAGGTGGAATTTGCACCAGAAGTTGAGCAGGAGGGGGTGCTATTCGAATTGGGACAATTCTTGGCGATATGTGAGAAAGCCCCACATTTAAAACAGCCTTGTGATGACCCGGCTCCATTCCTTGTCCCACTTGACTTGATCAGTGGACACTTGTTGCGCAGATGGTCAGGTGACCCGCAAGCATAACATTTACGGGGATTGACTGGTCGGCGAGGTGGAGGCCGAGTATTACTAAAGGAAGGTGGGGGTTCTTTCGCGACACGCAAAGAATCGGCGTATCTAACTCCTTCCGCTGAGACGGCCAATGCTTCAAGTTCAGAGAAAGTTTGCGGGCACGCCGCGAAACACAAATATGACCTGTAGGGTGGTGAAATCCCTTCCACAATAGCTTGTACAATCTGATCCTCAGGGAAATGAAGAGCAAACACCCTAGTATAAAACTTAATGTCCTGTATGAAATCAGCCAAGTTTTCATCCAAGCGTTGTACACGGTAATAGTACTTCTGAATAAGGGAGGACCTGGCCCTAGCCGGGATGAAGTTAGCTAGCAAATGGGCATGGAAATCCTCAATAGATGATTGCTCGGCAATGGCTCTTACGATTTTATCTGAGAGAATACCAATAGCATACGGATAGATAATTTGCAAAATTTGACATGGAGAAAGAGAAAACACAAGGGCATGATCCTGAAATTCAACTAGAAATCTTAAAAATGAAATTACATCACTGGTGGTATTAACGGAAAACCTAGAGATGCCTCTGAGCAACATTGCCAATGGATGAGGCAAGCTGCTAAACCCGGGTGACATAGTAGGTAAAGGTTTCAATGGCAAGGAAGTTAATTCAGAACGGATGTTACTCAATGATGCACGACGTTCAGATTCGTTGTCCAATGGGGCAGGGATAGTTTGAGCAGCAACGGTTATCCTATTAACTTCTCCCTTGGGAGGCGCTTCCTCACTACCTGCATTCACTGTGGTGGGTAGATCGCTTTTGGGAGGAACCTCCCCTGTTAACAATTGAGTGACCTTGCTAGATAATTCAGACATTTTTTCAAGCAGCGTACTAGCTTCCTTCTTCTGAATGTCATTCAATTTTAGAGACAACAGATCGTTAACCCTATTCGAAAAATGATATAGCCTAGCTTGCACACGCTTAATTTGATTAGGAGAAGGATCATTTTCATCAAAAAAACTAACTACAGAAGCTAGCCCAGTAATATTCTCCGTGATCGTGGAAAGAGAGTCGTCAATTTCTTTCTCTCCCAAATTGGGGATGGAAATGGGCAAATCTAGGGACTCTCTAAGCTTGTTTGTGTCTACTGCAACCGTGCCTCCAGATTGTACATTTCTAATAGTCAATTCATAGATCAACTCCTCCTTGCGCAAATAGTTAAGATGGAGAACATCGCGAGGGCCGGGCATGGTGACAGAACAATTTTGAAAAACTCAAAAAATTCCAGCAACTGGGAAAATAGTTAGAGTTCGGAACAAACAATGTTTAGCCGTCAAAAGGGGCTAAATTGAGACCCATTCAACCACGCTCTGCTACCACTTGTTACGGAGATATCCGTGGTAGTTATGCGTGAAAGAAGGTGCGGGCGTGAACAGGTCTCAAACTACGGAATCAAAGTTAATGTAAAATTTAACAAGGTTATATTTTCTTTTCAAAAACAAGAAATAACAAGCATGGCAGGTACAAAGTAGCAAGTCAAAAAGGGTAGTTACAATATTTACAGGAATTGGGCTTCGCGCCCTGATTTTACACAGCTTGGGCAATCAGCTCAGTTTTACCCCAAACACGAGTTTTAACAGAGGGGCAGAAAACCCCATTCATACCTAGGAGCCCTTGCTCCAAATTACACAGAAAAGCCTCCACGAGGCATACAACACTTAATTTTCAAAAGAGCCACTCGCTCTCAAAATTTAAGCCTCTCCCAGGCCACACCAAACTCCACCTTCAAGTTGTCCTCACTGGACATAGACACAGGGGTACAATACCCAACCTACTGAGGTCTATTAAATGAAAAGGGGCAATTACATGACCTCTAAAATAACAATTTGAGAGGAGGCAATCTGCACTCCTAATACACTTGTTTTTTTTAAAAAAACTAATCTGGCTCTAGGCCACTAATGCAAGGGCTAATCCCATACTACCGAGGTGACTTTAGAAAAGAGCAATTTGTTTTATATTAACGAAGAATAGGTTGAGAAAATAAGTTCACCTCAAAACAATAAGAGTGGGAGCTCGAGAGGGTTAGCACTCTCTATCCCAGAAGGTAGCTTAAAAGAGAATAGAAGAAAGATTGTTACATTTTAGGAAAAGGTTACATGGTGGAACGCTTCGCACCCGCCCCGAGAGTTAAACTGCTGAGCTAGCAAAGAAAGAATTTATTAATGGGCCATTACCTTATTGATGACCGCTGCCGAGGAAAGAGGCGCTTCCCGCCTCCTGCTATGTACTTTATACACTGAAAGATGGAACAGAAGTGGCCCGGAGACCCTAAAATCAGCAGTTTAAATCCTCTCGCGGAAGTTTCTAGGCGTTAGGGGAATGAAAACACCCGCCCACAATTACTTTATTGGCTAGGGTACAGAAACATATCCAAGATGGGGGAAGATACATCGGATTGGTCGGAAATTACTAAAAGAAATTCGGGATTGGATAAATCTAAAACAAGGGGGAAAAGAGGGGTATACAGCCAACTTAAACAATAACAGAAAGAAATTTAGCAAGAAACAAACATTTGAAATAAAAATTTCTCCAACAAAATAGTTCTTTGACTCCGCACTAGGGTGCACTATTGTTGATCTTCAGTAGTGTCCTCTAGAAGAGAAAGTTCACACTTCTTACTTCAAGCGAAACAAAAACACATCAAAAATGACACAGTTCAAAAACTCAAAATTTTCCACGTGGTGACATCTTCTGAGAAGGTAAAGAATTAATAGCGTAGATAAAGTTCAGACTTCCTCCAGCAGAGGAGTTTCAACTGGCGCAAATTTTAAATTAGCGGAGTGGAGGTGTACCTCCCGGTACAACTATTATAAACAGGATTGGCAATAGAACACTTCCCTGTCTCAGCCCACTAGTGATTTTGAACCAAATTGTCCTGCCAACTTTTGTTTGCACGCAACTACAACATTCCTTGTACATTGATTGCCATGATCATTTTTATTAATTCCTGTCCCAGACTGTCCCAAACTTTAGTCCTGGAGACACTATCATATGCCATTTCAATGTCAATGAACATCACCATATCATTCCCATACTCCCATCGCTTTTCCATTCTTTTTTTTTTTTTTCTGGCCGCTTTACGTTGCACCGACACAGATAGGTCTTATGATGGCGACAGGATAGGAAAGACCTAGGAGTGGGAAGGAAGCGGCCATGGCCTTAATTAAGGTACAGCCCCAGCATTTGCCCGGTGTGAAAATGGGAAACCACGGAAAACCATCTTCAGGGCTGCCGACTGGGATTCGAACCCACTATTCCCCAGATGCAAGATCACAGCCGCGTGCCTCTGACCACACGGCCAACTCGCCTGGTTTTTCCATTAGTTGTCTCATAATGGAAATGGGCTCTGTTGTTGACCTTCTCTTCTGAAACCAAACTGATTTTCTTTCATCTGATTTTCAATCCTCAACCTTATACCACTTTCCAATATCTTAGCAATATGGGATATCAGAATAATTCCCATGTAGTTCTTCAATACTTTCTTATCGCCTTTCTTGAAAATTGGGATGATTATTCATTCTTGCCAATCCTCAGGGACCTCCTTATTCTCCCCAGACAATCTTGAGAACTTGATACGTCGCGCTGCAGCCCTTCAGCTCCAGCCGCCTTAATCGTCTCCACTGAAATTCAATCTATTCCAGCAGTTTTCCCATTCTTCATCTTCCTTACTGCCATTTCAATTTCATTCATTGTAATTACTTTATCCATTTTTTTCATCAACTAATTGACTTTCCTGGTGGTCCGTTGAATGACTGTCATTAGTTCTCATGTTCAGCAACTTCTGAAAATCTAATCTGACCTTTCCCTTCTTTCTCTCCTCTAGTAATAACAAGAGTTTTACCCTTTTCTACGCTTATTTTCAATCCACATTCTTCGATCTTCTCATTCACCACCTCCAACTGTTCAGATTAGACTTGCAGACAAGCCCCTGGAAGTAGTGGAGACAATCAAATTGTCCTGCCAACTTTTGTTTGCACGCAACTACAACATTCCTTGTACATTGATTGCCATGATCATTTTTATTAATTCCTGTCCAATTCGTTTCTGCACCAGACTGTCCCAAACTTTAGTCCTGGAGACACTGTCATCTAAATAATAATGTTATTCGTTTTATGTCCTACTAACTACTCTTTTACGGTTTTCGGAGACGCTGAGGTGCCGGAATTTAGTCCTGCAGGAGTTCTTTTACGTGCCAGTAAATCTACCGACTCGAGGCTGATGTATTTGAGCACCTTCAAATACCATCGGACTGAGCCACGATCGAACCTGCCAAGTTGGGGTCAGAAGGCCAGCTCCTTAACCGTCTGAGCCACTCGGCCCGGCACACACACTGTCATCTATTCCTTATGGCTTTGTTAATATTATGCCATGTTCACCCTTCACAATCCGGTGTTTATTTGATATCTCTTTTTGTTTCTTAAGATACCGTACAATAATTTCTTGCTGCCCTGCATATCATCTCTTAATTTGTGTATGAATAAGGCCCAGCTTTTCCTCTTTTCTTCCTCCATTACTTTCTTGGCCAAATTCTTTGCCTCCAAACATATTTTCTTCTACTTCAGTCTTAGATGTTTTCAATGCCATTTTCTTTTCCTTCACTTTAATCTTCACCCTATTATTCCACCAGTGTGCCTCTTTGTCTTTCACATTTCCTGATGTTCTACCACCTACCTTTTCTGCACATCCAACCAGTGCTTCCTTAAATCTTTTCCATTCATCTCCAACATTCCCCTTCTCCTTCCTGGGTACCAAGGGTATTATTTCCCTTTGAAATTCTTCTTGTATGCTTTGAACTGACACTAAGAGCGCGACAAAGACCCAGTGCAGTGGATTCGGTCAAAACTAGTGAAAAGAAAACTGCCAGGAACTGGACTCGGGCCTCTTACAGATAAAAAGCATATAAGAGACGCAAAGAAACAAAAACATAACAGTAACAGTAATAAGGGTAAGAACATAAATTTATTATGGAGTAAAATCAAAAGAAAATAGTATAAGTAAAACAAGGAGGCCTAAAATCAAATAGGTAATATCAATAATATGTGGCCTGAGATTAAAATAGTTGCTAGTTGCTTTACGTCGCACCGACACAGATAGGTCTTATGGCGACGATGGGACGGGAAAGGGCTAGGAGTGGGAAGGAAGCGTCCGTGGCCTTAATTAAGGTACAGCCCCAGCATTTGCCTGGTGTGAAAATGGGAAACCATGGAAAACCATTTTCAGGGCTGCCGACAGTGGGGTTCGAACCTACTATCTCCCGAATACTGGATACTGGCCGCACTTAAGCGACTGCAGCTATCGAGCTCGGTGAGAGTAAAATACACCAGACACAATGATACTAGTATCTTCACACACGCTTACCTCAGTAAAGGACGTGACGAAAAGTTTGGTATAAGGATTTGGCATCTATATTAATTGGTTGAAGAATATGAATTTAGGTGGGTACAAAACATTTCTTTGTAGCACGTCAGGTCAAGACAGTCATAAGTTTAGAGAGTAATAGCATCTCATCATAACATACTCTCATTCAATTCCTCAGTTAAAACACAAAGACTCCCAACTATAAAATCACGTCCCCAGAGAATACAATCACATAAAGTAAAAGGAGCATAAAATGGGAGAAGAGGGAAGGGTGCACCGAGCTCTTAAAATTCAACCAGAGAGAAAAAAGGGGAAAGGGGCGGTTACCATGGTTTCACACAAAACAACAAAAATATGGAAAGGCAACCCTCAAGGAATAAAACATATAAACTAGAAAATAGGTAAGGAAAGCCAATGACGGCAATGTGAAATGAGCAATAAATAAGTAAATTAGGCACTAAAGGTATCACGAATTAAGCGTCAGAACCACCCACGCTCACACAGAGATCAAGGGGTCAGGTCGTCGCAAATAAAGGGATCTATAAGAGCGTCAATGCACAGCACATAATAAAATAAACAACCGCTCTCGAGCTCGGACAATATGAACCAGAAAGTGATCCATCAAAGAGACGAAGTGTCTCCAACACCGAAACACATAGAAGCAGGCAAATCGCGTAGTTAGCTTGCAATTCATACCAGGTCTATGAAATGGACATGAATTATACAGAACACGCGATAAAATAATACAACATGAGCTCGAGCAGAATGTTAATGAAGCGACATGAGAAAAATGTCTCTGCCGGCACACAGCAAACAATCACATACACACACATGAATCCGTGTTACCTTCAATTCTCAAAATAAACATATTGGATCAGTAAAAGAAAATCAAGGTTAACATACGAATAAATTAGAAAAAAGACACGTAATGAGGGAAGCCTTTCTAACCCAACTAAAAAAGATTTAAGAAAAATAAATACCTTGATTATATAAGCAATAAACATTCTCTAAAGGTCGAGATGTGTACAAAGACATCTTGAATTTCTTAAAATATCATTTATATGCCACAAAGGCGACTTGGAAACCCAGTCATTCAATCTTCTCAAGTCAAAAATCTCCCAACCACCAACCAGAAAGATAATCCAACAAGACGGGGCAGAAAAGAAATGCTTTGACCTATCCTCTCGTATGAGATGCCATCTGTTGGAATAGGGAAAGATTACATAGTAACTACACATGATGGGAAAGAGTAATAGTTCATAGATAAGATACAAGAGTTCGCTAGGAACGTGAAGACATCAGAAAAACGTGCCATAAAGTTATATGGTGCGGTTGAGCTTTTCTCCTTCAACTTCCATACTTTTAATTCTTTTCTCTCTTCTAAATGGAGGTTTTTCAATATTTCCCACTTTCAGTTTTCCCATCACAACTCTAGGATCTAGACCATAGGCTTCTTCAGGCATGGCTGTAACATCTAAAAGGTTCTTCAGGTGATCTTCCTCGATGATTATACAATCTGTACCGGGCGGTACACCTCCACGCCGCTTATTTAAACCTTGCGCCAGTTGAAACCCCTACTGGGAAAAGTCTGAACTTTGTCTTATGGGTTAATTTTCAAGTTACCCTGAAGATGCCACTACTTGGAAATTTTGAAGTTTCTGAACTGTGTTGTTTTCGACGTATTTTTGTTTTGCTTGTAGTAAGAAGTGTGAACATTCTCTTCTAGAGGACACTACTGAAGATCAACAATAGTGCACCCTAGTGCGAAGTGAAAGAACTGTTTTTTGAGGAAATTTTTATTTCAAAAGTTTGTTTCTTGTTAAATTTCTTTCTGTTATTGTTTAAGTTGGCTGTTTACCCCTTTCTTTCCCCTTGTTTTGTATTTAGCCAATCCCGAATTTTTAAAATTAATTTCTAACCAATCAGGTGTATCTTCTCCAAAGGGGATATGTTGCTGTACCCTAGCCAATAAATGATTGTGGGCGGGTGTTTTTCTTCCTGAAACGCCTCGAACTTTCTGCGAGAGTATTTAAACTACTGATTTTAGGGTCTCTGCGCCACTTCAGTACCATCTTTCAGTGTGTAAAGTACATAGCAGGGGGCGGGAAGTGCCTCTTTCTTCGGGCAGCAGCTCAATAACCAGGTAATGGCCTTTTAATAACTTCTTTTCTTGCTAGCTCAGCAGTTTAACTCTCGGGGCGGGTCCGAAGCGTTTCCATCATGTAACCTTTTCCTAAAATGTAACTACTCTTAGCACCTATTCTCTTTTAAGGCTACATATTGGGATAGAGAGTGCTTAACCCTCTCGAGCTCCCACTCATATTGTTCTGAGGTGAACTTATTTTTCTCAACCGATTCTTCCGTAACAGTAATGTAAATTGTTTCTTTCTTAAGTCACCTCTTTAGTATGGGATTAGCCCTTGCATTAGCGGCCTAGTGCCAGATTAGGGTTTTAAACAAGTGTATTAGGAGTGCAGATCGCCTCCTCTCAAATTGTTATTTTAGAGGTCATGTAATTAACCTTTTCTCACTTAATAGACCTCAGTAGGTTGGGTATGTTACCCCTGTGTATATGTCCTTAGAGGACAACTTGAAGGTGGAGTTTGGTGTGGCCTTTGATAGGCTTTAAGTTGAGAGCGAGGGGCTCTTTTTCGAAAATTGAGTGTTGTATGCCTCGAGGAGGCTTTACTGTGTAATTTGGAGCAAGTGCTCCTGGGCTTGATTGGGGTCTTCTGCCCCTTTGTTGAATTCTGTATATCGTAAAGTTGGGCTAATTGCTCAGAATTGTGTGTCTGGCTCTCGGAGCCCAAATACTGTAATTGTACCTTATTGCCTTGCTACTCTGTACCTGCCATTCTTGTTATTTCGTGTTTTTGCAAAGAAAATATAACCTTGTTAAATTTTACATTAACTTTAATTTCGTAGTTTGAGACCCGTTCACGCCCGCACCTTCTTTCACCTCTAACTACCACGGAAAAATCCGTAACAAGTGGTAGCAGAGCGTGGTTGAATGGGTCTCAATTTAGCCCCTTTTGACGGCTAAACATTGTTTTGATTCGAACTCTAACAATTTTCTCAGTTGCTGGAATTTTTTGATTTTTTATAAATTGTTCTGTCATCATGCCCAGCCCTCGCGATGTTCTCCATCTTAACTATTTGCGCAAGGAGGAGTTGATCTATGAGTTAACTATCAGAAATGTGCAATCTGGAGGCACGGTTGCAGTAGACACAAACAAGCTTAGAGAGTCCCTTGATTTGCCCATTTCCATCCCCACTTTGGGAGAGAAAGAAATTGACGACTCTCTTTCCACGATCGCCGAGAATACTACAGGGCTAGCATCTGTAGTTAGTTTTTTTGACGAAAATGATCCTTCTCCTAATCAAATTAAGCGTGTGCAAGCCAGGCTATATCATTTTTCAAATAGAGTTAACGATCTGTTGTCTCTGAAGTTGAATGACGTTCAGAGGAAGGAAGCTAGTATGTTGCTTGAAAATATTTCTGAATTACCCAGTAAGGTTACCCAATTGTTAACTGGGGAAGTTCCTCCCAAAATCGATCAACCCACCACGATGAATGCAGGTAGCGAGGAAGAGCCTCCTAAGGGAGAAGTCAATAGGATAACCGTTGCTGCTCAAACGATCTCTGCCCCATTGGACAACGAGTCTGAACGCCGTGCATCGTTGAATAATGTACGTTCTGAATTAACTTCTTTGCCACTTAAACCTTTACCGACTATGTCACCTGGGTTCAGCAGTTTGCCTCATCCATAGGCAATGTTGCTCAGAGGTATCTCGAAGTTTTCGGTTAATACTACCAGTGAAGTTATTTCTTTCTTAAGGTTTTTAGTTGAATTTCAGGATCATGCCCTTGTTTTTTCTCTTTCTCCATGTCAAATTTTGCAAATCATCTATCCTTATGCAATTGGTATTCTCTCTGACAAAATAGTAAGAGCCATAGCTGAACAGTCATCTATTGAAGATTTTCATGCACACTTGCTTGCAAATTTTATTCCCGCCCACGCGAGGTCATCTCTGATTCAGAAGTACTATTATCGAGTACAGAGATTGGATGAAAATCTGGCTGATTTCATACAAGACATTAAGTTTTATACTAGGGTGTTTGCTCTTCATTTTCCTGAAGATCAGATTGTACAGGCTATTGTAGAAGGAATTTCACCATCCTATAGGTCATATTTGTGTTTCGCGGCGTGCCCGCAAACTTTCTCTGAACTTGAAGCATTGGCCGTCTCAGCGGAAGGAGTTAGATACGCCGATTCTTTGCGTGTCGCGAAAGAACCCCCTCCCTCTTTTAGTAATCTTCGGCCTCCACCTCGCCGACCAGTCACACCCCGTAAATGTTATGCTTGCGGGTCGCCTGACCATCTTCGCAATAAGTGTCCACTGATCAAGTCTAGTAGGGCAAATAATGGAGCTGGTTCATCACAAGGCTGTTTTAAATGTGGGGCTTTTTCACATATCGCCAAGAATTGCCCAAACTCAAATAGCACCCCCTCCTGCTCAACTTCTGGTGCAAATTCCACCAATGCCAATAATAAAAAATGACTAGTGGCTTCGGCTGAGTCGACTTATCCCCCTTCCCGAGGCTCAGCCCCTGGTAAACTGGTCGAAAATTCAGAGAACGTTCAATCTGCAAATCCATCTTTTGAATGCCCCAAAGAGTGTCTTAGGATTGCGGCGGGTTCCCCCGCACCTGTTCCTTTTCTTAAGATTGAGTTAAATAACGAGCCTATAACAGCTCTATTAGATTCAGGCAGTGTTTGTTCAATTATTTCGGACCAATGGTATTCAAAATTGAAATCTGTTTGTAAACTATCTGACTATGGCTCATCTCCTGTTCAATATGTTTCGGCTAATTCATCTCCATTAGAACTTCTAGGGTCTTTACAGGTCAAAATTCGTATTTTTAAATTTACATGGAAAATCAAATTGTTTGTGGCCAAGCACTTGTCTTGCCCCATTATATTGGGAGCTGACTTCATTTCTCACACTGGTCTTGTGCTCGATCTTCAGAGTAAGTCGTGCACATTCAAATTTGCTTCCAATTGTAAAATCCCCTTGTTAAAATGTAATTCTGCATCATGTTCATCTATTTCGCCTACTCAGGATGAGATGTTGTTAGGCCTTAGACATCTACCTGAGGAGCAGGCTGATAGTATTCGTAAGTTGTGTCAGTCGTTTCCAGAGGTGTTCTCTGATACTCTTGGTGTTACTGACCTTATTGAATACAAAATTGAGGTCACGGATTCGATTCCTGTCCGTTTTCCACCTTATAGGCTCTCTCCACCAAAAATGAAGGCTCTGAAAGAAATCATCGATCAGATGTTGAAGGATGGTATTATTAGGCCCTCGAAGTCGGCGTATTCTTCGCCTATTTTTCTAGTCCCGAAACCCCAAGGGGGCTTCAGGCCTGTCATTGATTATAGGGCTCTCAATCGGAAGGTGGTGTTACAATCTGTGCCCCTTCCTGACCTTCATTCTTGTTTTTCATGGTTTCGTAAGGCCAAGTTCTTTACTATCTTGGACCTACAATCAAATTCCCCTTGCGGAAGAGTCTATACATCTTACAGCGTTTGCCACGGACTGGAATTTATACGAATACAACCGCGTGCCTTTCGGGCTCCCCACGGGAGCAGCTGTACTCACTAGGCTGCTAGATAGGGTCTTCTCCGACATCAAATTTGAGTACTTGTATCACTACTTGGATGATGTCGTCGTATTTTCGGAGACCTTTGAAGAACATCTAGATCATCTGCGAGAAGTTCTCAATCGCCTTCGTAAAGCTGGGTTAACTGTCAAGTTGTCCAAGGTTGCCTTTGCTAAGCCCTCTATGTCATTCCTAGGGCATATTGTGTCACCTGATGGTGTTGCCGTCGATCATTCTAGAACACAGGCCATCCGTGATTTTAAACCTCCCAAGGACATTAAAGGTATCGCCAGGTTCATTGGTATGGTGAATTTCTTCAGGAAGTTTATTCCTAACTTCGCTAATAGAGCGGCGCCCTTGAACCTTCTTCGTAGGAAAGGCATCAAATTTGAGTGGGGACCTTCTCAACAAGCCGTGTTTGAAGATCTTAAATTAGCTCTCTGTAATGCCCCTGTCCTTGCCACGGCCATTACCACGCTCCCGTCTCCGGCTCCACACACACTGTGGCTTGCTTATATAAAATGCCATGGATATCTGCACGCCGCTGGCCCCTCAACCTCTCCACAAAGCCTGTGCCCTCAAAAAAAAAGATGATGGTCCAACAAAATTCTGCCGCCTAGCTTTAATGTTTCAGTGCCCCCGCAGCCGCGCGGCGCCGTGCCGCGACTGGGATAGAGGAAGGGCCCCCTCTACTCCAGCGAGGACGACAGGTGCACGGCGAGCCGGAGCCCTCCTCCCGGCCAAGGCTGATGTGCGGCGCACGACCTGCTACTTGCCCGCAGCCTGTATATGTTCACCGCGGGCGCGGCGTGCTTCAACACCACTGCTCCCCTCATAGTGCGGGCGAGCGGTATCTCAGGGTACTTGAGGGGTCCGAGCGGCCGCCTTTGGACGCAAGCTGCAACGGCCGGTCTGGCCATCCAACTTAATCAACATCGAAATATTTAATCAACTACATGGACATTTACTATCAGCAATTACTACACTTGGGAATTCAACAACAATATTTGGTGGACTTTGGAAATTTTTCTTCACTTTCAAGTATTAAAAGTTTTTCTTCTGAATTCAACTTCTACAAACATAAAGACATTACTTCAGCAGTTACTACGATAATTTTTGAAACTGGATCAAATCAAATTTTCACTATTTTGATAAATGCTTCTGCAATTAATTTCCATAGCAACATCATAACTTGGACCTTGTTTTCAAACAAAAGTGTATGTTCTTCCGTGTTACACCCTTGGAGGAACTTTTGGGGGGGGGAGGTCTGTACTGGGCGGTACACCTCCACGCCGCTTATTTAAACCTTGCGCCAGTTGAAACTCCCCTACTGGGAGAAGTCTGAACTTTGTCTTATGGGTTAATTTTCAAGTTACCCTGAAGATGCCACTACTTGAAAATTTTGAAGTTTCTGAACTGTGTTGTTTTCGACGTATTTTTGTTTTGCTTGTAGTAAGAAGTGTGAACATTCTCTTCTAGAGGACACTACTGAAGATCAACAGTAGTGCACCCTAGTGCGAAGTGAAAGAACGGTTTTTTGGAGAAATTTTTATTTCAAAAGTTTGTTTCTTGTTAAATTTCTTTCTGTTATTGTTTAATTTGGCTGTATACCCCTTTCTTTCCCCTTGTGTTGTATTTAGCCAATCCCGAATTTTTAAAATTAATTTCTAACCAATCAGGTGTATCTTCTCCAAAGGGGATATGTTGCTGTACCCTAGCCAATAAATGATTGTGGGCGGGTGTTTTTCTTCCTAAAACGCCTCGAACTTTCTGCGAGAGTATTTAAACTACTGATTTTAGGGTCTCTGCGCCACTTCAGTACCATCTTTCAGTGTGTAAAGTACATAGCAGGGGGCGGGAAGCGCCTCTTTCTTCGGGCAGCAGCTCAATAACCAGGTAATGGCCTTTTAATAACTTCTTTTCTTGCTAGCTCAGCAGTTTAACTCTCGGGGCGGGTCCGAAGCGTTTCCATCATGTAACCTTTTCCTAAAATGTAACTACTCTTAGCACCTATTCTCTTTTAAGGCTACATATTGGGATAGAGAGTGCTTAACCCTCTCGAGCTCCCACTCATATTGTTCTGAGGTGAACTTATTTTTCCCAACCGATTCTTCCGTAACAGTAATGTAAATTGTTTCTTTCTTAAGTCACCTCTTTAGTATGGGATTAGCCCTTGCATTAGCGGCCTAGTGCCAGATTAGGGTTTTAAACAAGTGTATTAGGAGTGCAGATCGCCTCCTCTCAAATTGTTATTTTAGAGGTCATGTAATTAACCTTTTCTCACTTAATAGACCTCAGTAGGTTGGGTATGTTACCCCTGTGTATATGTCCTTAGAGGACAACTTGAAGGTGGAGTTTGGTGTGGCCTTTGATAGGCTTTAAGTTGAGAGCGAGGGGCTCTTTTTCGAAAATTGAGTGTTGTATGCCTCGAGGAGGCTTTACTGTGTAATTTGGAGCAAGTGCTCCTGGGCTTGATTGGGGTCTTCTGCCCCTTTGTTGAATTCTGTATATCGTAAAGTTGGGCTAATTGCTCAGAATTGTGTGTCTGGCTCTCGGAGCCCAAATACTGTAATTGTACCTTATTGCCTTGCTACTCTGTACCTGCCATTCTTGTTATTTCGTGTTTTTGCAAAGAAAATATAACCTTGTTAAATTTTACATTAACTTTAATTTCGTAGTTTGAGACCCGTTCACGCCCGCACCTTCTTTCACCTCTAACTACCACGGAAAAATCCGTAACACAATCAATCAGGGTCTTTGTTCATCTGTATCCCCAACCATACCTTGTAATCTTTTGACTGTTCTTCTTCCTAAACAAGGTGTTTCCAACAATCATTTGGTTCCTCATGCAAAAATCCACAAACAACTCACCTTCTGGATATATTTCCATATCCACAGGGCCCTACAACATCTTCCTTTCCTTATCTTTCCAATCCAACTTGTGCATTTAGATCTCCCATCAATAGCATTTCCTCTAAAATGTCCTCTAGATCTTCATGTAGCAACCAGTTTGTGGGGCATACAACTGAAATAGATCTTTCATACCATTTTCAAACCGAAGTCTCATCACCATCACCCTATCGCTGATGCATTTTGTAGACTCCACATATTCTTGAATTTCATTTCCAAGTATGATAGCCACTCCATTTTGGGTCCTCTGCATTAATATAGCCTTTATCCTTCTTTCTGAGGAATCTCTCCCATACCCCTCTTCTTGGTCTCACACAGTCCAAGTATGTCTATGTCTTTTTCTTTCATGAAGTCAACCAGTTCTTCTGTCTTTCCCGTTGGTGTCAGGACAATTACTGTCGTAATCTTGATGTAGTTTGGTGCTGGTTGCCCACTTCTCCCAGTTCCCCCAGCACCCAAAGAGCTGCGCATCGCTTTTAACAGAGGAGCCCTAACCTTTTCCGAGGCACCACAACTGCTTTATCCAAATAGGCTATTGTTACAATGGGCTCGCCACACCCAAAGGCTTTTCTGCAAGGTCACGAAAATGTGACATTTATGACTTATGTGCAAAACACAAGGAAAAACTTGCAAGAGGCCCCACTGAACCTTATCGAGTAGTGAATGAAATTTGTGTCAGAAAGTGTAGTAAAATGCACGAGTTAAATGCAGAGTATATAAATAAGTCTAAAAATGACCCATCTTTTATAGTGTGCGAGTTCAATTGCACACAAATGTTAACTCACAATTCTATAAGAGATTACGGTGGATGTATGTATTAACGACAATGGTTCTTTTTTTTATTGCTTCATGGAGACCGAAAGTGCCAAAACTCCAACACTGTTGTGTCATTTTTAAATAATTTTCTCCTGAAAAAATATGAAGACATATCCTCAAGTAAAAACTATAGTTTTATTATCTGACTCGGCAGAGGGTCAAAACTGAAATATAACTATGACTAAGTTTTTTACTTGGTTCAGTAAAGTTCATGATGTTGAAGTTTTCCAATTATTGCCTGTAAGAGGTCATTCCTTAATACCGTGTGACAGGAACTTTGGATTGATAAGAAAATCCATTTAAAAAATGTAGAAGTAATAGGAACCGCAAAGTTTGCATGGACGGTATAGTACAAGCCTGATGAAACCCTAGTCCATTTCGGCTCACTATGGATAGAGCGCTTATTTTGTAAAATAGAATTTGCTTTACGTCGCACCAACACAGATAGGTCTTATGGCGATGATGAGATAGGAAAGGGCTAGGAGTTGGAAGGAAGCGGCCGAGGCTTTAATTGACGTACAGCCCAGCATTTGCCTGGTGTGAAAATGGGAAACCACGGAAAACCATCTTCAGGGCTGCCGACAGTGGGGTTCGAACCTACTATCTCCCACATGTAAGCTCACAGCTGAGCGCCCCTAACCGTATGGCCAACTCGCCTGGTAAAGAGAGCTTATTCAAGACTGGAACAAAGCCCCTTGTGACATTACTAAGGAACTTAAAACCTTTAGGAAATATTTTGAAATTGGTGTCACATAATTTCTTAAGTTACGAAGTAACGTAGCTGATGTGCATCGCAACGCTGCCTGTTGGCGTAACTATTTACTACGCTTCATCCAGCTGGTGGCACTCCTGGTGGCTGCCAGCCTGAACTGCGACAATGAAGCAAATAATTGAGGCAGACAAGAGACGAACAACTTTTGTAGTCTGGACCAACATGAAGATGGAGTCTGATGGAAGTTCGTGTTCTTCGCAAAAAATAATGTCTGGAAGAGTCAACTATGATCCTGGATAAAACTCACAATTGGCTTCAGGGTTGAAAAACCCCTTTTCATCGGCGCTAGCCGCCAAAATTTTATTTTCAAACTTTATTCAATTTGAGGCAAATTATTTTTCTTATGCCCATGTAGTAGTTTGATTTCATTATGTAATTCAGTTTAACTACATAAGGAATGAATGATAAAATGAATCATATAAAGTTATTAACATACTGTAAATCAAAATTGTATGTATGAATGGTCCCTTGTCGATTTTATTGACAGGTAAACTATACTTGTAATTCATCAATTATTCAATTCAGAATCCTTAATAACTGCTAAAACGAAATTTTCCTTTGGTAAACGTCATTTCTAGTAAGATTTAAAAGCTATATTATTATTCTAATTCTTAGATAGAGTTTCTTTAAGGTATGTGATTTGTGAGGTTTGTTGTTGTTGTTTGAGTCATCAGTCCATAGACTGGTTTAATGCAGCCTTCCATGCCACCCTATCCTGTGCTAACCTTTTCATTTCTACGTAACTATTGCATCCTACATCTGCTCTAATCTGCTTGTCATATTCATACCTTGGTCTGTCCCTACTATTCTTACCCCCTACACTTCCTTCAAAAACCAACTGAACAAGTCCTGGGTGTCTTAAGATGTGTCCTATCATTCTATCTCTTCTTCTTGTCAAATTTAGCCAAATTGATCTCCTCTCACCAATTTGATTCAGTATCTTTTCATTCGTGATTCGATCTATCCATCTCACCTTCAACATTCTTTTGTAACACCACATTTCAAAAGCTTCTATTCTCTTTCTTTCTGAACTAGTTATCGTCCATGTTTCACTTCCATACTATGCCACGCTCCACACGAACGCCTTCAAAAACATCTTTCTAATTCCTATATCAGTGTTTGAAGTGAGCAAATTTCTTTTCTTTAGAAAGCTCTTCCTTGCTTGTGCTAGTCTGCATTTTATGTCCTCCTTACTTCTGTCACCATTAGTTATTTTACTACCCAAGTAACAATATTCATCTACTTCCTTTAAGACTTCATTTCCTAATTTAATATTTCTTGCATGACCTGCCTTCATTCAACTGCACTCCATTACTTTTGTTTTGGACTTATTAATTTTCATCTTGTACTCCTTACCCAACACTTCGTCCATATCATTCAGCAGCTTCTCCAGATCTTCTGCAGTCTCAGATAAAATAACAATATCATCGGCAAATCTCAAGGTTTTGATTTCCTCTCCTTGGATTGTGATTCCCTTTCCAAATACCTCTTTGATTTCCTTTACTGCCTGTTCTATGTAAACATTGAAAAGGAGGGGGGACAAACTGCAGCCTTGCCTCACTCCTTTCTGGATCGCTGCTTCTTTTTCAAAGCCCTCGATTCTTATACAGATTGTAGATAATTCTTCGTTCTCGGTATCTGATCCCAATCATCTTCAGAATCTTAAATAGCTTGGTCCAATCAACATTATCGAATGCTTTTTCTAGATTTACGAATGCTGTGTATATGGGCTTGTCCTTCTTGATTCGATCCTCTAAGATCAGATGTAAAGTCAGGATTGTTTCACATGTTCCTACATTTCCTCTGAAGCCAAATTGATCTTCTCCCAACTCAGCTTCAACTTGTTTTTCCATTCTTCTGTAAATAATAAGTGTTAAAATTTTGCAGGCATGAGATACTAAACTAATGGTGCGGTAGTTTTCACACTTGTCAGCACCAGCTATCTTGGGAATAGGTATAATATTCTACCGAAAATCAGATGGGACTTCTCCTGTCTCATACATCTTGCACACTAAATGGAATAACCTTGCCATGCTGGTTTCTCCTAAGGCAGTCAGAGGGAATGTCATCAATTCCAGGTGCTTTGTTCCTCTTTAGGTCACTCACAGCTCTATCAAACTCCGACCTCAAAATTGGGTCTCCCATACTATCAGCATCAACATCTTCTTCATGTTCCAGAACCAAATTATCTACACCTTTACATTGATACAACTGTTGGATATGCTCCTGCCATCTTTCTGCTTTGTCTTCTTTCCCATATAAGTGGCTTTCCATCTGAGCTCTTCATATTCATACATCTAGATTTCTTTTCTCCAAAGGTTTCCTTGATTTTCCTGTATGCAGTATCTACCTTTCCCAGGACCATTCTACCTTTTACATCCTTGCACTTCTACTTCAGCCATTCTTCCTTAGCTGCCTTGCACTTTCTATCCACTTGATTCTTTAATCGCTTGTATTCATTTCTGTCTTCTTCATTTCTAGCATTCTTGTATTTTCATCGTTCATCAATCAGGTCTAGTATCTCCTGAGTTATCCACTGATTCTTTGTTGAGATTTTCCTCCTTCCTAACATTTCTTCAGCAGCCCTACTGACTTCATTTTTCATGACTATCCACTCTTCCTCTATTGTGTTTCCTTCAGCCTTTTCATTTAGCCCTTGTGCAACATGTTCCTTGAAACAATTCCTCACTCTCTTTTCTTTCAGCTTGTCTAGATCCCCTCTTTTTGAATTCTTTTGTTTCTTCAATTTATTCAACTTCAGATGGCATTTCATGACCAACAAGTTGTGGTCAGAGTCCACGTCTGCTCCTGGGAAAGTTTTGCAATCCAACACCTGGTTTCTGAATCTCTGCCTAATCATAATGAAGTCTATTTGATACCTTCCAGTGTCTCCAGGTCTCATCCACGTATAGAGCCGACGTTTGTGGTGTTTGAACCAAGTATTGGCAAGGACTAAATTATGATCAGTGCAGAATTCAACCAGCCGACTTCCTCTTTCGTTCTTTTGTCCCAATCCAAATTCTCCTATTGTATTACCTTCTCTTCCTTGGCCTACTACTGCATTCCAGTCTCCCATCACAATTAGATTCTCATCACCTTTTACATATTGTATTAAATCTTCTATCTCTTCATATGTTCTTTCGATTTCCTCATCATCCGCTGAGCTAGTAGGCATATAGACCTGCACTATTGTGGTGGGCATTGGTTTGGAGTCTATCTTGATGACAATAATTCTTTCACTATGCTGGTCGTGGTAGCTTACCCGCTGCCCTATTTTCTTATTTTTAAACCAACTCCTGAATTTCCTCTGTTTGATTTTGTGTTGATAATTCGGTAATCGCCTGACCAAAAATCCTGTTCTTCCTGCCAACGTACTTCACTTATATCAACTACATCTAACTTTAGTCTATCCATCTCCCTTTTCGGATTCTCTAACCTACCACAACGATTCAAACTTCTAACATTCCATGCGCCGACTTGCAGAATGTCAGTATCCATCTTCCTGATGATTGCCCCCTGTCGTGTAGTCCCCACCCGGAGATCCGAATGGGGGACTATTTTACATCCGGAATATTTTACCCGGGAGGAAGCCATCATCAGTACATTCATTCATACAGAGAGAGCTGCATGTCCTCGGGAGTTAGTTACGGCTGTAGTTTCCCGTTGCTTTCAGTCGTGTAGCAGTATCAACATAGCTAAGCCATGTTTAGTATTATTACAAGGCCATACCAAGTCAATCATCTAGACTGCTGCACTTGCAACTACCGAAAGGCTGCTGCCCCTCTTTCGATGAACCATTCCTTAGTCTGGTCTCTCAACAGATACCCATCCGATATGGCTCCATCTGCGGTTCGGCTATCTGCTTCATTGGGACATGCAAGCCTCCCCACCGCGGCAAGGTCACATGGTTCGCAGGGGTTAGGCCTAAAAAAATTATAACAACATATCGTCATGTTCTTTTCTGATGTAAATGAAACCTCAAAATTATTAGTGGCCTTTAGGGGTAGTTTTCTGTACGCTATTCTTGCCTTGCCTATTGTAATGCTTTGTTGCAGGGTTATGACATTTCTTTGATGATTTGTTTTTGCCTCTCTCTCTTGTTGTAATATGAATGACAGACTTCAGATGTTACTGATAGGTAGAATGATTAACTGATTACCATAAGATTGATTCTTCAAGTTTGTCATTTCGTCGTGGATCCTGTATAGTGATTTATTTTATGCTAGTCTATCCCTTATTTATTGCCAACTGATTATTGCATTTTTAAGGTGTAATTTAATTTTTTACCTAATATACTTTCCCGATTTAATGAAGCCGTTGTAATTTTGGGGTTCCGAATACGGTACACTAACTCATTTGGGAGTAATAAGTTCTTCTAGACATATTTTAATAGTTAATTAATTCTCAAGAACTAGACTTCTTTTAAGCATTTGAGGTACCTCAATTTAGGATCACTATCTTAATCTCTTAATCAGAAACTAATTTCAATCAAATTATTCATTTTACAATTAATATTTTAAATATCAGGTTAGTTAACATACTCATTTTCTTCATTTACCTTATAATTATTATCTGTAATTATGAATAGATTTATTAAATCCATTATTGTAAACACATAAGTTTTTTAAAACTTTTAGATGAACCAATTTTAAATACAAAAAAAAAAAAGTTTTATAACAAAACTATCATCTGTAATTATCTTAAAACTCAGTTTTTCGTTATATGCCCATCTTCCAGCAATATCCTCAATTCAGTTCTGAGACTATACAAGATAGATTAGTACTGTAAATTACTAATTTTGATACCACCTGTGTGTAGTTTCAGAACGATCTTTTGAGATATAGTATATTATTATTGTACCGTAATTCTACCAGCAGGACGACCCAAAGGGGTGAAGGCCAGGGATCTGGACTAACGAAGTAAGGACCGACCCAGAGGCAACAATGCTCAAGACAATAGGTTAAACAACCTGAATAGAACATTTATTTTACAAATTGATAACAAAGAACAGGTTTGGAAGCGCTTGAGAATTAACATGTTTATGTAGAGGGCTTTGACCTGTTTTCATTATTCACCTGTAAGTGGGGGACCAGCCCCATATAAAACAGCAATATAATTCTCTCCTCCTACAAGAGGACTAACATCAACGTAAACTATTTGGCTTGGTACCAGATAATATTCAAACAATATTCAAATAAATAATTCACCATCTAAAAGTCAATATAAGGTTGACAACCTATTTAGGTACATTTGCAAGCGAAACACATCACTTCTGAAACTATACACCCAGAACATTCTGACACTTTACATATCAATCCCTTGAGCCAATTCTATAGCTCCTACCGTGACTACAAGCCAAACCATTGATAACGAAGGCTCAAATGTCTACCAGTAGCTAATGATAGCTTTAAAACAAACGTAGAATTTAAAAGAAAGTACACTTAGTTTCAAAGTACGTTTTACAATGATAACTTAAGACCAAGCTTGCTGATATCAGTACACAAACCAAAGATGCTAGATACATGGCTTTACATTAGCATTTCTTAGTTCCTCCCATCATCCTACCAACATTTTGAAAACCTGAACATCATACCTCCCATGCTCCCCACAAGTGATCTGCTCAAAGTGCAGCAGTAGAGTGTCTCCACCGCCCGACAAGGCGAGCCAGCCTTGGCAGGAGGGGAATGACCCAGGCTTACATCAGCGCGCCCCCTCTGTCGGAGAACCGGAAGAGGGCGAGTGCAAGCGTGCGGGGCATGAAAGAAAGAAAGAAAGAAAGAAAGAAAGAAAGAAAGAAAGAAAAGGGAACAGGCGAGAAGGGCGCCCCAGGATGGAAAGAATTCCGTACCTTGGAGCCATATATTAGGAATGGGGAGAGGATACATTTATTATAACACAGCAACAGGTGTGATGCAAAGGAAGCAAGCATAATTAAATAGATACCAATGAGCTAAATAGCACAGCAACATACACCAAGTTTTTTAAAAGGATGGGGGATAAAATTCACGGCTCAATTATTAACATTACTACCATTATTATTGTACCGGAAGGTACACCTGCCCTGTTCATTCAAATAAAGCACCTTGATGAATGCCATCTTAAATCTAAAACTTGCAACAACTAATACAAGAAGTTTGTACATTTCCCTATAGATGTCTCTACTATAGACTTCTGTTATGCCCTCTGGTGTGAAGATTGACAATTAAAATTGTAAAGTAATTTGGCATTTTAAGGTTTACTAAACTGAGTTGGTTATTCTTTGTTTTTGGTGTATTAACGTTTACAACACTTCTATCTCTTCCCGCCAACCTAAGACGTTGACCAATAGAAAATTCTGTATATTTATTTTTCAGCCAATCAAAAGTGTCTTGTATTTATTTAATCACCCAATCAGAATTGGGGGTGTGTCGGGCCTTAGCCCAGAGTTTTCTGGAACTTTCCTCTCGGGTATAAAAGCTGGCACATTTTCGGACTAGGTTGTCTTATTGATCGTTCCAGTCGACAGTGTGTGTGTTTATAAAGGAAGCGGCGGTGCCTCGTCCATCAGCTCAAGGTAATGGGAGTCCTGGTTTAACTAAGTGATAGTCTTCGAAAGCTAATTCGAGGAGATGATTTCCAATCTTTAATAATGTAACTTTAATTTTCTAAATGTAAATTTCAACTTTAAATGTAAATTTTAAACAAGCCAAAGGAACTTAACCAAAATCAGGGAACAGAGAGTGAGCGACCCTCTCGTGTTTTCTATCAACTTTATTTTGAGGTGACTATGATTTTGTAACCTTTTTCAGTTTGTAATCTTTGTAACTTAAATATTCTCTCCATCCACTCACCTCAGTAGTATAGGCTTAGCCTCTGTAACTTTGGGCCGTAAGCCCAAATAGGGTTTTAAACTTTTCATTTCAATTTTCAAGGAGCGCAAGTGTCCGCCTCCTCGCCATTTTCATTTTTGGGCCAGTAACTTAACCTGTTATTTTTCACCCAGGTCTAGTAGAATGGGTACTCGATACCCCTGTTTATTTCATTCCTTTTATGTAATGATGTTAAGACTGTTGAACATATAAGAAAGGAAATACAGCTTGGATTTGTAAAATGTAGGTTGTGCCTTTGATAGGCCTGGACATTTCTGGAAATAGGTTCCTAAGTGAAAATTTTATAGAGCAAAGATGCTCTTTCTATCCATGTAGAGGTTTAATGGTGCCTTTGCAAGGCTGTAATGTTATAAGGTTCAGAGAGTAGCCTCCTAGATAAATTGGTAGAGCAAAGATGCTCTTACTAATGGAGTAAAAGAAATTGGGAGACCCGTCTCCTTGACTAATGATTGAATGGAGCAGTAGTGCTCAAATAACATTTGTAAATTGGGAGCTTTAAGCTCAGATTGTTATTTGGCAATTTGTTGATTATTCTGATTTTTCCGACGTTGTACCTAAGCTAATGAGCTAGTTCTGTACCTGAATTGTTGCTTTCTTAGCGAAGTGTAAAATTTAAAATCTGAAAAGAAAAAAGAGATAGAAGAGAAAGAAATATAGCTCTAATTTTAAAGTTTTAAATTAATCTTCTGATGGTCTTCTATCGACCCATTCGTGCCCGCACCTTCTTTCACCTCTGTGATCCACACATACACGGTAACAATTATAATTATTGTATCCTTATCTTATTTGTACATCTTAGAACAGAACTTCTAAGTATATGAGTGCCACAAGACTAAAACTTCATTTTTCACTTTTTTCAAATTTTGAACATGTTTACATATTTAATTTCCAGAGAATAAAACTCCTAAGTATTTATGAAAATTATTTTAACACACAAAGCTGATATTCCTTTATCCAGTGAAACAGTCTGATTTTCCTAAAGGGTTAATATATTATCAGAGTACTATACTCCCATTTTCCAATTTATCTTCTCGAAATTCAATAAATTCTTACAACTTCAAAGTTACATAACGTGATCAGGTTTTAAGCTAGAAACTTCTGGTTTTCAGGAAAATGATCGCAAATCAATCTACTATCAAAATATGAAATAAACAAAAAATGCTGCAGTATTTCCCGACTTGAGGTTTCTTTCCTTTTCGTTTCTGCATGATTCTAATGTTACACATCTTGCACATCATTTTACTATTTGCACTGGAAGTTTACCAGCTTTCTTTTGCATATTCCAAATCAAAAGAGTCCTCGCTTACCTTGGATGGTTTTCCCATGTTGAAACTGATAGAATACAAAACAAAAAGCTGATTGCAGCAGATAACAAATGCCATGGGCTCTGAAACTCAGACGGCTCTTTTACAGGAGCCTGACATGGACTGCTAGTTCATTCAAGCAGCCATAAGAAGCACCTGGGCTACCAACTGTGTTCAGTTTCATTCTATTGGGAGGTAGTGACAGCACAGTCTTCTTGCTTTCAAGAAGGCAGGCAAGAGATTAATGTTGTACTATCGCTCTGCTCCTTGGATATCGTTCATTCAACTACCATATTTTCTAAAGTTTAGAGGGCAAAACTCAAGGGGTGAAAATACTTGGATATTATGCAATGATACAAAAATATTGGACATAAAATTGAGATATGCCACTTCAATAACTTCATTTATTCATGAAATTAATATTTAAAAGCAAATAACTAAAATAACACAAAATATGAACAGTTGTGAGACTTTTCTTTGAACACGTGCAATGTTCAAGTTCAAAAGTGGTGGCAATACAGATGAACTTGATTTTGGGGTCAACCCTAGCAACATCAACATTGCATAATAAACATCAAGCTAGAAATAATATGCAAATCAAAATGAACTCATTTAGTGTGTGAATAAAATCAATGTATAGGTCCTGCAAGAAGAGCTTGCCAAAGAAAGCTGTGCAGAACTTCGGCAGTGTTCGGGTGGGCTCGGTAGTGGCACTTGCACACCCCCCTCACTTCGCTAAACTGTCTTACTGCCAGCAGTTCTTAATGAACCATCTGCACTGGCGGTCTGGCCAGCTGAACTGTGACCAACGTTTGAGTGAAATCTCAGCGTGTGTATGTAATGCCTTATTGTAGTTATAATCAGAGCCAAGATACATTAACCTATAGCATAATGATGTTGGACATGAAGAATCAGAAACATTGAATGAAATAACAATAACAACAAAAACAAAGAAAGAGATTAAGAATAATGTAATCGTAAAATAGCAGTTAACTTACCTAATGGCTTGTACTAGTCCGCATCTTCTGAAAGAGGTTGAAAGCTGTTCAAATCGCCTTCAATGTCATCTACACTATCACTGACGCTCTCTCCGTCACTGTCACTATCGTCCTCCAGATTAATGATTATGCTGTCTGATACTTCATCCATTATGTGATTGCTTGCAATGTACTTATTCTCAGTGTCGATTACGTGCCTACATCGATTCGACCATTCTTCTGCCCCAATTGACACAATTCCTTCCATCAGCAATGTTCTTGCATTATCAAGTCTGAAAGCAACATTATTTTGTGCTATATAATCTTTAACTTGAGCCCAAATAATTTCGATTGGGTTCAAGTGTGGATGGTTTCGCTGTAGACGCAAAATCGTATGCCCATATGTAGCAAGTAGTCTATCGATTTGATATGTTTTATAGCGTGATTTATGGGATTTAATCAAAGCATACAGTTGGGGTTTTATCATCTCTGTAAAAAACGGAATACCCTTCAGTCAAACAATCCTGCATAACTGTTTTTTGGGATGATGATGTGGGTGCACGCTCACATTGGACATTATGGTATGAGGCATTCACGACTACAGAGTTGGGTGGCAAATTAGGAATAAATTTCTCTGTCCGATATTTCTCGTAGTTTCTATAGTTCATCTCATCGTGATAATACCCTGTTGTTTGCTTGGATTTGAAAACCAACAAAGCATTTGGAACGAACCCTGCATCTGAACAGGCATGTACCACTATTAATTGTTGCCCTTTAAAGATAGGTGACTTCAGTCCATGAAGAGTACTGTCACTCCAAGCACTTGACTTGGTGTGCGAACTATGCAGATATGTCTCATCAGTGTAAACAGTAGGCCTACCCTCTTGTCGGTACCGCTTTATGCTTTGTATATACTGCACACGAAGGAGCCTTATGTCAGGCTTTTCCATAAGTATTCTACGCATGTCTTCCATCTTCCTCCATCGAAAACCTAGGCCTCGAACTTTTAAACTGTATATTCTCAACCAGTTCCTTACGGATCTTTTCAAGCGTTGGTCTCTCGCCTTCGGTATTGTGAAAATTGTGAATCGTACGCCTAACCGCGCATTTCTCAAAGTCGTCTAATTCACACTCTTTGACAGACTTTGGTCTTCTCTTTCCAGGCGTTGAAAATGAATCCACTTCACCCCCTTTCGATCTTCTTTGCGTCTCGTATTACATTCCACACAGACTTTTCCGACACACCCGTTGCTTCGACCACTTTCTTTTGAACAGCACATAAGTTTCCAGTGGGGCGTGTTTCGTTTTTCATGAATTTGTACACATTATAAATAACTTCTCTAGTTTGACTGTGTATAGTTTTAGCACTCCCTAATTTCGAACGAAACTGGGGCATCGCTACGTACACTGAATATCATACTACAGAAAATTCACTTTCAGCTACAAAATATAAATGAAATATTAATAATACACAGACATGCTTCTTTTTAATATATGCTTGCTAAAGAGCTGTACACTGCGCCTTTCAGTGAGCGGCTGAAGTAACAATGAGCCCGGTAATCAGCATTCGGGCGACAGACAGGAGCCCCGCAACGAGCTTAAACTTTGCCAACAGATATTGGTCTCTGTGCACGTTTGAGTTTGGGTAAGCTCTTCTTGCGGGACCTATACCTGTCCTTTACTTTCTAAAACTTTCGTTGGCAGATAGTCTTCATCAATGGAGTTGTTCTAATCCATTATGTCATCCTCCAAACCATCCATCAAGTTAAATATCACTGTCCTCTCAATGCTATTCGTGACGATCTTCCATAATCGGATTCTAAGAGCACACTTGTTCAATGCCGGGTCTCTTAATGCTGTCCCTTTTTGTCAGTTTGAAGGAACCAGATGCCATCCATTCCTCATAAAACCAGTGGAGATACTCTGTGAATGGTTTATGGCTGTAAAACCGATGTTAGGCTGCCTGGTACTATGACGGGAACAGTGTCGAGATGGGACATCTCATTTTTAACAGGCTCCACTAAGTGGCCACAAAAAATGTCCAGGACAAGCATGGATTTTTTTATCAAGTATCCAGGGTGTCGATCCCACACAACTGTTAGTCAGTCTTTCATTATATCAGCTGACATCCGTTCTTGTTCCTGAACTCGAACAACAATGTCAATTGGGAGGATTGCACTTCGACAGAGTATTTCTTTTGAAAATAACAAAGGGTGGGAGCTCTCCACTGTCTGCCATAACTGCCAACATGACGGTACACCGCAATTTCTCTGCACCTATTGTTTTAATTAATATTGATTACTTTGTCCGAGAAATCATGTGGCAGACGCAGAGCCAGCATGGTTCATCTTCACGGACTAAATTCATGCCTTAGGCATAAAACAAACAGTCCACTCCATGCTTGCCATAAATTGTGCATTTGTAATGCCACATTTTTCTGCTATGATACAGCAATGCTGTCATTTCTCAGTTTCACTACATACAGTAATCAAACACTTCTTTCTCGACCTCAGGAAACTTTCCGCACTTTGGGCCATGAAGAGATTGACACATGGGTTTAGCTTTCCTTAATTCTTCTTTCTGACTGCCAATAGCAAATTAATTTTGGTTCTACACCAAAATTTCTTCCCGTGCACTTTATTTCATTATTTTCTTCAAAAGAAGCATGTTCAAATTGAGTGGTATAACTACTCTTCTTTTGTCTCAGTTTGCAAGTCACTGTACAACTATCTTGCTGCTATAAGAGACTGAATGCAGTTGTTTTTTGCTTATTTCTGGTCCTGCTTGGAGGCAGGTCAGGGTAGCAGGTACAGTAGAACCTCGATGCATCTTTCCCGGGACTGTCGTTTTCCCGCATTCATCGTTCATTTTATTCAGTCCCAAAAATGTTCCATATAAACCAATGTTAAATTCCCCCGCATCTATCATTCCTCGGATTATCGTTTTATCGCATCAATCGGCGAAAAATTATTTGTCCGGGGTCACAATTTTCCTGCTGATCGTAATAAAAAAATTACACAAAATTTTTTGAATTTAGAGAAACCGCTCAATACTTTTAGTGTATAATAGCGGCAACCTGTTACGCGAGAATGTACAAGCGATTCAGAGTTGCTAGTCTTGAGCAAGGATCTTGTAGGCTGGAGTGCTGTGTGCAGGTTATTCATGCGCAACCTCACTACAAGCCTCCTGGCGCAAACGCGTCTCTGCGACCCACTAACCGACCCCTAGAAGTAGTCTTATTTACAAGAATTAAAATGTAGGCACTGTAAAACTCAAATTTGCCACCATTTCGTGTGTTGCTATAGGCTGGCTAGGACTGCCACCTTCGTTGAAAATGAGAAAATCGTGGTTTAAAAGTCACGGCGTGCGCCAGATACGTTTTAATTAGTCACAAGGTGATTAATCGTGTCGTACCTTGTGGAGTGTGTGGGATGCTAGAGCCCTGTTGACCGCTTTGTTGCCCTCTGCCCAATTGTCTTGTTACAAGCCAGACCTAACCAAGTCAGACCAATAAAATTTTCTCAAAGCCTAGTCTTGTAACAAGTTCCTAACTTGGCAGCCTTGCATAGGCCGCTGTGACCTCGTCCGAGGCGCGCCATGTTCAACTTCTAACCTCTGAGACATCGCCTGAGCCAAGTTGTGGGAGCCACGCCGTGTTGCGTATCTAACCTATCATTCGCGAAAGGTCTACAAGAATACTTGAAGGGTTTACGGAAGGTTATTGCCGTAATATCCACATATATCCTTAATTTGCAATAAGAGAACTGAACTTAAAAGGTTTTTATTTCTTACAAAATGCATAAAGAAAAGTGAAATGAAATGGCATAAAAGTAATGTTTTTTTTATTTTCATTGCGTATATCATGGTTGCAATATTTTGATACCGTTATGTATAGAATAAGCAAAATGGTTAGCGAGTGTGGGCCTTTGGTTTCAAGGGGTCTCGATCGGGTCGAGGATTTTAACTTTCCTTTGTTAATTCCAACAGTTTGGGGGCTGTAAATGTGCTGAATTAAACAACAGAATTCATCTTAGGCAGGGCTGCATTTTCATAGGTGCGTAGATTGCCCAGCACTTGACAACTCGAAAGACCTGCACCCGGCTCCGGAAGCCATATGCCAATATTGTTGCTCTTATAATAATATATTTAGATAACGAAAAATGTCCAAATACAGTGACCATATTTTATTATTTTGCTTTTCCTCTATATTTTATGTTACCCGCATCTGTCGTCATTTTCCCCTCCCCCTTGAAAAACGATGCATCGAGGTTTTGCTGTAATTGGAAGGGACGGTTAATGGCCTGGCCTTGGACTTTCTGTTCGCAGAGGTATTTATAGATGCCAGGAATCCACAAAACAGGCTTGTTAAGTGCAAGGGGTGACCATTTTCTTAACAAAGATGCTAGAGGAAATTAAGTGGCATGCGAAAAATGTAAGAATAATAGATTCAGAAAATATGCCCTGAAAGTCACGAGAGGGAAATTATACGTGGAGGCGGGGGGAAGTATATGCAAGCAAATACGGCATGTCTACACTGTTGCCAGATACCCTTGCAAGTAATACTGAACAATGAAATACAGTATGAGGAAAAGTTGGTCCTCATTTTTTACACAATACCATTTCAATTTGAAAGTAATATTTTAGTGTATTATCCATAAAAATGGTTTCTCATTTTGATTATGGGGTAATTTCATGAAATGCTGTCATTTTTGTGATAATTCACGGATGTGTTGCATCATTTAGGGCTTTTTATGAGGGGATTTGCATTCTTTCTATATATAAAAATGATTAACACATGTTGCATACTGTTAACACCAAAATATCACATCAATGGCCATTTCACAGAGGAATAATATGGAGGCAACTGAACATTACCATACATTATACTTCCCAATGGACTTCTCACAAGTTCACACACGACAAATCTAAGTTTCAGGATTTGCTCAAAACGCAGACATCAAATTTACCAAATGTTTGCATGAATTTGGCAGAGGTGATATGTTGCATGCAGTTATAATTGCCAGCTCTATGAATGTTGGGTAACTCTGGAACTCATCTGCCTCTCAATGAGGCATATTTCTGGATCCTAACAGACTCCATGTTTCAAAAATGATGCGCGTAGTAATGCAAACGAATGATGGTTGGCATTTACACAAACCTCAACATACATGGGCTTTTCATAACACTTATTATCTAAAGAAGAATCAAACCTTTAAAGTACATATAGTAACACGAAAAAGGTTTGAAATTACTGTTGAAAGCAGCACAGGAAAAGAGCTACAGTGCTTTTGGTATCTGAACTCCATAGTTATTACTAGGGCTAGGATTTTCATGATGGATCGTTAATTTTTTGGTAAGACTGATACCTAATTCCTTAAATATATATAAATGCTTGTTAAGAAAAATATACTTTGTTAAATCATATCTATACATAAATGGTCATTTCTATGTGATCGTCCTTTTCACTCTTTCAGGTAGTAAATACCTTTTCTCATTCAGTTTCTTTCTTCCATGTTCAATTGAGTCGTTGTATTTCTCTGAATTACACATGGCATTTTGTTTCCTGGAAAATGGTAAGAACCTACCGTCCTCCCCTATTTCTGTGGAATTCACAATATGGACTTTACCCTTGCGTAACAGTGAGCAGGTAGCTACTTAAGCCTAACCTTTGTAATCTGGTGTGTCTCAGAAGTTACTGAATCTTGTTGAATTCGGAAGTGTGTGTTCTGTGTAGTATAGTTCAGGAAAAAATGCCTAAAGTGAAGCAAAGTATCCAAGTAAAATTACAACAGTTCGTATCTCAATATGGTGAGAAAGTATTCACGAGTGATGGTAAAATATTGTATTGTAAACTGTGCGATGTAAGAGTAACAGCAGAGAAGTCATTTAACGTTCAGCAGCATGTGGCAACAGAAAAATACAAACGTGGAGTACAACGAATCGAAAATGGAAAGGCACTACAACAAATGCTCCTAGGAGAATCTTCTTCACCATTTTGTGAAGAATGTTGTACAGCCTTTCTTTGTACCAACATTCCCTTAAATAAGCTGAATCATCCAAAATTTAGTGAATTCTTAGAAAAATACACTGGCAAATCTCTTCCCAATCCTTCCACTTTAAGAAAAAACTACATTAACCCCTCAGCGCCGACCTCTATAGGTGGTATAGACCCTCTTTTCTTCCGTAGCCGCCGACCTCTATACGTGGTATAGACCCATACATGGTTTCACGTTTACGGCTATAGCGCGAAGAGTTTTGGAGTTATGGATACGCAAATTGTTGTGTTTCCACGAAGAAATTTTGGAGTTTATCAGTGTTGTAAAATAAGAATTGAAGATCGTTAAAATGTAGTTGTTTTTGCAAGGATACATATTTGTCAAGTAAGTCTGAGCCCTAATCTCTGTTTTTCTTTTAAGTCTGTTTGCTTCATTCTTTCCCGCAGAATAAAATAAAGAAATGATGATCTGAGTAGTTTGTCTTTTCGCGTGATGTTCTTTGTTCTATTAGTACAGTGACAGTGCGGTTTATTTGTTATATTTACCTTTATTTCTCAGCTTATAATATTTTCGTAACTCTCCACGAGCGCTCTGTGTAGGTATCAGTTAGTGATGCTTTCTGTCATATGATATGAGAACCAACTGTAAATGGTGTAGATCACATTTGAAAGATGATGTCTCAACCTTTTATCTGATATATGTATCGAGTTGGTTTATTTCGTCATAAATGATATTCCCCTCATTCAGTTTCGTACTGCTGCCTTCGGTCTCGCTGCAGCTTCATCAGTCCGTGTGACGCGCCGCGCTCAATGGTAGCTCCAGCCGTGGTTTGACTGACAGTAACGTGCTTGATATATTGTATAATTCAGATGAAAGTTTAGTCGGAAGTAGTAGTGACAGTATTAGCAGCAGTGACAATGAAATAGATGATTTGGCTGTGGCGGATGCAGTGGTAAATGATGAGAGCGACGATGAGGAGGAACCAGTACTTGGAAATTTCGTGTGGGGAGACTATGGATAATTACACAGGTCAGAGGGAAGTTTTCAACAGTGAATTCGGACCAAGAGGTGGTGCACAAAATATCAGGGGAATCGTTGAATGTTTTGAAACGTTCTTTGATATTAGCGTAGTAGAGTTAATTGTGAAAGAAAGTAACAGGTATGCGGAGCAATATCAAAATGCTCGTGGAAATCTTTTTTCGTTTCGGTCACCCGTTCGAACCTGGACACCTGTCACAGTAAATGAAATTTATACTGTGTTAGCTTTATTTCTGTTGATGGGCATTGTACAAAAGCCAACATCTCGGTCTTATTTTTCGAAGGGCAGGGTCATATCAACACCTGGGTTTTCAGATGTCATAAGTACGGACAGGTTTGAAATGATATGTAGGTTTTTGCATTTTATAGACAATAACAGCTTGTCTACATACCAAGGGCCTCGCAAACTGTTCAAAATATATCCTATTCTGTGTCATTTGAATAACAAATTTCAGTCCCTGTACTTACCACAGCAAAATATTGCTACTGATGAAAGTCTGACTCTGTGGAAAGGGCGCCTCTCGTTTCAGCAATACTTGCCCCTAAAGGCCTCAAAATTTGGCATAAAAACATTCGAACTGTGTGAGTCAAGTACTGGTTATTTGTGGTGTTTTCTTGTATACACAGGGAAAGGAACTCTCATTGAATCAACTCTTATCACACCCAAAACTCCGAAAACTGCAGCAATTGTCTTGAAATTGTTAGAACCTTTGTTAGGCCGCGGACACACCTTATGGATGGACAATTACTACAATAGTCCAGAATTAGTGAGGGCTCTAAAACATCATCATTCAACAGACTGTGTTGGGACACTGAAACTGAACAGAAAAAACGTTCCCAAGGAAGTAAAAGAAAAAAAAACTTAAGAAGGGGGAAATAATAGCTAGGCATTCTGGGCCCGTCACTGTGCTAAAAGGGTGTGACAAAAAAATGTTACGTTCGTGTCCACATACCACAATGAAGAAACAAGACATGTTACTAAGAGGGGGAAAGAAACAGTAAAGCCTTTATGTGCGATAGATTACAACTATGGCATGGGGGGCGTTGATCTCAAGGACCAGTTACTACATATGTTTTTAGTCGAAAGAAAGAGAACAACTAAATGGTATATAAAGCTGTTCAAAAGACTATTGAATGCAACCGTCCTAAATTCTCTAATAATATTCAGACAAGCCACAGGGACAAGCATTGAGCAGTTATCTTATCGAATTCAGCTGGTAGAAGGTTTGTTTACAAAATACGCTCGCACGGGCGGGGAGCGAAACATTCAAGGCCGGCGCGCATCAGATAATACAGTTCTAAGGTTGCAAGAAAGACATTATATCAAGAAATTAGCACCAAAAAGTGAGAAATCCAAACCTCAGAGACGTTGTGTCGTGTGTTCAAAACACGGCAAAAAGAAGACGTCGGTGTACTGCTGCCAGGAGTGTGACGTGGGTCTCTGTCTCAAAGAGTGCTTCGAACTCTATCACACGAAACTAAATTACTAAGGTAATGTGAAAAAAAATGATGCCATTATCTGCATGTACATAGTTCTATCATAAAGAATTCCAAATTTCGTGAATATCATGCTACTGTTATACTTGTAGTAACGCTTTAAGTGAATCAATGTATTTCAGACGCGTGTAGTTGAAATCTCATCCGGCCGCGGGGAAGGAAGCTCTTTAAATGGCTGCGACGCTGAAAAAACTATGCAAGAAATCAGACAACGGGTTGCAAATAAGAAAATATGGATATCAATTGATGAAACTACAGACTCTATGGGAAGATATATTGCGAATGTCATTGTGGGGATTTGGGGAGAAGATGGTCCAGATGAAACGTTTCTAATAAACTGAACATTTAGAAAAAGTCAACTTTTCTACCATTAGTAAACTGTCCTCCCCTGCGAACCATGTGACCTTGCCGCGGTGCGGAGGCTTGCGTGTCCCAATGAAGCAGATAGACAAGCCGCAGATGGAACCATATCGGATGGGTATCAGTTGAGAGACTAGACTAAGGAATGGTTCATCGAAAGGGGGGTAGCAGACTTTCGGTAGTTGCAAGGGCGGCAATCTAGATGATTGACTGATACGGCCTTGTAATAATACTCAACATGGCTTAGCTGTATTGATACTGCTACACGGCTGAAAGCAATGGTAAACTACAGCCGTAACTACATCCCGAGGACATGCAGCTCTCTCTGTATGAATGAAGTACTGATGATGGCTTCCTCCCGGCTAAAATATTCTGGAGGTAAACTAGTCCCCCATTCGGATCTCTGGGTGGGGACTACACGAGAGGGGGCGATCATCAGGCAGATGGATACTGACATTCTGCGAGTTGGAGCGTGGAATGTTAGAAGTTTAAATTGTCGTGGTAGGTTAGAGAATCTGAAAAGGGAGATGGATAGACTAAAGTTAGATGTAGATGGTATAAGTGAAGTACGTTGGCAAGAAGAACAGGATTTTTGGTCAGGCACTACCGAATTATCAAAACAAAATCAAACGGGGGAAATGCAGGAGTTGGTTTAATAATGAATAAGAAAATAGGGCAGCGGGTAAGCTACCACGACCAGCATAGTGAAAGAATTGTTGTCGTCAAGATAGACACCAAACCAATGCCCACCACAATAGTGCAGGTACATATGCCTACTAATTCAGCGGATGATGAGGAAATCGAAAGAACATATGAAGAGATAGAAGATTTAATACAATATGTAAAAGGTGATGAGAATCTAATTGTGATGGGAGACTGGAATGCAGTGGTAGGCCAAGGAAGAGAAGGTAATACAATAGGAGAATTTGGATTGGTACAAAAGAACGAAAGAGGAAGTCGGCTGGTTGAATTCTGCACTGATCATAATTTAGTCCTTGCCAATACTTGGTTCAAACACCACAAACGTCGGCTCTATACGTGGATGAGACCTGGAGACACTGGAAGGAATCAAATAGACTTCATTATGATTAGGCAGAGATTCAGAAACCAGGTGTTGGATTGCAAAACTTTCCCAGGAGCAGACGTGGACTCTGACCACAACTTGTTGGTCATGAAATGCCATCTGAAGTTGAAGAAATTGAAAAAAGGAAAGAATACAAAAAGAGGGGATCTAGACAAGTTGAAAGAAAAGAGTGTGAGGGAATGTTTCAAGGAACATGTTGCACAAGGGCTAAATGAAAAGGCTGAAGGAAACACAATAGAGGAAGAGTGGATAGTCATGAAAAATGAAGTCAGTAGGGCTGCTGAAGAAATGTTACGAAGGAAGAAAATCTCAACAAAGAATCAGTGGATAACTCGGGAGATACTAGACCTGATTGATGAACGATGAAAATACAAGAATGCTAGAAATAAAGAGGGCAGAAAAGAATACAGGCGATTAAAGAATCAAGTGGATAGAAAGTGCAAGGTAGCTAAGGAAGAATGGCTGAAGGAGAAGTGCTAGGATGTTGAAGGTTGTATGGTCCTGGGAAAGGTAGACACTGCACACAGGAAAATCAAGGAAACCTTTGGAGAAAGGAAATCTAGGTGTATGAATATTAAGAGCTCAGATGGAAAGCCACTTCTAGAGAAAGAAGACAAAGCAGAAAGATGGCAGGAGCATATCCAACAGGTGTATCAAGGTAAAGATGTAGATAATTTGGTTCTGGAACATGAAGAGGCTGTTAATGCTGATGAAATGGGAGATCCAATTTTGAGGTCGGAGTTTGACAGAGCTGTGAGTGACCTAAATAGGAACAAAGCACCTGGAATTGACGACATTCCCTCTGAATTACTGACTGCCTTAGGAGAAACCAGCATGGCAAGGTTATTCCAGTTAGTCTGCAAGATATATGAGACAGGAGAAGTCCCATCTGATTTTCGGCAGAATATTATACCTATTCCCAAGATAGCCGGTGCTGACAAGTGTGAACACTACCGCACCATTAGTTTAGTATCTCATGCCTGCAACATTTTAACACTTATTATTTATAGAAGAATGGAAAAACAAGTTGAAGCTGAGTTGGAACACGTGAAGCAATCCTGACTTTACGTCTGATCTTAGAGGATCGAATCAAGAAGGTCAAGCCCATATACACAGCATTCGTAGATCTAGAAAAAGCATTCGATAAAGTTGATTGGACCAAGCTATTTAAGATTCTGAAGATGATTGGGATCAGATACCGAGAACAAAGAATTATCTACAATCTGTATAAGAATCAGTCTGCAGTGATAAGAATCGAGGGCTTTGAAAAAGAAGCAGCAATCCAGAAAGGAGTGAGGCAAGTCTGCATTTTGTCCCCCCTCCTTTTCAATGTTTACATAGAACAGGCAGTAAAGGAAATAAAAGATGTATTTGGAAAGGGAATCACAATCCAAGGAGAGGAAATCAAAACCTTGAGATTTGCAGATGATATTGTTATTTTATCTGAGACTGCAGAAGATCATGAGAAGCTGCTGAATGGTATGGACGAAGTGTTGGGTAAGGAGTACAAGATGAAAATAAGTAAGTCCAAAACAAAAGTAATGGAGTGCAGTTGAATGAAGGCAGATCATGCAGGAAATATTTGCTAGGGGCTTTACGTCGCACCGACACAGATAGGTCTTATGGCGACGATGGGATAGGAAAGGCCTAGGAGTTGGAAGGAAACGGCCGTGGCCTTAATTAAGGTACAGCCCCAGCATTTGCCTGGTGTGAAAATGGGAAACCACGGAAAACCATCTTCAGGGCTGCCGATAGTGGGATTCGAACCTACTATCTCCCGGATGCAAGCTCACAGCCGCGCGCCTCTACGCGCACGGCTAACTCGCCCGGTGCAGGAAATATTAAATTAGGAAATGAAGTCTTAAAGGAAGTAGATGAATACTGTTACTTAGGTATAAAATAACTAACGATGGCAGAAGTAAGGAGGACATAAAATGCAGACTAGCACAAGCAAGGAAGAGCTTTCTTAAGAAAAGAAATTTGCTCACTTCAAACATTGATATAGGAATTAAAAAAATGTTTTTGAAGACTTTCGTGCGGAGCTTGGCATTGAATGGAAGTGAAACGTGGACGATAACTAGCTCAGAAAGAAAGAAAATAGAAGCTTCTGAAATGTGGTGTTACAGAAGAATGCTGAAGGTGAGGTGGATAGATCGAATCACGAATGAAGAAATACTGAATCAAATTGGTGAGAGGAGATGGATTTGGCTAAATTTGACGAGAAAGAGAGATAGAATGATAGGACACATCTTAAGACACCCAGGACTTGTTCAGTTAGTTTTTGAAGGAAGTGTAGGTGGTAAGAACGGTAGGGGTAGAACAAGGTATGAATATGACAAGCAGATTAGAGCCGATTTAGGATCCAATAGTTACGTAGAAATGAAAAGTTTAGCACAGGGTAGGGTGGCATGGAGGGCTGCATCAATCCAGTATATGGACTGATGACTCAAACACATAGTAAACTGTTTGACAGATCTATGCGTGCCATATGGACCACGGGCGTTCAGCACGACAATGTACTGCTCTTCTTAATGTGAAAGCTGCCAAATCACTAAAAGCATTATATAGTAAAATGGTGCATGTGACTTGTTTAGCTCAAGCCTCACAGAGAGCTGCAGAAGAGATTCGTAGTCAATTCAGTGAGGTTGATAAACTGACGGGGTGTGTCAAGAAGGTCTTCTTGAAAGCCCCTTCACGTGTTGCATCATTTTAAGTTGCTAGCTCCAGTCATTCCCTTTACGCCTTCTCCCATTTTGGCAAGATGGGGATCCTGGATTGAATCCTGCAAACTATTACTGCCAGAACTTCAACACTGTATAAAGTATCATTGATTTATTTGATAGCAGTGAAGCTGCTTCAATTGGACTAGCCCAGGAATTAATGTCTAATTCTGACATTTCAGGTCAATTTTCATACATCAAATCAAATTTTGGTTTTCCTCCTTCTACTATAACTGCTTTGGAGCAATCAGAAGTGCCACTAATGAAGCAGATAGAAATAGTGAAAATAACTGTGAATAAATTTAATGTTGTTTGTGGTAAAGTGGGGCAAGAAATATCAAAGAAAATGGAGAAGGTGCTAGGAAAAAACGAAGGGTATCACACGTGTTCCATTTCAACGATTTTGTTGGGTGAAAGTTTTCTCTTAATCATTTAGAATTAGATTCAAATGATATTGTCCATTTCAAATATGCTCCTCTTGTGTCAGCTGAAGTAGAACAAAGTTTTTCAAAGTACAAGGCTTTGTTGGCTGAAAATAGGAAATATTTTTTATTTGAAAATTTGCACATGGTATTCATTGTATATTACAACTCAGGGCTCATAACCTGAAAATACAGAAGCATGTGAAAATAATCGCAGCATGCATTAACTATGTACTGACAATTTTAATAAAATAAGCACACTACAATATCAAATTGCATAGTTTACCTTCTCTTGTGCATTTTATTCATAAATAAATGGTTCGTTGTCATAACTGACTTATTAATTAATTTTACAACTGGAATTTTACCTCAAATATAATACTGTTAGGTCATATTTTTTATGTTATTGTGCATATTATGGTGATTTTTAGGTCATAAAAATCCTAGCCCTAGTTATTACTGTGCTATGCTTAAGAATTGGTATATTATAGTAGCCAGTGGACATACTGATATTCATTTCAAATTCTATTCTGATCTTATTTCCAGTGTAGTGCTCAACGTAGATCATTTATACGATATACTGTTTTTTATGGACACTGAACTTCCACTTGATTTTACAACGTTCTTTGAAGCTGTAGGGTTATTAATCAAGACATTTCCTCAAAGTATAAAATATATTCATTATATAAGAGCAAACAACTACTTTTATACATTATGCATGATTTTCTAACACTTCCAGATATTTCCTCAAAAGCAAATACAGTAGTTTATTACTTCTTAATGAAATTATGTCCTTCAACAGCCTATCTTATTAATTAACTTCCTTGCTGACGTGGTTGGCATCAAAGGATAACTCTCATGATATGGCTGCAATTCCAAAGCAGCTTATAAAATGATCTGAAAGAGGGAATGAGAGCAGAGGTGTGGGACTTCATTACAGTTTGGCAAGATGTATGAGAAGAAACTGCATTTTTTATTAAAAGTATATTATTTCAATTGAATTTATCAATATTAGTTTAGAAGAAAGTTTTCACTTATAAACAACACATATCTCTTCTGAACTGTGTGATCAGTTATTTTTCACCTTCAGATTTCTTAGCATCTTCTAAGACAAGGTCTTTTTGAGTGATTGGAGGCAGAACTTTGACACCATCTTTATCAACTAATTTCACGGTGAAATTAGGAAGGTTGACAACAAATCTCTTCTTAATTTCTCTGACACACTTCTTCAACAACTCATAACCTTCCTCCACTGTCATATCTGCAAAGGGAGTAGTAGTTTAATAAAGGAGAATGCACACAACAGTAAAATTTATAAAACGATACATAAAATACAACATTAGGACACACACTGTCTCTTGTATATTCATGAAAGGTTGACAAATTGAGGAAAGTAAGCAAAAAAAAAAAAAAAGGATGTAAATAACTTGAAGAAAAGCAGATGTGAGAGAAAGTTTTTTAAGAGCGAGTTGCACAAAGAGTAACCGAAGAATGTGGAGAAAAAAAAAAAGCAACTGATGATTGGGCAGTCATAAAGTAAGACAACTGATAAAATATTTAAATAAAAACAAGGCAAGATGAAATGGATAACTCGTCAGATAACAATAAAGTAGACTAAGTGTAAAGCAGCTAAGGAGAGATTTTGAAGGAAAAGCAAATGCAACATATAGGAAAAACAAACTTTCAGAGGAAGAAAAACTAAGTGCATAAATGTTTGAAGCACAGATGAACATAACTTCTATGGAAAGAAGACGAGAGAAAAAGATGGTAGGAATGCATTCAGCAAACAGGGAAAATATTAGCTAATAATATATGTACTGGAAAGAGAAGGTTGTATAAACATTAAGTTTTTGGTGCTGTTTAAGGAAATGTGCAATTAGTGAGTGGTAAATAATGAGACGTCAATAAGGTAGAACTATATGAAGATGGTGTAAGTTAGCAGACGTAAGGAACTATTGAATTGTTTTTAAGGTCAGTGTTGTAAAAAGATGTATAAATATTAACTACATGGCATAGTTGAAGAAAATTGAACAATCAGTGTGTAAACTGTAGAGGATAAGATGTAAATAAGGTAGAAGAAATGTAGGAAGTAAGTGAGAAATAGCAGACTGAAAGATATAGGATGGGGAGTGGGAGCTATAAGAGGTGAAAGGGTGGGGTGGGACTCACCCAACCCAAGGTGAAAAAGAATAAGCATGTCCGCACGTGACGAAACAGGAGAAGCAAGGATGGGTGCTGGCAACGTGCAAGAAAGGCGACTCGTATACAACAGGCTGTATAGTAGATAAGAACGCGACCGGTCACATGATGGATTGGCTTCCGCCTCATGTGATCCGCCACTCAAAGAAGGGGAGGAAAACACATTGCCAACTAGGTGTCGGTGGGGGCAGACATCTGACCCTCGAAGCGTGGTTGGGAGTGGTATCACGGGCTGGACGGGCAGTTTTCCTTACCAAGGGGATACTACGACCAGTCAGTTCTTTTAAATTAGGTGTAGGCAGTAGAATAACTAGTTAGGACGTTAGTGTAGACGTAGGGGGTGCCCTAACATGTGGTCCGGGTCATCCGCCCATGTTGGAGGCAGCTCAGTAGATTCAGTTAGGGGTCGTGCCTTGCATGATGTCTGGTATCCCGCCTGTGTGGGGCGCCACTAAGTTAGTTGTAGTGAAGGTAGTATTTTACATGTGGTGCTGGGGAATCCTCACACCGGAGATACCAGAAGACACAAAACCCTCCCAAGAAACAGCGACTGAAAATTGGTACACTAAATATCCGTACTCTCACCAACAAATATGAAGAACTTGTGGACCTTATGGAGAGGCGTAAGCTCAAGGTATTGGCGTTGAGTGAGACAAAATGGAAAGGATATGGGAAGAAGCCCTTCAGAAAGGATATGTGCTGTACTGGAGTGGGAACAATAATGAATCCAAAAATGGAGTTGCCTTCCTCCTTCATAAAGATATAGACACACAGACATCATCATCATCATCATCCTAAACCATCTCCAGTTTCCCGGGTGTGGTATATGAGCCTCTTCCATCTCATCCTGTCCTTGTACCATTCTTCCTCCACCAACTTGTCCCAATCATGAACCCTCAGCAGTACATCGCTCTTAACTAAATCTATCCATTTCCTTTGTGGCCTTCCCACGGGTCGTCTTCCTTCTACCTTTCTGTCAAATTCCTTCCTTGCAGTTCTGTTTACTGGCATCCTCTTCATGTGACCAAACCACTTCAGTCTTGATATCTGAATCTTATTGAGGAGAGAATCATCTATACCTACTTCTCTAATTTTCTCATTCCTAATCTTGTCTTTCCTGGTTTTCTGGATCATAGTGCGTAGGAATTTCATTTCAGCTGCCTGAAGTTTGGAATTATCTCTATTGGTCAGTGTTGTGGTTTCGAGACTGTATGTAAGAATTGGTGTATAATAGGACTTGTACAATATCATTTTTGTTTTCATGGGTATTTGCTCATCCCACAGCAGGTGTCTTACCTGGTGGTAAAATTGTGTTGCCTTATTGATTCGATTGTTCACCTCATGTTTTGCTAGGTTGTCATTTGATATAACGCTACCCAAGTATTTGAAAACTGGAACGCTGTCCAGTTGAGCTTCATTTAACATGACTATTGGTTCTGCTCCTTCCCCATACACTTTCATCACCACCGTCTTGGTCTTGCTGATGTTTAAACCATATTTCTTAAACTCCTCATTCCAACTTTGTATTTTCTCTCCCAATTCCTCTTCTGAGTCACTCCAGATCGCAACATCATCTGCAAATGTGAAGGCTTTGATATCTCCATGTTCTTTCCTTTTAATAGATTTCATTACTACATCCATTACAATAATAAATAGAAGTGGTGACCATGAGCTACCCTGCTGCACTCCTCTCTTTGTTTCAAACCAGTCCGACAAACCACATCCTACTTGAATACAGCTTCTGTTCCCACTATACAATATTTTCACTTTGTCTATGAGGCTGTCTCGCACTTGAAGTTCTTTCATGCATTGCCAAATTCTTTCCCTTAGTACACTATCGTATGCTTTCTCAATGTCCAAAAATATTAGAAATAAAGGCTTGTTCTCCCAGTATTTTTCCATTAGCATCCTAATTGCAAATATAAGGTCTGTAGTTGATCTTCCTGGTCTGAAACCATACTGCTCTTCTTCCAAAATTGGTTCAACAATATCTCTGATTCTGGTCTCTATTATTTTTTCCAATATTTTCAGGACATGAGACAGTGTGATACCACGGTAATTACTACATTTTCGTCGGCTTCCTTTCTTGAACAGAGGTACAATGATGCCCATCTTCCAGTTCTCAGGAATAGTATTTTCCTCCCATATCTTGTTGAGGAGTCTGTAGAGCCATTGGATTCCTGGAATTCCTGCTGCTTTCAGCATATCTGCACTTAGTTCATCTATGCCCACTGCCTTTCCTTTCTTCATGCTCTTGAGCGCATTTTCAACCTCAAGCCATGTAATTGGTGGTTCAGTTGTGGTTCCTCGACTTGGCTCTCCTCTATCCGTTGTTATGTTTTCTGTATCTCCATTCAGCAGCTTTTCGAAGTAGATCTTGAGTTCTTGTTTAATTTCTCCCTCTTCTTGTGTCAGAGTTCCATCATCACGTTCTATTGCTTTTATGGTCTCTTGATCCCTTCACTTGTTTTTCACTACTCTGTACAGCAATTTCATATTTCCTCTACTGTCCCCTTCCAGTCTGTCTGCAAACTCATTCCATTTCTTCTCTTTTTCTTCCCTTACAATGTTCTTTACAGCACGTTTCTTGTTCCTGTATACTCTTTGAAGTCTTTGTATTTCTTGTTCATTTCGTTCTTGTCCCTGTTTTTGTTTTTCCTTGTCCAATGCCTTCTTTATTTGGTTTCTTTCTTTCACCGCTGTTTTCACTCTATTATTCCACCATGGTGTCTCCTTTTTTCTTTTGATAGAACTTGTAACTCCACACAGGTTTTTGGCTTCTCCCACAAAGGTGTCTTTGAAGGCCTTCCATTCTTCATTAACGCTGGTTACTTCACACTTCGGCAAACTCTGTTGAATCCTTAGCTTGTATTCTTCCTTTATTTGGACTTCTAAGTTTTAACCCTTGGTTTTTTCGTAATAAGTGTCTGTGTTTCATTTGTCTTATGTTTGAAGTCTACAACCAACAATCTGTGGTTACTGTCTATGCTTTCACTAGGGATGACCTTTACATCTGTGATGTACCTGCCACCATCTTTATTTGTGATTACTAGGGGCCGTATTTTTTGGTAATAACGATATGCACGAGTTTTCTTGATATCTTCTTTCTTGTCTATATATGACTTCCCAGGTACTAAAAATACCGTATTTTAGCAAAATGAACTCGTGAAATATCGCGAAATTTGATTTACTGTGCGAATTGCACAAATAATCACAAAATATACACCATTTGGTGCAAAAAATGCAAAATGGCACCAGAAGAGCTCTCCAATAAATGTTTAAATGCTTCTGAGAACTTGACTACTGTAGTTCCTTCTCATTTGCTTGATAGCGCTGTATATTCCCCACACAAATGCACACAAAGCGGTACGCATTGTGTATCGAAAGTATGTGCATTCAGTTCCGCGATCTCTAAGGCAGTCGATAAAAATCAATATCTGTTATCGATTACTGCAAATAGCATTGTGGTCGCAACAAGATACAGGACCGGTCGTAGACACAGCAGTGCGCAATGAGAGTTTGTTACTTACAAACCTTTATCGGCAAATGTCCAACATTTAAGTATAAAAATGCCAAAAACTGAAGTCACAACAGTTTTTTCGAGGGCCGAAGAATACAACAGTGAGGGGTTCTGTGTATTTGACGTTGCAAGAAAGATTCTAATGTATCAATAGTGTACCGGTAATATTCGTAAAGTTGAAACGTAGGCTACGATATACAGTGCAGAGAATCAGAATGAAGCAAATGAACATAATTCCAAGCGGCAAATAACAATCGGCGATACTTTACATATCATAAAGGTGTTGAAAAATTAGAGAGCAATTTGTAATAGATACAAAAAAAAAGCATTCATGCAAGCCAACATACCTCTAGAAAATAGGATAATCCTGGCATGAGGAAGAGAATGAATATTAAAGGAAAGATAAATAATACTGTCTTTACTGTAAAATATGATGGTATCGGTAGGCCTATTGTAAATAAATCGCCTGTCTGAGTAGTAATAATGGTATTGTTTTTATGTCCCACTAACCATTTTTACGTTTTCTGGAGACGCCGAGATACCAGAATGTTGTCCCACAGGAGTTCTTTTACGTGCCAATAAACTAGTGACACGAGGCTGATGTATTTGAACTCCTTCAAATACCACCAGACTGAGCCAGGATCGAACCTGCCAAATTGGGGTCAGAAAGCCAGCGCTTTAACCATCTGAGCTACTCAGCCCCGACCGGGGAAAAAGAGCATATTCATGAACATCTTCCAGAGCTACATTACTTTGAAAAATGCAATGAAAGCACATCTGGTTGATGAAGTGAAAGAAGACAGTGTTAGCAAAGTTTTAGGAGGTTTTATAAAAGACCACCGTGAATTTACATCCAAGAGTTCGCAAGCTTTATGGTTTCCGACGTCTAATGTGGTCAGTGAGAGGAGCTTCTCTGCTTACACAAAGACACAATCTGACTGTCGCACAACTCTGCATCCTGATAATGTTGAAACCATGCTTAGTTTGTACTTTGGAGACAAGTAATTCAACGTCTAAAAAGGTAGGCTATGTATAAATGTATATCGCAGGGCAGATCACCTAACTTCATATCGAAGTATCAGTGATTTATATGCCGGCCCCGTGGTGCAGGGGTAGCGTGCCTACCTCTTACCCGGAGGCCCCGGATTCGATTCCCGGCCAGGACAGGGATTTTTACCTGGACCTGACGTCTGGTTCGAGGTCCACTCAGCCTACGTGATTAGAATTGAGGAGCTATCTGACGGTGAGATAGCGGCCCTGGTCTAGAAAGCCAAGAATAACGGCCGAGAGGATTCGTCATGCTGACCACACGACACCTCATAATCTGCAGGCCTTCGGGCTGAGCAGCGGTCGCTTGGTAGGCCAAGGCCCTTCAAGGGCTGTAGTGCCATGGGATTTGTTTTTTTTTTAAAGTGATTTATATATTTATTTCTATAACAATTTGCATATTTGGTTTTTCTAAGATTTAATAACAATGATATATTACAAGAGTTTACTTTAAAACCCCTTACCACAAAGTTAGTTACATTTACCCCATACGCTACTACAAGGAAGATTTCGCAGGAAACATCGATCAGTATAACAATTTATTTCACGAAATACCTACCGAAATAGTGTCAGTTTTAACACCGAAATCAACAGTTTTATTTCACCAAAAAATAAGGCCCCTAGTGATTACGTAGTCAATCAATGTTCTACTGTATACTGGCCATCCCAACTGTACCTTGTTATTCTATGACTGTCTCTTTTTTTGAAGAATGTATTTTTGATTATAAGATCATTTCTTCTGCACACATCTAACAGTTGTTCTCCTTCTGGGTTCCTTTGTCCAAATCCATGTGGACCAATGATGTTCTCGTACCCAAGTCTGTTTACCCCAACTTGCGCATTTAGATCTTCAATAATAATAATAATAATAATAATAATAACAACATTTTCCTCATTAACTGTATCTTCCAGGTCTTGCCGAAATTTCTCTTTGTCTTCCTCACTGCAGCCTGTCTGTGGGGCATACACTTGTATGATGGTATACTTAGTGTTCTCCAGTTTCATGAACATTTTAATGATTCTATCACTTTTGCAGATAACTTCAGCTGGAGCATCAGTCCCTTTGCTAATTAAGAATCCAACACCATTTTTCGCTACCTTCTCCTGTCCACTCCAGTATAATTTATAACCTCCACGAAGTGTCTTACTTCCAATCCCTTTCCATTTGGTCTCACTTAATCCCAATATTAATATTTTTCTTCTATCCATCATGTCTAGGAGTTCTAACTTTCCAGTTAATGATAGAATGTTCATAGTTCCAATTCGGTATTTGGGTCTCTTTTTTATTTGGGGTTTCCTTTCAGAACATTGTATATCATCATACTTTACAATTGTCTGAGAGGACGTGTCAGTCTGGTCTATAATATTCTTTCCGAGGCTCTTTTTCTTATTGAAAGCGACTGTACTCAATACACTCCTGCTGACTTGCTAGGCCTAACGCATAAGAGGATTTTCTTTCAGGGTTTACTCCCTTAGCCTTTGAGGATGCCTTCCTCGTCCTACAAGGCAGTAGGTTCCATCTGTACACCCCAGAAGGATCCTACGGAGTGAGTGAGTGAGTGAGTGCTGTGTTGCACGGGTGTGGGATCAGGAGTGTCCGGAAACTAGATTACAATACTCTCCTCATTTCCGAATGGAATGTTTTGCAGAAGATCTATGGAGCGATAAAAGACACAACAATTGGGGAGTATCAGATATGGTACAATCACGAGATGGATTAAGTGTATAAATATCCAAGCATTATATGCTGCATGGGATGTAAATATCTCATGTGGATAAGGCATGTCTCACAAATAGGTACACACAGATGGTCTGTAAAGCTGATAGACTTTGTTTATTGCAGGCAGACCGAGGAAAAAAGTGGACTGATGGATGACGAGGTGCTATCCAGAATTTCTGAGTTTTTTAATATCCCATATGACCAGTTCTGACAGTAGAATTCCTCTAGTGTATGTTTCAGCTACAGTGAAACCTCGATTATCCGTTCCCGGAATATGCGTTCAAATTACGTGGTCCAGCAAGCATCGTAATTAAATCACGTTGTAAAAATCCCGCATTATCCATTCTTCGAATAAACGATTTCCCGGATCAACCGTCCATAAATTCCAGTCCCATCAACGCTAAATCCTCGATCAAATGTATTTTAATAAACTGCATCTCACGAAAGGATAGCATACGTACGGATCTTGGCGTTTACGCCCTGTCATTGCGATAATTAGAGCAAGTAATGTATCGGTACTGGAAAAGCGATCAGCGGTGAACTTGCATAACGGACCATCTTAGCATCACATTCGGAGGTATTGTTTAGAGAATCTCGGAAAATCATAGAGCAGAGAGTGGCCACAACAACTGTAAGGAGACACGGCGCATTTCAACAGCTCTGCTTGAAGACGGAACGAGTTTCGTCAAATGTTTGCACTTATAAAACGCCCACATTATGTCCATGGTTAGATGTTTATATTTTAAAATTTTTTCGACTGTTTAGGTCCTAATGTAAGACTGGGAATTTTACGTTTTCGTGTTAAAATACCAAAAACCGCAGTCGTTTTATTTGCGCACGTTACCAGTACATCATTTCCAACTCGTAGTGACATGTGCAACGAGCACGTTTTCCAGATGACCTCAAGGTCAAGAATAACCGTAATTTCGGAAGTTTTGACGATATTTCTTTTATCTTTCCAATTTGATTGGATTAGTGACGGGCAGAATTGAATATAATGCACTCGAGAACTTTTGAGAATCGATACTTACTGTCAAAACCATGTTTTCGAGTTCAACTTAACCTTTAAAAGTCGATGTAGGCCTAATTTACACAGTAACGGTACAAGATTTCCAGAAACTGACTACAAACAGTATACCGGAGACCAAATTACAATGAAAGTTTAAGAAAAGAAGGGATTTTGCCATCATGTTGGGCGCTTTTGTATCTAATGTGCTTTATTTTATTAACATGTTGAGTGCCAGACCGAATTTAATAGGATTGCCGTCTAGTGCCGTGAGCTAATAACATCGAGTTACTCCCTGGTGCCAAAATGTTCACAGGCTTAACCAAGCAAATGATCGCTGAAATTAGGATGTATTTATGATATATTACGTTAACTTATTATGTATATTAGGTAAAATAATGCGACCCCATATGGGGTCGTATTGGTCATTACGAATTGTACACGTACACGCGCCCCCATATGGGGTCGTACTTATACAGTAGTTACGGTCCCGACGCTCGGTTATACTTACATTTTCCTTTGCAGGGACGCGTTATATGCTGTTGATTTTGATAGATATGTTAGCTTATTCATACTGGAGCCGTAAAAATGTACGATCCCCGATTTCAGGTCAGGAAATATTTGTAAATGACGATCTTCCGATTTTAGGTTAGGAAATTTTCGTATAAAATGTAGTTACATAATGTAGTGAAAATCGTGAATTTCGTAAATTAGGATGTAACAGAACAATATTGTAAGAAGAATTAGTAGTTACAGGAATATTGAATAAGTACCATATATAATTTTGTTATTACATGTAATAAATATAATTTTTGGTCCGTATTGATGATATTTGATTGAAATAATAACATTAAGTTATTTATTAGACCACCTAATCAATACAAAATCGTCTTGGATGATTTACATAAATTTGTTAGCTAATGACTTTCGTCTTTTATCTTCAAGATCATGATTAACTTCGGATCTCTGGACTAACTTTGACTTTTATTCTCTCTTCTTTACTTTGATTATATACGATTTTTCGCCATCGTCTAATTATAACCGCCAGACTATCAACTTTACTTTCATGCAATCTTACTACTTGTTGTATAACAATCTGTTGTTTTATCCATTGTACTTATTTTAGCAGCCTTCTAATGTTAATTTTGTTAATACTTCCACTAATATATCTCATCACATTGTATTTTCAAACCATCATTGTTATTTTTAATGTTATTTTACTTGAAATCTCTTCAAGATTTTAAAATTCATTTCATTACTACATGTTATTTAGACGCTTATTTTTAATTTAAGGTTAAGACTATGGCTGATGATGCCTTCAGGGAAGGCGAAACATGTACCACTATTAGCTAACAAATTTATGTAAATCATCCAAGACGATTTTGTATTGATTAGGTGGTCTAATAAATAACTTAATAATTTTGTTTGTATAACTTTTAATTTGAGTAAGAGAACCTAGCAGCGATGATTGTGCAACATGGGAAACCAGTGAATATATCGTTGAATACCGTCATAATTGTTGCAACAGCTAGCTTGGAAACCCGGAGTACAGTGAAATTGTGTATGCTGAAGACTGTAATTCATCAATGTGGATGAACATGCGAGATCCCTATTTGCTCTGTACTGGCTTCAAAATCACTGTAACTATATACTTCGTCTATACCATCATTGTCCGACTTGTTCGATATATCGTCCAGACTATCTGCACTAAGTCTTTTACTGCTCGATTTACTCGTAACGACTTCAAAAAAGAAAAGGAAACTCAGAGCACTGCACACTTACATAAAAAATTCGTGCGCGGGATAGACAATCACTTTGTCACCCTACAAAGCACTCTTTTTGTATCCATATGGGGTCACGCCAAAACAGGAATTGAGGAATGGAAGGTGGACTACGCATGTACATAAATAGACGACCAGCAGATGGTAGGAAGAGACTTTATACATCTTCGAAACACATACTTACTGCTTACCCAAATGGGTTCGCACCGTCCTCGATTTAGAGCGAACGTACGACCCCATATGGGGACGTGAAGTTCAAAAACTTGACTACTCTCACGTACCCATGGCACTCAACGTGTTAAATAAGAGAATTAAAAACTACTTGTGGTCGATTGTCATTTGCTTCGGTGTTATTAGGTTTTTCAAAGAGTTTGGCTAATCAAAGTTGCTGAACTGAAAGAAGTTTTCACGGGAAACTGACGAAGTTTGAACTCGCATACCGTTAATTAATGTGGTTTCGCAGTCTAACATGCCTGCCTCTCATTCAGAGGGCCTGGGTTCGATTCCGACCAGGTCAGGGAGTTTTACCTGGATATAAGTCTGGTTCCAGGTCCACTCAGCCTTCGTGATTACCTTTAATTGAGGAGCTATCTAATGGTGAGATGGCGACCCCGATCTAGAGAGCCAGGAATATCGGCCGAGAGGATTCATCACACTGACCATGCATCACCTCGTAATCTGCAGGTCTTCGGGCTGAGCAGCGGTCGCTTGGCAGTCTAAGTCCCATTAGGGCTGTAGTTTTGTTTGGTTTAGGAATTTTTGTAAGATTATAATTATACATATTTCATTTTTGTGATGTTTAGCTAAATTGTTGATGGTTTTCATTCATTCCCGGATTTTCCATTTTCCCGCGTTGTACGTTTTATTTTCATGGTCCCTCGAAAAACGGAGAATCGAGGTTCCACTGCATTAGTCAGCCAGCTGAAAACCTCATACATGCACATGTTTCTGATTTTAGATGCTTTTCTCTTCCATCACATTCTGGGGCTTCTGATAATTTCAAAATTGCTTTAGGGAGTGAAGAACCTGTATTAAATTTTGCTTCGGACACAATAAACTGCAGCTTAAACCCATCAAATGCTAAAGGAGGCTAGTCGTGACCTTTCTATGCCCAAAAGAAGCATGCACAGTCCACAGCAACATCAAGTCAGTGTTGATAATATTTTTGACATCTGAGGAATTGTGCATAAGTTGTTCATTCTATCATTCTGCACCCCCACCCACTTCTCATGTGACCTCTGAAATTTCTACTCTTCCCTAAAATGAAACTCCAGTTAAAACACTTTTGACACCATTGACTAGTTCCCAGTGGAATTGCAGGAGGTACTGAACACAATGAAGCAGGAAGACTTCCTCAAGTGCTTCCAAAAATGGGAAAAATTGCTGGAAACTCTGTATTCAAGTCCAGGGTGACTAACAGTGATGGTGTAAATTAGGTGTTTATGAGTAAATTATCAGGAATTCTGGGTAGCACCTCGTACTTGGAGATCTGAGACAGATCAGCATTGGAAACAAGTGTTACAACAGGGCAATTTATATGAGATAATGAGATGTCCTGAAGCTGCGTGCAGTCCACTGGACCCAACTGCATTATGATGATTATAAGACCTTTTTTACGTTGTTAAGAATGGAGAAACACATGAAAACATGTAGTTTGAAAGTTTTAATATCAAAAGGATCTATTTATTATAAGAGTACAATCAAATAAAAAGAAAAAATTATAATGTCACATTTACCTCGTTTGTAGTACCGATCCATAATCGAGAGTGAAAACATGCCTCCATAACCATGAGAAGTGAAGCGCATCTCATGCATAGAGGCCAGGTAGTCAAGGAAATACAACTGGGGCCCCTTTTCATCACTGTAGCCAGCCAACAACATATTTACATTGTATGGACTCTGAAAACAAAATTCTCAATCTCAAAATGGAGGAAATTATATACAGCAGAACTTGGTTAATTAAATAGATGTTCTCTTGAATTTGTGAATAATATAAACTTTTCTTGTGGTCCCTTTACATTCCTATGCAATACAATCCTAAAAATTTGTATTTTATTTAAATATTATATTGTTTAATTTGAGGTAAAAATACTATATTAGAACTATCATACAGTAGAACCCCTATTTAAAGTTTTTCCAGGGACCAGAATTGTTTAACCTTAAATCGAGGTTTCAGTAGAAAGCAAACTTTTTTCCAGAAATCTTTGCTTGTATTGACAAACTGCATCAACATACATTATTTACATAATGACAACAATAAAACAAGGACATACCTACCCTACACACTAACTGTAATTACAACTATGGATGGTCCACACCAAAGTTAATAAACAATGTTCACGAAACAAAGTTAATAAACAATGTTAAGGAAAACATTTCTCAAGATGTTAATAAACTTTTGTTAACAAACCTCTTTAACATTGTGTCCACACCAAATAAACTTTTGTTAACAAACTTCTTTAACATTGTGTCCACACCAAAATATCTGTTTGTGAGGTTACAATGGATAGGGTCAGGAAAAAAAAAATACAGCTGCAGCTTTTATTATTTTAATGAGTGCAATTACAGAAAAATGCAGACTCAAAGTGTGGCAAAGAAAAATATTGGAAAAGCGTTTAAAATTAAGTTTGGAGAGGACACTTAGGCGTCAGAACTTTCAATTCATGATGCAGTAGGCTTTCAAAACTTTCTGAGAATGTCCCCACAAGACTTTCAGTTCTTGTTGACAGTAATTGAGTCTGAAATTGCAAGAAATGATACAAATTTATCGGAATGTCATCTGCATTAATGTTAGACTAAGTATAACTTGAAGATTCCTAGCGACTTCTGACTCCTACCAAGGATCATGTAAGTGTAAGAGAAATACTTCTACACTTCACTTATGTATTTGTATGGTGTATATGAGTTGCTTGCGATTCGACGGTCGATTTCGAAAAATAAATAAAAGTATTGTATTCCGCGCTACGAATTTGCGTGTTCTAATTGCGTCTTTGCGCATGTGCGAACCGAAATGTTAACGAAAACACGAAATGTTAATGAAAAGTTTCATTCACAAAAGTTAAAGAAATTTTATTTATCAACATGCACGAAAAGTTAATGAACACGCTATTTTGTTTATTAACAGACAGAAATGTTCATGAACATTGTTCATTAACAATGTTTATTAACAAATTTAACGAAAACATCTTGGTGTAGATGCACCTTATTTCTGTAGCAGTAATACAGTAGTCAAAGATCGTAGATTCCCAGCCCACTGAAAAATTATAACACCCACAACATATTTACATGGCAATATATTGAGCTACTTGGCCCGTACAGTACATATTTACAGAACTGTCAGTATCTCATTTTTTTAAATAATCAAAGATGTTAGTCTGCTTTTTAGCACTGTTGAACTTTACGTTCAAAATGTCCATATCCAATTGGTTTAGTCCGTCTATAAGAGAGCTGTCAACTAATGGGCACATTTGTGTTTCTCTCCACTTCCCGAATCAAGTCCACTTTATCTGCGACAGAATTTTTCTTTTCGCTGCCATAGTCAACTTCACTAAAAGAACGAACTAGAGCAAACTGACATAGAGCTGGATAATCCACGGAATACACAACAGACAAACTGATGCCAACTTACGTAAACTGACGCTATACTCTAATGCTGCTACAGATGGACACTCGAACAGGGCACAGCCGCGTACTGTGTGCATGCAAGCAAAGCATCGTGGAGTGTTTTAACATTGTGTCATCTTTAGTCTTTGGCCATGGTCGGCTAAGTTCGAGCTAGCTCGCGTGTGTAGCGAGGAATCAATACGGAAGATGATCGATCACGTTATATAAACACTGGGGTAGTGATGGGTCGAACTAGCTCCTTTGAGCGAGATAGCTCATTCGCTCCCGCTCCTAACTGAGAGTCGTTCAAAAGAGTCAACTCTTGAGAGTGGGTAGGTTGGAGCAAGCCAACGAGCTAGAATAACATAGAGAGGCGGAAGCGCTGCCCGGGTGAAGCTAATAGAACGGACGTCCGCCATGTTTCATGTGGTCACACAAGCGAGGGGGCATGGCCCTTGTATTACGAAAAGTGTAGAAAATACGCATTTTATAATCACTGGGGGAGAATTAAAGACCGTTGCCGAAAGCTTAAAGCATTAAAAATCATAGACTGTGAATACCGCCATTTCATAATATTGCAGCACAAGGCCAACTTCACATTCAGTTCATTGTAGGGTTGTTCGAAATAATCGCACAGTGACATATGAATAGGCCTCGAAATTGGAACAAGAGCGTTACCCTGCTTGGCTGTTGTAGTTAAGCGTAAATTGCAATAAAGACCGTGGACAAAAATATTTATGACAGAAAGTCTTAAAATGTACAATACATTACAACTTCATTCTGATCATATCTTTAAAAGCATTGCATCCCCATGAGTACTGTCTTTCTTTCTTAATATGTTTAACATCCAGGGTTGGTTTCTCCCACGAACTCAGAGAGGGATCCTACCCCTACCACGTCAAGGACAGTGTTCTGGAGCGTGAGATATTGGGTCGGGGTGTATAACTGGGAAGAAGGGCCAGTACCTCGCGCATGCACCCGGACCTGCTATGCTGAACAGGGGGCTTGTGGGGGGGATGATAAGATTAGAAGGGATAGACAAGGAAGAGAGAAGGAAGCGGCCGTGGCCTTAAGTTAGGTACCATCCCGGCATTTGCCTGGAGGAGAAGTGGGAAACCACAGGAAACCACTTTGAGGATGGCTGAGGTGGGAGCCGAACCTACCTCTACTCAGTTGACCTCCCAAGGCTGACAGGACCCCGTTCCAGTTCCCGTACCCCTTTCCAAATTTTGTGGCACAGCCGGGAATCGAACCTGGGCTTTCTGGGGTTGCACCGACCCACGCTAACCACTACACCATAGAGGCGGCCCATGAGTACTGTACCACTATAATTCTTTAATGTAATTATTTATTATAATATAGGGGGCATATCATGTTTTTCCATTTACCATATCATACTGGGATTACTAGCTGAAATGTAACCTTGAAAGTTGTCCATAATGAAATTCAATTTAGCCTAGTGTTAAATACAAATGCAACTGACATCTACAACAAAGGCTCAATACATTATAGCAGTAAAATACTGTATTTACCATACTTGGTGTACGTTTGACCGAAATAGGTGACTTTTCGTGGTTACGTTTTCTTGGTGGTGGGCTGTCCATTGTCTTTGTTTGAAAATGTGAGTGAAAATTAAATAGGGTTGGAATGGCATTTGCCAGTAATCGCCGTTGGTAATTTGTTTCATACATGTACTTATCTTCAAAATGTACAGAGCATAAGCGACTGTATTGAGTGGGATACCTCTTTTCGTCTTCACAACGTATTGTTACGTTAATTCCTTGTTCTTTAAAGGAAATCTGAAGCATAATCTGACTAATAATTACCGTGGCTATCCGTACTTTCTCTGTGTAAACAATAAAATGGGAAATTACAGAAAGGAATATCGGCTATCATTCAGTAATACTCACTTAAAATACGATAAAGCCTTGGTTTTATTGCTTCGATTAATACAACCGTGCGCTGAGTATACGGGTGGCATTCTTGAAAGCAACAATCTATCTTTTCACTTCTTAAAACTTTCGAAAACTTAGGAAATTAAACTTATGTGCACTATCTCCCTGTCTCCTCAACATATGTTCTCGCGCCCATTCGCTTTGTTTTGACAACCGTTAACATGGCTGCCGCTTATCAACTTGCTTCCGCAGGGAGCACTGATGTCAGGCATACAGTCCCTCTATGTTATTCTAGCTCGTTGGAGCGAGCCGAGGAAGTCGGCGCTCCAGGTTCGTTCGTTCATTCGTTCTTCCGATTTAGGGCAGACGGCTCTTTATGACTTCCGGTCGCTCTTCATGACTTCCGGCCGCTCTGTATGACTTCCGGGAACGAACGAGATAGCGCAAATAGTTTACACTTCCCACAACAGATGGCAACACGTCTAGTTTAGAACGCTACTCTTGAAATAAAACAAATGAAAACTAATATATGTACTACTGGCAACGTTAGCAATTAATCTAACGATAAAGCTTTATATACAGTAACGAAGAAATGTATCACAAATATACAGTATTAATGGATGACATCTAATATTACTTTACCTAAGTTCCATTCTTCTTAAAATGATTTCTTTCAAGACTGAATGCACCGTAACGAGACATATTTTCGAGATATTGACACTACTTACACGTTCATAATTAATTGTTTAAAAATGTAATGCGATGTAAGTTGCTATAGTATATACTAAGGCATGAGCTATTTATTCATGAAAACCCAAAAAGTGTTATTTTACATTTTCTAGATTGCTCATGACTTCCGGTTTTATCTGTAGGAACGAGATTGCGCGAGATAGTTCATCTTTCACTCAACAGATGGCAACACAGCGTCCAGTTTGGAACGCCACTCCTCTGGAAATAAAACAAATGATATACATACCCTGCTGGCAACATTGACAATTCATCCAATGTTAAATCTTTATATACAGTAACAAAGAAAGGTATCACAAACATACAGTGTTAAATGGATGACACCTAATATTACTTTACCTAAGTTTCATTCTTCTTAAAATGATGTCTTGCAAGATTGAATGCACCGTATGGGATGTATGGTCAAGATATTGGCATTACTTCCGTTCGATCCCGGCAGTCTATTAAGACGAGTCTATTCCTGTTCACGTAGTTTACATTTCATTCAACAGATATCATCAGAATATCCTCTATCGACTGGAGCTACAGAAAGTTTTTCGCTCGCGTTGGAACAACAGATTCTTTCATTCAATAATGCAGCGTAGGAAACATAACTGATTAAATGCGATCACAAGTGCGATCAGCACAAATGTACATATCACCATGTATAAAATCTCTAGGTACGGTACGCACAGTATTTTCTTCTTCTTTCGCGTACAGTATGTCACACACACTTCTATTTTTTTTTTTTTTTCAAGAACGATTACACAGTAGGAGATATATATGTTCGATATATTAGCACTCCTTACACGATTACACTATTTCTTCTTCTACCGCTTTTCCCACACTTGTGGGGTCGCGGCTGCGAACTGTTTCGCACATGTGGATTTGGCCCTGTTTTATAATAAATAATGTTACTGGCTTTACGTCCCACTAACTACTTTTACGGTTTTCGAAGACTCTGAGGTGCCGGAATTTAGCCCGCAGGAGTTCTTTTACGTGACAATAAATCTATCGATTTCAGCACCTTCAAATACCACCGGACTAAGCCAGGGTCGAACCTGCCAGGTTGGGGTCAGTAGGCCAGCGCCTGAGCCACTCAGTCCGGCTGGCCCTGTTTTACGGCTGGATGCCCTTCCTGACGCTAACCTTATGTGGAGGGATGTAAACAATATTGCGTGTTTCTGTGGTGGTTGGTAGTGTGGTGTGTTGTCTGAATATGAAAAGGAGAGTGTTTGGACAAGCACAAACACCCGTTCCCGAGCCAGAAGAATTAATCAGAAGAGATAAAGATCCCCGACGTGGCCGAGAATCGAATCCGGGACCCTCTGCAATGAAGGCCTCAATGCTGACCATCCAGCTAAGGAGTCGGACTCCTTACACGACTACACGTTAATAAATAATTATTTGAATATATACTGTGGTATACACTTTGGCATGAGTTATTTAGCCTATATTTTAAAGCCAAAATTAGCGGTATTTTCTATTTCCCTTCATTCGATTTAAAATCACGGTATATCATTTTATCCACTGTGCTGTAAAACCGAATAATTTTGGCAACGTGTTGATTCATAACTACGAAACAGGTGAGGATTTGACAGAGTATTTCTTAATTATTTTAGACAGAATAAAACTACGCTGCTTTTACTTGCCGGGTGGTATATTCAGTATTCTGGATAGTGACTGTTGTTCGTGCTTTAGTTGAGGATAATTAATCTGAACTTGGTGTCATTTCTTTGCTCTTAAAACCTACTGCATCTACAGTACATCCTTCATAAATTGTGGGTGCATACAGGAAGTGAACTGTTAAGTATTGCTCAATAACATGTTGTTTATTTCATTTTATTGTTTCAGCAAGTTGCCAGAAGTATGGCACAAATAACGTACCTAACAGACACACCAGACACCACAATCACTGCACTCTGTGCACTGACTGACTCAAAGAGGGACTGACTGAGTGCGGGAAGAGGCTGGACAAAAGCGGTTTCTGTATGTCACGTGATTATCTGAAGCATGGTATTGGCCAGAAATGAACGAGAGTCGATGTGACGAGCTAGCTCTTTCTTGGATTCGCAGTTGATAAAAGAGTCGGCTCGTACTAGCTCTCAAGGAGCAAGGAGGGAGCTAGCTCATACAAGAGTCGACTCGTAATTGAACAACTAGCTCAGGGAGCTAGCTCTTACAAGAGCCAACTCTCAATGAGAGAGCTAGCTCTCTCCAATGAATCGTTCAAAAGAGTCAGTTCGTTCATGAACGACCCATCACTACACTGGGCTCGAGAGTATGAATATTGATAATGGAGAAACTAACGCGGCCCAAATTTTCCCGTAACAACGGATGAATCAGGGAAAGGGTTCTTATTGTAACCGAAGAATATTGCACACATTAATATAGGAATTTTTGAAGGGCATAATATATTGTCATTAATTCTACTGTACTGCAGCGGCCGCAGTCGGATGTGTATCAGAGTCTGACATTTCACTTTAGCGCTACGCATCCGCGCTCTAACTTCCTCTTAAGCCTTGGATCACCCTTAGCAACCTTATGCCGTCTTTCATACGTTCTTAATGCCCCATAACCATAACAAATAGAAATAAATTCTTACGAACTTTAAAATTTCTTAATGCTAAATGCAGATTTTGCCGTAATGTTAATTACGTTAAATCGAATATAAAAATTGCATTGTTTTTATGGCGTAATTTTCGAGACTTGAAAATTATTCTGTTAAATGCAGGTTTACATTAAATCGAGGTCACGTAAAATTGGGGTTATACTGTAGTTTCAAAAAATTATGTTTTAGGTTGGTGGAACGCTACCTGATGGAAGAGAAAAATAGCATAGAATCACACTGGAAATGAATTGTAGTTGTTGCAAAGCTAAGAAAAGGTTCAAACTCTTGGTCACCAGAGGGAGTATATTCCTTGAACAGTCTTCTGTTGTTTAATATTGTAACTCCAAAATGCCAACAGTTCCACTGACCAGGAGTAAAGTGCCATCCAAAATATTCCATTATGCTGTCAAAAGTCAGCATGATGATCCCTTTGAAAAAAAAAAAAAATAATAATATTTGTCATTCAACTACTTGGCTCAGGTGAGCTGCTGGTTGATGCCACACACCTGATGGATATTTTCCACCACAATAGCCTCCCTCCTCTAATAAATAGTCTAATTTTACAATTCTAACATTGTCTTCTGTACAGAAGCTACCAGATTTCAATTTTGTAACATGTTGGGAAGAAAGCTAAACATTTCCAACAAACCCACCTGTACACAATTTCTCTTTTATTCTTTTCATTCTAGAGTGTAAGTTATTAAGCGACATAATTTGCACAGTTACAAGGATAAATGAGTTTTTACACTATTCAAATTTTAAAAGTAATCAATATCATAGCATTAAATCTGTTTATTAAGCATACTGATCTGTGTTACCATTCCTCTCACCCTCACCACACGAAAGCCATACTTTTTTCAACATTGTTATAAAGACTTTTTTTTTTGATGGTCCATAAGTTATACTACCTGATATTCTCATTCTTCCATTTATCATAAATCCTCATTTTCTAAAACATGTTTCTAATAACTGCCTCATCTTGAAATATTTCTCAACATCCAATAAAAATAAAAAAACAAGCAAATTTCCCACTTCATTTAGAATAATAAAACAGAGAAATAATTCTCAAAAAAAGTAATAATATTCCAAGATACACCTTCTTTCATCACATCGCTAAATATTCAGAAATAAATTTCTAAGATGTCAATATAAATGAGTAGTTCAGACGATAGAGCACAGGCCTTCTGAACAGGTTCAATCCTGGCTCAGTCCAGTGGAATTTGAAGGTGCTTAAATACGCCAGTCTCCAGTTGGTAGATTCACTGGCATGCAAAAGAACTGCCATGGGACAAAATTCCAGCATCGCAGTGTCTCCAAAAACTGAAATAGTAGTTAGTGGAATGTAAAACCAATAATATTATTATGATGGGTTTTAGATGTAGATTTTTCACACTTCAAAAGGCTGAAGATGACTTTGAATAAAGTTGAAATTTGAGTACCTAAAATGGAGTAATTCATGGTAAGAACTACATCTAAAATCCATCATTATGAGTAAACACCACAACATCTCTGCTACAACCGTGAACATTATTAGTGCCGTTGTTGAAGCTCTGTACAGTGATGAAATGAAGTACAAACAAAATATTTAAAAATGAAATATGTCAGTCATATGCTACATTTTACAAATGCCTACACAGTTTCCAGCAACACAAACTAGCAGTAGTCTCTGAATAACCAACTATTAAAATTAACCTACCCTTGTTCTCAGATATTCTGCTAAATTTCCCCTTGTAAAATTGGCAGCAGCGTATGGAGATAGCTCATATCCATTTCTCATCTTGTACAATTGCATATTCTTTGCAATATATTCTGCATACTGTGTTGTGTCACCAGCTTCTCCACACACACCCATTATTAATCTATCTGCAACCTTGTAAATCTTATCCTCATCTGTAACATTGAAATAATGTATCATTAAAGTGAAAAAAATCTTAACAAAGAGTAGGGCTAGGCAATGATACCAATGTACAACATTTTCACAGAGAAAAAAATCATCCTGACGTTTCATACAATGTGCAGACGTGTCAATGACTGTCTTACACACGTCATACATCATATCAACTCAAAATTTTCAAATAAGCAAACACCTAAGTTTCTAGTTTTACAAGACTGTTGATATCATGATCATAACTAAGGAGCAGATTTTTATGTGCTAAAAATGTGAAAAATATTTATTTTTTATGTGCTAAAAATCCTAAAATATTTGATAAAAAGTTTAAAATATGCTGCTTTAAATATTGCATAACAACTCACGTTCAAAAGGTAAAAAAGTATAAAGTCATCATCATCATCTTCATTTCCCGTTTCTAGCTTCCTGGGTCGGGTTGTGAATCAAGGGCCTCCATCGCTGCCTGTCTCTCCACCACTCTTCTCCTTGTTAAGTACATCTTCTGGTTTTCCTCCCCTCTTCTCTATGCACTTTCACACTGAATCTGTCCACCTTTTTCGGGGTCTTCCTCGTGGTCTCTTTCCTGTTAACTTCTCTGAAAAAGTTTTTTTTTTTTTTGGAACTCTCTCTCCTCCCATTCTCATCATATGACCATACCACTTTAGCTTTGTTGTTTCTATCCTGTCTTGAAGTTACAAGATTCCTGTCCTTTTCCTTATCTCTTCATTTCTAACTCTATCCTTTCTGGTCTTGCCCTCGATACCTCTTAGGAATTTCATCTCTGCTGCCTGTATTCTACTCTCCTCTCATTTTGCTGTAGCCAACGATCAAGCTGAAGTTAGTATGGGGTCATAATAGGTTGAATATAATACTTTAAAACATTTCTTCGGGACATCTTGGCTTCACAAAAATAAAGTATTGTATAAAAATAAGGAGCTACCAAACGTGCTCCTTAAGGCATATGGATGTCTGTGTATGGAAAAGTACAGTATGGTATATTCATTTTTGATGTGCCATAGTAATCAATATGGTATTTAAAAAAAAAAAAATGTTTTGTTTAAATATAACAAAAACTACCTACCATCTTTGAAAATTTCTTACCAGTCCTTACTGCGGACGGAGTGGCTATGGGAAGTCCACCTTCGCCCATAGTGGCTAATTTCTTTATGGGGCATTTTGAGGAGGAGGCTATTGCTTCGACTCCTGTCAAACCTATAATACGGTGGAGATATGTTGATGATGCATTTGTGGTCAGGACAGAAGGTCCTGAGAAACTTCATCTATTTGTAAACCACCTAAATCAGCAACATACTTCAATTTAATTCACTATGGAGATGAAGTCGGACAGATGCCTTCCTTTCTTGGATGTTCTAGTAAGAAAGAAACCGGACGGCTCCTTAGGACATACTGTCTATCGTAAGACTACCCACACAAGTTGCTCTCTTCATGCAGATTCTCACCACCATCCAGCACAAAAACAAGGCATTCTCACACGACACTCGCCAAGAGGGCGAGACGAATTTGTTAACCACCATATATCCAGGTGGAGATGGACACACTCAAAGTCACGTTCAAGGGTAATGATTACAGCAGTTTCCAGATTCATAGAGCCCTGCATCCCACAGAAATGACCAAGCAAAGCTCACAAAAGGAAGAAGTGAAGGAAACTGCCTACTTGCCTTACATTCACAACACCACAGATCAAATTGACAAGGTTCTCCGCAAACACAATATAAAAACAGTGTTTGGCACCACCACTAAAATGGCTCACAGTCTGAGTAAAACCAAGGACAAATTCCCTCACTTTTACATCCTGGGGTATACGAAATTCCCTGTACTTGCGGTAAGCTATACATCAGCCAAACATGCCGGTCCATTGGTAACCGTATCAAGGAACATGAACGTAATATTTGTCTCGCTAGACCAATCGGCAATAGCTGAGCATTCTCCATCGTCGGGTCATGATGTAATGTTCCAAGATGCTCGAGCTCTTACCCACACCAGACGCTACAGGTCCAGGATTACACCGGAAGCTGTGGAAATACGTAAAAATCCTAACAATTTCAACAGGGACACTGGCTATCAAGCAATACCTGGTTGCCAGCCATTCAGGATTTACGTAGTTAGTTCCCTTCCCTGTCCCTTTACTATTGTTATTTTGTCTCGGTGTTTTCCAAATTCGTACGTTCCTGATCGCCAGATGTTTCATTGCAGGCTTGTGTCAATGTCATATGTTACGTACACATGTTATGTGACCCTCTTAGACCGATTCTGATGGTTCAGTCAGCTTCCGCTTCAAACACTAGTGTTGTGCCGCATCCGGGGAAAAATCTGGTGACGAACGAAGTACCATTTCCACTTCTATCATAACATCTAAATTTCAAAAAGTCATTGTTTAAGAAGCCTTTCTCGTGGACAGTCTGTCTCTGGGAAATGTAAAGAATTTCACCTTATTTTCTTGACACGGCATAAGCCCAAAAGCCTATACAGTATCAAGTCTAATTACTTGTTAACACGGAATTGAGAACAATATTCAGTTCTGTCCACTTGTAGGCCTATGACACGCTGCTAGCTACACGATGCGGGGATAATGCTCTTGAGATCTCTCAAAATTTCTCACGAGAAACAGGTGCTTGTGCTAGTCTTGAGAATATTTCCACACCCCATCTCAGACTGCCCATCACTAGGCTGATGTAATAGTTGCCCCTGGCTTAGTGAGGAAAGTAATGGTGAACTACCTCACTCCTCATTTTCATGCACACATCTGAGTACTTCTTTCTTTACCAGGCTGTTTGTTGTTCATTATGTATAAGCTTGATTTACCTTGAGTCATCAGTCTGATGTGCAGACGGTATGTAATACAATGTTTTTTATATACTGACCAAGATAGGTCTTATGAAGGTGGGATAGGAAAGGGCTAAGAGTGGTAAGGCCTTAATTAAGGTACGACCCCAGCATTTGCTTGGAGTGAAAATGGGGAAACCACAGAAAACAAACCATCTTCAGCGCTGCAGACAATGTTGTTTAGAGCCTGTCGTAATATAACCTAACTAATCCCACGGCACTTCAGCTCTGAAGGGCCTTGACCTACCAAGCGACTGCTGCTCAGTCCGAAGGCCTGCAGATTACGAGGTTTTGTGTGGTCAGCACAACGAATCCTCTCGGCTGTTATTCTTGGCTTTCTAGACTGGGGCCGCTATCTCACCGTCAGATAGCTCCTCAATTGTAATCACGTAAGATGAGCGGACCTTGAACCTGCCCTCAGGTACAGGTAAAAATCCCTGAACTGGGAGGGAATCAAACCCGGGTCCTCCAGGTAAGATTCAGGCAAGCTATCCCAACACCACGGGGCTGGCGTAGTAATATAACCACCAAACTTATTCAGAAAACATGTCTCATCTTGAAATTAGATACTATTTTGGTATTTGTCTGAAATGAGACTGGAAAAAATTGAGATAAAAAATACATTCCAGATAGACACTATCAGTAGCGGGATTCAAACCTCGCATATCCAAATGTGCAGTTTATCAGATCTACCACTGACTCAAATGAATAGTTACTAATCAATCAATCAATCAATCAATCAATCAATCAATCAATCAATCAATCAATCAATCAATCAATCAATCACCACTGATCTGTATTTAGGGCAGTCACCCAGGTCAACATTGTAAAAGAGAGAGTATTGATCATGAATCAAATTCAGTTTTTGAGCATAGATACTGTTAGGTATTTGGTTCTGAAATTAAAGAATTTTAATAGCTTGTGGCCTCTGGAGGGGCCATATAAGCATCCTATACGTCTGCAAGGATTGGGTCCAACCTGGGATGAATTCTAATGCTGAAGACTGCACGAACACCTGAGCCACAGGAATTAAGTAATGAAAGTTAAAATCTGCAACCTGGTTGGGAATCAAACCCATGACCCTTGGACCAGAGGCCAGCATGCTAACCTTTCAGCCATGGAGCTGGACTAAACTCATTTCACAGTTGTCAAATCGTGTCCGTTATACAGAAAATTTTATCCAATAACACATTTTGTTGTGCCTGCATCCATTACTGAGAAGCAAATTTTCCATATAAGATATATGTTGGGGATTTGAAAAAAAAAGCCTGCTATCTAGAAGTGTTCATTAGGTAAAGTTTCACTGCAGACTTCAGAAAGGAACTGAAGTGATGTTTCCACGAACAACTTTACTGCCAGAATAAAACATGTAAGCCGCCAAAACACACATGATTGATAATGCATAGTGCCTTCACCCTATCTCAAAGAACACCAATCCACTGAAGAAAAAACCCTAAGTAATCACCGAATGAACTAGTAAAAATCAATGACATATCTCAAATAAAAGTTTAAAAAAAATGCTATTTGTTCGGGGCGTCGATTCATGTGGATCTTTTGCCCCTACTGGCACCTTATTGTATGAACCTGCATGTAATTAGAATGGCGGTAGTGTGGAATGTTGTGTGTGAGGAAAGGAAGATTAAGGATATCACAAACACTCAGTCCCCACGTCAGGGATATTAATCATTACAATTAAAAACCCCTGACCCGGCTGGGAATCAAACCTGGGGCCACCGGGTGACAGACGGACGTGTTGCCCCATACACCGCATGGCCGGACCAAATCAAAGTTTGTCTGATCTTCATCCGTACAATGTTTCAATAGTTATACCTCATTTCTGAAAACCAAAGTCTTTCGCCCGTCATCACTCACACTGAATGCTTCTTTCATTTGTCGCAGTTGAAAGTTCACAGTGCAAGTATTCTCTGAAACTTGCACAACAATCATATAAATAGTTATGCCAGGCATAAACCATGTTTTTTTTTTTTTTCACTTAGCAATATCATGATCTGTAATGCTACATCCATTTACTTCAGTGTGAATAAAAAAAATTCAGTGATTACTTTCATAAAAACATAACAACAAAAAATTTTCCACTTGTTAAACTCTGTTGAATAACTGATGAAGACAGTTAAGTCACATGTTTTTCCAATGTAGGCCCTACATTTGACTGGTAGCCTAAGAAAAATGCATCATTTCACACCCACAGAAAAAAATTATTGCTTAGGGTTGAAGTGGTTTACAGAGGTGTACAGGACCAAAAGTGCCCAAATTGGTCCACCTTTTCTAAGACTCTGTACTTTTCCTCAATTTTGGAAGCTGACAACCATAAAAACCATTAAAAAAACTTTTGGAAAGTTAATCTTAAAAATTGCTAACCTCAATGATTCAGTCACTAATCATGGTCCTTCTCTTTCTAAGAAAGTAAGTTCAATCCTAAGATTGAGATTGTTTAAATGGACCAACTCTGTGTTGATGGCTTCTTGCACATTAAAGAACTCCAACAAAACAAAATCTCATCCTCCTGCTCTCTCTTAAAATCTATATAGTTTTAAGTCTCTTCCTCCATCAGAAATGACAGTCATCTTCGATCAAATTTTGGGAAGAACTGTGTAACCACAAATTTAAACCTTGAAAATCTATGTCTGGAAGAGGTAAGGGGGTAGCAATGTACAACACGGTGTTCATGGCTAACAAGAATGGGTTGTAACATAAAATTTTCCAGTCTGTCAAACACACAATTTCATACAAAATTATAACACCTTAATGTACCCATAAAAATAATACACATTATTATACAAAGAATGACATGTTTCGTTCTGCAAGAACATCCTCAGATTCTATCCAATCACTTCAATCATGCGTATATACGTACAGTATTGTTTACATTGTGTAAACTCATCAATGATAGAGTTCGGTAATAATATGAACAAGTATTAGCAAAAATGATTGTATTAGAATTCACTGTGTTTGGAGACAACAGACTACGCTTCGGCAGACCAGATAAGTACAGATCAATTTCATTAAATTAATACGGTGATGGTTGAATTCTACACATTGTTGTAGGCCTACATGTCCAGTTTCATTATATCTCTTCTATGCACTTAAGGCTGTTTTCCAGGCCATTTCAAAAGTAGCCTAAACTTCCTAGCATTTACCACAAAAAAAGTCCCATAAACATGACCAGTTAATATTATGCTCCTTATCATACAGATTATAGCATTCAAAGACTAATAAATAATGATTTGTTTATTGTATAAATCAATCACTACTGATCTGCATTTAGGGCAGTCGCCCAAGTGGCAGATTCCCTATATGTTGTTTTCCTAGCCTTTTCTTAAATGATCACAAAGAAATTGGAAAATTATTGAACATTTCCCTTGGTAAGTTATTCCAATCCCTAAATCCCCTTCCTATAAAAGAATATTTGCCCCAATTTGTCCTCTTGAATTCCAACTTTATCTTCATATTGTGATCTTTCCTACTTTTAAAGACACCACTCAAACTTATGTGTCTACTGATGTCCTCCCACGCCATTTCTCCACTGACAGTTCAGAACATACCACGTAATTGAGCAGCTCGTCTCCTTTCTCCCAAGTCTTCCCAGCCCAAACTGTGCAACATTTTCGTAACGTTACTCTTTTGTCGGAAATCACCCAGAACAAATCAAGCTGCTTTTTTTTTCCAGTTCTTGAATCAAGTAATCCTGGTGAGGGTCCCATACACTGGAACCATACTCTAGTTGGGGTCTTACCAGAGACTTATATGCCCTCTCCTTTACATCCTTACTACAACCCCTAAATACCCTCATAACATGTGCAGAAATCTGTACCCTTTATTAACAATCATATTTATGTGATTACCCCAATGAAGATCTTTTCTTATATTAACACCTAGCTACTTACAATGATCCCCAAAACGTACTTTCAACCCATCAACGCAGTAATTAAAACGGAGAGGACTTTTCCTATTTGTGAAACTCACAACCTGACTTTTAACCCCGTTTATCATCATACTATTGCCCACCGTCCATCTCACAACACTATCGCGGACACCCTGCAGCCGCTCACAACTGCCTTCCCTATTGGACTCCGTATACTCACTAACAGAAATTAATAACAGCTATAACAGACTTTTGGAATGGCATGGTGATTTAAGATTGGGTACGATTTCTTCTCAAAGAAAGGATGGTAAGTCTTCAGTCCACAGTCTTCAAACAAACTTTGGTATGGCACCTCGAGGTCGCGCTAGAAGACAAAAAAAAAAAAAAAAAAAAACTCGGAATGACTCTGAAGTGATATTTATTTTTGAATAAACCTCTACCTCCTAAAATCAACTCACAAAAGAGCTTAAAACGAACTATAACGCACTTTTGATAATTCTACGTTTCCCCAGTCCGCTCAACGGACATTCGACATTCTCCTTTCTACGCTCCGAGTTCGTATATTTTACAAAGTTATGTACTTTAACAAGCTAACTTATTACAAATGTGCGAGCAACGAAAATAAAGTGTGTAATTCTTATACCTAGGGAGTAGGTACACTTTTTAAATAGGTATGTATTAACTTACCATCCTTCATAACCATTATACTATGGATGTTCATCATATCAGCGGCCACGATAACAAAATCTTTACATGCTATTCCCAGTAAAGACTCCATGTCGATCTAAAAACGCCGTAAATCTATATATGAAGATAAAAGGTATCAGTACAGGTTAACTCACAGTAAACAAAACTGTCCACTCACTCACAACCTCCACAACTCATTCTCAGCATTCGCCAGTAATTATTCATTTGTTTCAATACCATATCAGCCACACGAAGAAAAATTTCTCTACAAAGACTTTGCCTACCAAAAATACAGCCAATTTACTGCAACATTCCGTCGAACATGGAATGGAATGTACCTATACATACATTTAAAATTGTCGACATGGGTTATACGACATAAAACACATTAAAGTGCGTATGTACCATTGCCCAAAGAGTATATGCAATCACCATTCAGCCGCTAGGATCGCGTTCTTGCCCTCTTGTATTCGCATGGCCGTATATATCAATAAGTAGATTATATCCTAAACAAAAAGAACTGAATATTTTTGCGAGTATTGACAGTACTTTATTTCTAGAGCGATGCTGCATTGGCTTGGATGTGTCATTGAAGTTTCAAAACTTTCCTTTTGAGGGGCTTCTTATCAAGTTTCAAAACTATCTCTCTTCTAATTGAGTGGCTCGAAGCAATATTGTCTAACAGAGGTCTCAGAAATTTTCATAGTCGAAAAAGAAGTGGTTTGTTATCTTAACACTTTCTACACTTAATTTCACTGTTGAACATGTCTTTCAAATATATATATATACATCTTTCAGTGTAATACCAAAGGAATGGAAGGAATCTATAATAATACCAATTTATAAAGGAAAGAGTTATAAAAGGAAACCAGAGAACTACAGACCAATCAGCCTGATCAGTATAGTTTGTAAAATACTGGAGAGTTTAATATCAAAGTACATCAGAGGGATATGAGATGATAAAAATTGGTTCATGAGGAGCCAGTATGGATTTAGAAAGAAATTTTCTTGTGAGGCACAACTGGTGGGATTTCAGCAAGACATATCAGATCAATTGGATCTTAGCCTACAAGGAATACAAAGCCTGCTCACTCGCAGTGTTCTCTTCAGAAACAGTGTCCGCCTTATTGGATTCAGGAGGCCAGTTAGATTGCATAGCCATAGATCTTTCCAAAGCCTTTGATAGAGTGGAACATGGAATTTTATTAAAGAAATTGGAGGAGAATAAGGATTGGACGTAAGAGTTACACGTTGGATAAAAATATTTCTAAATTCAAGGGTTCAGAAAGTCGAAGTAGGAAATAATGTATCACGGGAAGAGAAAGTTTGGAAGGGAATTGCACAGGGTAGTATAATCGGTCCGTTACTTTTCTTAATATACGTAAATGATTTAGGGAATAATAAAACAAAAATAAGATTGTACGCAGATGACATAATTGTTTATAGGAAAATAAATAATATTGAGGATTGTTCAGAATTACAAAGGAACCTTGAGAGTATCCAGCGATGGGTTGAAGAGAATAATTTGAAGGTTAATGGAGGCAAATCAACTGTTACAACATTTACAAACAGGAGTTTTAAAACTGAATTTGAGTATACTTTGGATGAGGTAGTTATCCCAAAAGATGGCAAGTGCAAATACTTAGGTGTGAGATTTGAAAGTAATTTGCACTGGAAGGGTCATGTGCATGATATTGTTGGGAAAGCATACAGATCGTTACATGTCATAATGAGGCTACTTAAAGGATGCAACAAAGAATTAAAAGAAAAAAGTTACTTAAGTATGGTTCGTCCATTATTGGAATATGCAAACAGTGTTTGGGATCCTCACCAAGAATACCTAATAAAAGAAATAGATAGTGTGCAGAGGAAAGCAGCAAGATTTGTAACAGGGGATTTCAGGAGAAAGAGTAGTGTATCAGAAACGTTAATGGAACTTGGGTGGGAAACTTTAAGTAAGAGAAGGGAGAAAACTAGACTTATAGGATTATATAGTGCCTATACAGGAGAAGAAGCATGGGGAGATATCCGTGAGAGGCTTCAGTTGGAAAATAATTATATCGGCAGGACTGACCACAAATATAAAATTAGAAGTAATTTTAGCAGAAGCGATAGGGGTAAATTTTCATTCATTGGGAAGGGTGTGAAGGAGTGGAAGAGTTTACCAGGGGTAGTGTTTGATCCTTTTCCAAAATCTGTACAGATATTCAAGAAGAGAATAAACAGCAACAGAGAAAATAAATGAGATGTTAGAGGGCATTCGACCACTGCAGGTTAATGTAAATAAAAATGTGTGTGAATAAATTAATTCCATCCCCTGGTCTAAGGTGTTTGGACAGCCAAAGTAGGGGACTGCCTGTAGGGGTGAAGTACAGTGCGGACTTCGAAGACCCTGGGACCGCTACGGTAAGTGTGAAGACCCTTCAGGAACTCTAAAAAGTGGTGGCAAAAGGGGCTCTGGTTAAGACGCAGCAGGTCGTTATGCTACTTAAGTTCCAGAATGGGTAAAAAAATAAATAAGTAAACAAATGCAATGTAAATTTTAATCTTATACCAGTTGTATAGTATCATTTGAAGTAATTCCACATACTGTAAATCAGTTGACCATATTTGTAAGTAGTACAGGAGATATTATAAGTAGAATTTTGTAATCTATATAAATTTATTAAGGATGAGCTGTGTGTTTAATAGAAAAAATTGTTAGCATAAATTGTATAATATTGTATTTTGAAAAAATATTCTTCTCTTGTTAATTTAATATCTAGTGCTTGACAATAATGTATTTGAGTGTACCATTTGCCACCGAGGTAGACACCTCATTTGCAAATAAAGATATTTTGATTTGATTTGATTTGAAGTAGCCTACTGCGTAGCGGAGGTGACAAATTGCATCGTTCACTGCAAAGTGCCACAGACGATGATTTTCGGTATATGAGGGCTCTTCGATCTTGAAAACGAATAAGACACAATGTTGAACTTTGTGTAGCTGGAGAACAGATATGTTCTAAACAACCTTTGCAGTCTGTTTGTTCTTTTGCCACACGAACCATAATTTCATTGTAATCCGCTTGGCGACTTAGATAGCTGAAGAAGAGCTCGATGTCATAGCTCGTTAGGTTTCTCGTCAATGCATAATGCAAATGTATACTTATGAGGTATTTTACTTTCTCTGAATGGACTTGAAGTTTCTTAATGTATGACAGGAAATCATTAATTAACCAACTGAGGCATTCATCTTCAGTACTAAAAGATGCTTTTTTGCTAGTGGCTTTACGTCGCACCGAAACAGATAGGTATTATGGCGACGATGGGATAGGAAAAGCGTAGGAGTTGGAAGGAAGCGGCCGTGGCCTTAATTAAGGTGCAGCCCCAGCATTTGCCTGGTGTGAAAATGGGAAACCACGGAAAACCATTTTCAGGACTGCCGACAGTGGAATTTGAACCCACTATCTCCCGGATAGTACGACCAACCCACCCAGTTAAAAGATGCTCGTTTGTTCTCATTCCTGGAATATGTACCATGTGAGGTGTTGCAGACGTCATGCGCATCGAACAATTTCATAAAATGCTCCATAAAACAAATGTTTTATTTTAAACTGTATTTTTGCTCTCGGGACAAACCACCTCCATACTTTTCAAACCAGAGATTGTTTCATGGGAAAATACGATATTTGTAGCTCTTGCTACGTTCATATTCTCCAAATTTGTTGGGAAAATTATTTTCCTGGTTGGTTTCCTAATTTAAGATTTCTGAGTTTGAAGATGCCTCTCAAATGATCACCGGTCACGGTAGCATTGTTTACAAAAAAGTCCAGTGACAAATTTTTGGATCGCCTGATACTTATGACGTAACTCGGATCAAAACTTAGGAACAGAGGCCTACTTTGATCAGCTTGAAGTCGTATCTCATGCGTAATACTTCCTCTGTATAATGTTTCGAACATTGAACATTCACTGGAAACTAGTGAAACGAAATTCCACTACCTTTAATTTCTCGTGAATAAACCATGACTGGAACTGCGATAGCTTAACATCAGACGAATACATAATACATTCACAACCAGCTCAATTAATAAAGACGTTTAAAGGCGCGAACCTGGTAGACAGGGGTCAAGAAAGCGATCCTAGCATCACGGTATTGAACTTCAATGTAACCACTTCCGTAGTGTTTTACGGGAGTAGTATAATACAGGGATTCTGGCGCCACCACCCCCACCGGCTCCCAGAGGCCACCTCAACCACCACCACAGCCAGAGGCCTCCAGAGGCCTCCTCAACCACCACCACAGCCAGAGCCCTCCCAGAGGTCTCCTCCACCACCCGCGGGAAATTTGAATTTGTAAACAAAGCCACGTGCTTTTTGACAGCTGTCATCGACAACAACGCATCGCTAACATCAGTACTGCCATCTTGACGGGCCTAAACCTCAGTAGTACCAACTTAACCTAACTAGCGCGAGGTAAACAATGCCACGTGTTTTTGTCAGCCACGTGCTTTTAGACAGACAACAACGCATCGCTAACCTCAGTACTGCCATCTTGACGGGCCTAAACCTCAGTAGTACCAACTTAACCTAACTAGCGCGTGGTAAACAAAGCCACGTGCTTTTTGACAGCCACGTGCTTTTTTGACAGCTGTCATCCGCCATCTTTAAACCACAGAGCACTGTGCTGCCCTCTTTATGGTAGTAGATGTAAAATTCGTCACCTGTCATCGGCAGTGCTGCCTTCTTGGCGGGCCTAAACCTTAGTGCTACCAACTTAACCTAACTAGCGCGTGGTAAACAAAGCCACGTGCTTTTTGACAGCCACGTGCTTTTTTGACAGCTGTCATCCGCCATCTTTAAACTACAGAGCACTGTGCTGCCCTCTTTATCGTAGTAGATGTAAATTCGTCACCTGTCATCGGCAGTGCTGCCATCTTGGCGGGCCTAAACCTTAGTGCTACCAACTTAACATCACTAGCGTGAGATAAAAAAATCTACGTGCTTTTTTGACAGCTCTCATCCGCCATCTTTAATCTATAGAGCACAGTGCTGCCCTCTTTAGCTACTTACCTTTGAAATGTGGTGGCGGATAATTTGAAAATGCTTTTTGACAGCAGCCATCTTTAATCTAGAGAGCACCGTCCTGCCCTCTTTAGCTAGAAACCGTTGAAATGTGGTGGCAGGCAATTCCACATGACAGCAGCCATCTTTAATCAAGAGAGCACCGTGCTGCCCTCTATGTGGTGGCGGCAAATTCTACATGCTCTTGTTTGGAAACAAACTCACGCGCTTTTTTGACAGCCGTCATCCGCCATCTTTAATCAACAGAGCACAGTGCTGCACTCTTTAGCTAGATACCTTTGAAATGTGGTGGCGGCAATTTGAAAATTCTATGTGCTCTTGTTTGGAAACAAAGCCACGTGCTTTTTGACAGCTATCATCCGCCATCTTTAATCCACAGCACACCGTGCTGCCCTCTTTATGACATGTAGTAGCGGGCAATTTGAAAAGTTCTGTTAGCTGTCATCCGCCATCTTTAATCAAGAGTGCACCGTGCTGCCATCTTTAGCTAGATACCTTTGAAATGTGGTGGCGGCAAATTGGAAAATTCCACGTGCTCCTGTTTAGTAAACAAACTCACGCGCTTTTTGTCAGCTGTCATCCGCCATCTTACATCGCAAACCTCAGTGCTACGCTCTTTAGGTACATACCTTTGAAATATGGTGGCGGATAATTTAAAAAAGAAAAATTCTACAGCAGCCATCTCTCGACGCTAATTGCACAAGATGGTGGCTATACATGACTCCTTAAAGGTGCTTATGCAAGATGGCCGCTATACATAGGTTCTTATGAGACTCCCTTGGGATGCTTGCGCAAGATGGCGGTTATACATGGCTCCTTATGAGATGCCCTAGGGATGCTTGCGCAAGATGGCGGTTGCTCTTATGAGGCGGCTTAAGGGTCCTTGCACAAGATGGCTAGAGACGTCCTAAGGATGCTTGCGCAAGATGGCGGACACAAGATGGCGGCTATACACGTCTCCTTATGAGACGCCTTAAGGGTGCTTGCGCAAGATGGCTGCTGCTCTTATGAAGAAAGCTAGCTTAGAGGCTAACGCGTCGTGCTAGTTCGATTCATTAAATTTGGGGCTTAAATGCAAAATGTTAAATATCTCGAAAGCGGTGCATCGTAGAGCAAAACGGACAAAAAAATTTCTGCCCAGTACCTTGGTTCGCAGTACGAGGAACAAGAAAAACATAGTCTAATGATGAGATCAACGGTTCGGTTCCTACTTAGGCCCTTTGGCATTCGCTCTGTTTTGGCTTGTATTGAAGCAAGTCTTCGTAACATGATCAGGTTTAGCTATGGTAGAGAGTATAACGTGCCGTGCAGGTTCGATTCATTAAATTTGGGGCTTAAATGCAAAATGTTAAATATCTCGAAAACGGTGCATCGTACAGCAAAACCTGATACCTAGGTTTGCAGCATCGGGAACAAGAAAAAAACATAGTCTAATGATGAGATCGACGGTTCGATCCCTACTTAGGCCCTTTGGCACTGGCAGCTATCTAATTCTACAAGATGGGGGCTATACATAGCTTCTTATGAGGCAGCTTAAGAGCGCTTGCACAAGATGGCTGCTGCTCTTATGAGACGCCCTAGGGGTGCTTGCGCAAGGTAGCAGCGACAAGACGGTGACTATACACAGCTCCTTATGATACGGTCTAGAGGTGCTCACACAAGATGGTGGCTGCTCTGATGAAGAAAGCTAGGTTTGCATCGTGCAGGTATCTTTACAGCACTAAACCTCATATCTTTGAAATATGGTGGCGGGTAATTTGAAAAATTCTACGGGCTTTTTCTTAACAGCAGCTATCTTTAAACAATAGCGGCTATACATAAGCTGTTAAGGCCTCCTCTTATGTCAAGGCATAGCTCTATCGAACAAGTTTAAACCTGCATCGGGATAGCTAGAGTAAGCACGTGCTGCAGTGATGACGTCATTATGCATGTTTAGACTTGCAAATCACTAAAGAAACATAACAAGACTAGAATCGAACGCTGCACTCTATGCCGGTAACTTTATCATGTGATTGGAACATTGATTGAAGTGTTTAGAACACTAAATAAGTAGAACCGAACACTGTACTCGATACAACATGTCAGGGGATACCTTTGCTCTAAGAAGATTAGATAACCGCACATTCCTTGCAGGGCTAATAGGCTAAAGGGCTAATGGGCTAAAGGGCTAATGGGCTAATGGGCAAAAAGCGCTAAAGGGCTAGGGTGCCTCTCCTCTCTTTATCCGGGCTTGAGACCGGCTCTACAACTAGAGGCGGAGTTAACACCCTAAGGAAGGGAGAATGTTGGGAAATAATCTATACGAATATAGCTACTCGATCGACTATATACTACAGATGGATGACTTAGGTGAGGGTAAGCGCTTACTTAATAATACCTACACGACGTAATTCATACTCTATTTCAAAAATATCTTCTTTGTACTGTGTGTAACCAGCATCATGATAGGCTCTTAGCAGTTGTAAACGTTTTACGAGTACGTTGGGGTCTTTACAGTATCTTATATCTACATAGGGTAACAGAGGCTTGTTGTGAACTTTGAGTCTATATGCAGACAGTTGATGTGCGGGGACTTGTTTTGATGTAATACGTGCTTCAGCAGTAGCGTTTCTAGGTACAAACTTAACTTGTTTCGATAGCGATGAAGCGTTGAAATTTCCTTCTTCTTTACCTTGCATCTCTTCTTGAGATGTTTGCACTTCGACAGAACGTGTAGTAGGCTTAGGAAATTAAGTAGAATCATCAAGCTGTAATGGCAATGAAACATTAAGATTTTCTTCTTCTACTACTTTCCCTTTACTACTGTTTTGATCAACATCATTATCCTTATTATCATAATCATGATCTTGCCTCTCTTTATCTTGAAGTTTGTGCTTAGTAACAGAACTCGCAGCAGGTCTAGACAACAAGGGAGAATTAAAAATCTCTCGCAGAGGTGTACTTTTTAAACATAAATCAGTGTTCGCTGGAATATGGTTGAGCTCTTTGTATTTTGTTCCCGATGAAGCTACATTACACGCGGCTTCATGACCTTGAGCGTTGTATGCGTTCTTGAACTCTCTTCTACAATGTGTGCATTGAAAAATTGCCCTACATGATATCTCATGACGTCTCCTGTGATAGCTTCGGGAAAATGCTTTTCCACACTCTTCGCAAATATACCTAGACATAGGTTTTCTATGACGGACTTTTATCTTCTGCTAACAGATTCTTCTTTAAATCTACTCGACGTTTGTTACTCTCTACTTCGGTGATGCGAACAGCTTAGCGATTAACAGTAAACTAACGCAAAAGCGTATAACCAAGGTAGCAACAGTAAGGTTTAAGCCCATCAAGATGGCAAGAGTGAGGTTAGCGACGTTCTGCTGTTGGATTTTAAATTCTGCGCTATAACATGCATAAGGTGGCAGCCTTGAGGTTTACCGCCGTAAAGATGGCAGCAGTGAGGTTAGCGACGCTCTATTGTCCTTCAAAGTGAGGTTAGGGTTCGTCAAGAAGACAGCTGTCAAAAAAGCACGTGGCTATGTTTACCAAACCAGAGCACGTGGTCGTGACGTCACGGTCACGTAATCAATCCTTAGCTCTACGTCGTTAAGAGCAGCATTAGGATTAGCTATGTTTAAAAATCTTAGGAACAGAGCAGCAGTATGAATAGCCATGTTTTAAAGCGTGTAGACATCACCTATCGATTTTACATGCATCAAATATCGCACTAATCTTCTTCCGCTATCGTGCTGCTATCTTAGCATAACCTATACGTATGAACTTAAAGTATAAAGAATAGCCATGTTTCAAAGCGTGTACACATTACGTATCGATTTTGCATGCATCGCCTCTCGTACTAAACTTCTTCCGCTAGATTGTGCCGCTATCTTAGCATAACCTATACGCATGACCTTAAAGTACAAAGAATAGCTATGTTTCAAAGCGTGTACACATCACCTATCGATTTTGCATGCATCGACTATCATACTAAACTTCTTCCGCTAGATTGTGCTGCTATCTTAGCATAATTTATACACATGAACTTACAGTACAAAGAATAGCCATATTTCAAAGCGTGTACACATTACTTATCGATTTCACATGCATCAAATATCGCACTAAACTTCATCCGCTAGATTCTGCTGCTATCTTAGCATAACTTATATGCATGAGCTTAAAGTACAAGGAATAGCCATGTTTCAAAGCGTGTACACCTTATTGATTTTGCATGCATCGAATCTCGTACTAAACTTCTTCCGCTAGATTGTGCTGATGTCTTAGCATAACCTATACCCATAAATTTAAAGAGCAAAAAATAGCCATGTTTCAAAGCGTGTACACATTATCGGTTTCGCATGCATCGACTCTCATACTAAAACTTCTTCCGCTAGATTATGCTGCTATCTTAGCATAACCTATGTGCATGAACTTAAAGCATAAAGAATAACGTTTAACAGCGCGTACACATCACCTATTGATTTTTCATGCATCGACTGTTTCTTACCGCCGGAATGTACAACGATTCCACATGTGTATTGCTAACCTATGTGTATAAACTTAAAGCCTAAAGAAGAGCTGTGTTCTAAAGCGCGTACACATCACGTATCGATTTTGCATGCATCGACTCTCGTACTAAAACTTCTTCCGCTAGATTACGCTGCTATCTTAGCATAACCTATGTGCATAAACTTAAAGCATAAAGAATAACGTTTAACAGCGCGTACACATCACCTATTGATTTTGCATGCATCGATTTTTTTTTACCGCCGGAGTGTACAACGATTCCACATGTGTATTGCTAACCTATGTGTATAAACTTAAAGCATAAAGAAGAGCTATGTTCTAAAGCGCGTACACATCACGTATCGATTTTGCATGCATTAACTATCATACTAAACTTCTTCCGCTAGAGTGTACAACGTTCGCAATTGTGTTCCGCTACCTATGTGCGTAAACTTAAAGCACAAATAATAGTTATGTTTCAAAGCGTGTACAGATCACCCGTCAATTTTGCATGCATTAACTATCGTACTAAACTTCTTCCGCTAGAGTGTACAACGTTCGCAATTGTGTACTGCTACCTATGTGCGTGAACTTAAAGCACAAAGAATAGTTATATTTCAAAGCGTGAACACATCACCTGTCAATTTTGCATGCATTAGCTATTGTACTAAACTTCTTCTACTAGAGCGTGCGATCATCGCTTGTGTGTGCTGCAGTCTTAACATAACCTATGTGCACGAAGTTAAAGCACAAAGAATACCCAAGTTCAAAGCGTGTACACATCACTATCGATTTTGCATGCATCGACTTTCGTATTAAACTTCTTCCACTAGAGCGTGCGACGACCTGATAAGTATGCTGCTAACTAGGTATAACTTATACACATGAACATAAAGCATAAAGAATACTGATGTATAAAAATCTTGTGAACAAAGCAGCAGCAGTAAGAATAGCAATGCTTTAAAAGCGTGTACGCATTGCCTATCGATTATACATGCATCAACTAGGGTACAAAACCTCTCCCGCAAGAGTGTGCTGCTATCTTAGCATAACCTATGTGCACGGATTTAAAGCACGAAGAATAGTTAAGTTTCAAAGTGTGTACACAACACCTATCGATTTTGCATGCATCAACTATCGTATTAACACATCCCGCTAGAATGTATAACGTTCGCATGTGTTTGTGCTGCTATCTTAGCATAGCGTATATGCATGAACTTAAAGTACAAAGAATACCGATGTTTAAAATTCTTGTGAACATGGCAGCGGTAAGAATAGCAAGGTTTAAAAGCGTGTACACACCACCTTTTGATAATGCATGCATCTTCTACTAGAGCACGTGACCATCGCTTGTATCTGCTGCTATCTTAACATAACCTATGTGCACGAACTTAAAGCATAAAGAATAGTTATGTGAAAAAATCTTGTGAACATAGCAGAGTGTTAACTACGTAGGTGTAGACATTGAACTTTGCATACTGAAGCAGCATACTACGCGACCGTGACGTCACTGCCACGTGCTCTTGTTTGGTAAACATAGCCACGTGCTTTTTTGACAGCTGTCTTCTTGACGAACCCTAACCTCACTTTGAAGGACAATAGAGCGTCGCTAACCTCACTGCTGCCATCTTTACGGTGGTAAACCTCATGGCTGCCACCTTATGCATGTTATAGCGCGGAATTTAAAATCCAACAGCAGAACGTCGCTAACCTCACTCTTGCCATCTTGATGGGCTTAAACCTTACTGTTGCTACCTTGGTTATACGCTTTTGCGTTAGTTTACTGTTAATCGCTAAGCTGTTCGCAACATCGAAGTAGAGAGTAACAAACGTCGAGTAGATTTAAAGAAGAATCTGTTAGCAGAAGATAAAAGTCCGTCATAGAAAAACCTATGTCTAGGTATATTTGCGAAGAGTGTGGAAAAGCATTTTCCCGAAGCTATCACAGGAGACGTCATGAGATATCATGTAGGGCAATTTTTCAATGCACACATTGTAGAAGAGAGTTCAAGAACGCATACAACGCTCAAGGTCATGAAGCCGCGTGTAATGTAGCTTCATCGGGAACAAAATACAAAGAGCTCAACCATATTCCAGCGAACACTGATTTATGTTTAAAAAGTACACCTCTGCGAGAGATTTTTAATTCTCCCTTGTTGTCTAGACCTGCTGCGAGTTCTGTTACTAAGCACAAACTTCAAGATAAAGAGAGGCAAGATCATGATTATGATAATAAGGATAATGATGTTGATCAAAACAGTAGTAAAGGGAAAGTAGTAGAAGAAGAAAATCTTAATGTTTCATTGCCATTACAGCTTGATGATTTTACTTAATTTCCTAAGCCTACTACACGTTCTGTCGAAGTGCAAACATCTCAAGAAGAGATGCAAGGTAAAGAAGAAGGAAATTTCAACGCTTCATCGCTATCGAAACAAGTTAAGTTTGTACCTAGAAACGCTACTGCTGAAGCACGTATTACATCAAAACAAGTCCCTGCACATCAACTGTCTGCATATAGACTCAAAGTTCACAACAAGCCTCTGTTACCCTATGTAGATATAAGCTACTGTAAAGACCCCAACGTACTCGTAAAACGTTTACAACTGCTAAGAGCCTATCATGATGCTGGTTACACACAGTACAAAGAAGATATTTTTGTAATAGAGTATGAATTACGTCGTGTAGGTATTATTAAGTAAGCGCTTACCCTCACCTAAGTCATCCATCTGTAGTATATAGTCGATCGAGTAGCTATATTCGTATAGATTATTTCCCAACATTCTCCCTTCCTTAGGGTGTTAACTCCGCCTCTAGCTGTAGAGCCGGTCTCAAGCCCGGATAAAGAGAGGAGAGGCACCCTAGCCCTTTAGCCCATTAGCCCTTTAGCCCATTTGCCCTTTAGCCTATTAGCCCTACAAGGAATGTGCGGTAATCTAATCTTCTTAGAACAAAGGTATCCCCTGACATGTTGTATCGAGTACAGTGTTCGGTTCTACTTATTTAGTGTTCTAAACACTTCAATCAATGTTCCGATCACATGATAAAGTTAACGGCATAGAGTGCAGTTTTCGATTCCAGTCTTGTTATGTTTCTTTAGTGATTTGCAAGTCTAAACATGCATAATGACGTCATCACTGCAGCACGTGCTTACTCTAGCTATCCCGATGCAGGTTTAAACTTGTTCGATAGAGCTATGCCTTGACATAAGAGGAGGCCTTAACAGCTTATGTATAGCCGCTATTGTTTAAAGATAGCTGCTGTTAAGAAAAAGCCCGTAGAATTTTTCAAATTACCCGCCACCGTATTTCAAAGATATGAGGTTTAGTGCTGTAAAGATACCTGCACGATGCAAACCTAGCTTTCTTCATCAGAGCAGCCACCATCTTGTGTGAGCACCTCTAGACCGTATCATAAGGAGCTGTGTATAGTCACCGTCTTGTCGCTGCTACCTTGCGCAAGCACCCCTAGGGCGTCTCATAAGAGCAGCAGCCATCTTGTGCAAGCGCTCTTAAGCTGCCTCATAAGAAGCTATGTATAGCCCCCATCTTGTAGAATTAGATAGCTGCCAGTGCCAAAGGGCCTAAGTAGGGATCGAACCGTCGATCTCATCATTAGACTATGTTTTTTTCTTGTTCCCGATGCTGCAAACCTAGGTATCAGGTTTTGCTGTACGATGCACCGTTTTCGAGATATTTAACATTTTGCATTTAAGCCCCAAATTTAATGAATCGAACCTGCACGGCACGTTATACTCTCTACCATAGCTAAACCTGATCATGTTACGAAGACTTGCTTCAATACAAGCCAAAACAGAGCGAATGCCAAAGGGCCTAAGTAGGAACCGAACCGTTGATCTCATCATTAGACTATGTTTTTCTTGTTCCTCGTACTGCGAACCAAGGTACTGGACAGAAATTTTTTTGTCCGTTTTGCTCTACGATGCACCGCTTTCGAGATATTTAACATTTTGCATTTAAGCCCCAAATTTAATGAATCGAACTAGCACGACACGTTAGCCTCTAAGCTAGCTTTCTTCATAAGAGCAGCAGCCATCTTGCGCAAGCACCCTTAAGGCGTCTCATAAGGAGACGTGTATAGCCGCCATCTTGTGTCCGCCATCTTGCGCAAGCATCCTTAGGGTGTCTCTAGCCATCTTGTGCAAGGACCCTTAAGCCGCCTCATAAGAGCAACCGCCATCTTGCGCAAGCATCCCTAGGGCATCTCATAAGGAGCCATGTATAACCGCCATTTTGCGCAGGCATCCCAAGGGAGTCTCATAAGAACCTATGTATAGCGGCCATCTTGCATAAGCACCTTTAAGGAGTCATGTATAGCCACCATCTTGTGCAATTAGCTTCGAGAGAAGGCTGCTGTAGAATTTTTCTTTTTTAAATTATCCGCCACCATATTTCAAAGGTATGTACCTAAAGAGTGTAGCACTGAGGTTTGCGATGTAAGATGGCGGATGACAGCTGACAAGAAAGCGCGTGAGTTTGTTTACTAAACAGGAGCACGTGGAATTTTTCAATTTGCCGCCACCACATTTCAAAGGTATCTAGCTAAAGATGGCAGCACGGTGCACTCTTGATTAAAGATGGCGGATGACAGCTAACAGAACTTTTCAAATTGCCCGCTACTACATGTCATAAAGAGGGCAGCACGGTGTTCTGTGGATTAAAGATGGCGGATGACAGCTGACGAAATTGTCCGCATGATAGCAGCACAGTGCTCTAGTGATTAAAGATGGCGGATGACAGCTGTCAAAAAAGCACGTGGCTTTGTTTCCAAACAAGAGCACATAGAATTTTTCAAATTGCCGCCACCACATTTCAAAGGTATCTAGCTAAAGAGTGCAGCACTGTGCTCTGTTGATTAAAGATGGCGGATGACGGCTGTCAAAAAGCGCGTGAGTTTGTTTCCAAACAAGAGCATGTAGAATTTGCCGCCACCACATAGAGGGCAGCACGGTGCTCTCTTGATTAAAGATGGCTGCTGTCATGTGGAATTGCCTGCCACCACATTTCAACGGTATCTAGCTAAAGAGGGCAGGACGGTGCTCTCTAGATTAAAGATGGCTGCTGTCAAAAGCATTTTTCAAATTATCCGCCACCACATTTCAAAGGTAAGTAGCTAAAGAGGGCAGCACTGTGCTCTATAGATTAAAGATGGCGGATGACAGCTGTCAAAAAAGCTCGTGGATTTGTTTATCTCACGCTAGTGAGGTTAAGTTGGTAGCACTATGTTTTAGGCCCGCCAAGATGGCAGCACTGCCGATGACAGGTGACGAATTTACATCTACTACGATAAGGAGGGCAGCACAGTGCTCTGTGGTTTAAAGATGGCGGATGACAGCTGTCAAAAAAGCACGTGGCTGTCAAAAAGCACGTGGCTTTGTTTACCACGCGCTAGTTAGGTTAAGTTGGTAGCACTAAGGTTTAGGCCCGCGAAGATGGCAGCACTGCCGATGACAGGTGACGAATTTACATCTACTACGATAAAGAGGGCAGCACAGTGCTCTGTGGTTTAAAGATGGCGGATGACAGCTGTCAAAAAGCACGTGGCTGTCAAAAAGCACGTGGCTTTGTTTACCACGCGCTAGTTAGGTTAAGTTGGTACTACTGAGGTTTAGGCCCGTCAAGATGGCAGTACTGAGGTTAGCGATGCGTTGTTGTCTGTCAAAAAGCACGTGGCTGTCAAAAAACACGTGACTTTGTTTACCTCGCGCTAGTTAGGTTAAGTTGGTACTACTGAGGTTTAGGCCCGTCAAGATGGCAGTACTGAGGTTAGCGATGCGTTGTTGTCGATGACAGCTGTCAAAAAGCACGTGGCTTTGTTTACAAATTCAAATTTCCCGCGGGTGGTGGAGGAGACCTCTGGCAGGCCTCTGGCTGTGGTGGTGGTGGAGGCCTCTGGGAGGCTTCTGGCTGTGGTGGTTGTGGAGGAGGCCTCTGGGAGCCGGTGGGGGTGGTGGCGCCCGAACTGTCCATTTATACTACTTACGGGCTCGATTCCCAGGCCTTGTATCATAACGTAGGCAACGGTTTGTACAATGTCGAATAGTGCTTTAAGATAATATCGGTATATAAAAACTTCTAGTTGAGGGATACTGTAAGGTTCTTATTGGTTACTGTGCATGTAAGAACATATGTTAACAATGTTAAAAACGTTCAAATATTCGTAGTTGAATCGGCGATGAAGGAACAAAACATGTATCAAAATCGACGATCTTGTAAAGTCGAAATTAAAATGCGGACGAGACGATATCGGAAACTGGTGGAGAGAAAATTAACTTCACAAACGAATTAAGACCATGGAGGAATTCACTGACATTTGTCCAATTATTTCTTATTCCTTCAGAGAAAAAATGCGTTTACGAAGAAGATCAAGGCACGCACTAGCAACAAAAAATCATTGAACTATTTCCTTTGAAATCATACGGCTAAAACCTTATCAACGAGATTAACCCTAAAAGTGCCGAGAGTTTTTCCATAAATGCCAGGCCATTTTCGCATGCATTGCACATTCATGTTTTTTTAATTAAGGACGCTTAAGTAGGTATATTTTTCGGATCCTGGCTCACCTCCGAGGTCAAAACAAAGTTATAAAATATTAGGTAAAATTAAACAAAAATATTTAAAAAATGAAAAATCCTAAATAAAAAGAGCATGAAGACGCAAATTTTGCCGACTTTAAGAGGATTTAGACCAAATTTAAAAAGTCTCTCGATTCTGGCTCATAAAAGGGGGAAGAGACACTTGAGAGGCTCGAGAGACACATTAAAAACTGAAAAAATGAAAGAATAAAAATTAATAACTACCCTTAAAGCACTCAGGAAGATATAAAAAATATTATTAAAACATGCATAAACCTCATGGGACTGTGACTTAAATAAACTCAATGTTATGAATGAAATGATCTTTAATTAGCGTTTTTCCTCTATACATCACTTTCAAACAATTAAGATTTTTATTTTATCTTCATCTTCTAAAAAGATTATTGTATATCAAGGTCGGAATTATTATTATAATTATTATTTATTCATAATACATTTCTATTAATTTATTTATAATATATTTTCATTAATTCATTGGCAACAGGCCCAAGGGCTTCGAGTACTAATATGGAACTGCCAGAGCGTTAGGTCCAGAAAATACGAACTCGAACCCTTCCTAGTCGCGAACACTATTCATGTAGCACTCCTAACAGAAACGTTCCTCCCACCGGGGAAGAAGTTCAACATTAGAGGCTACAAAATACACAGAAGCGATAAGGCCAACGGAGTTGTAGGGATGGCAGTTCTGGTAAGAAAGGACATCAAATATATGGAGGTGGACATACCAGAGCTGGTCAAAGTGGAGGCATGATGAATTGCCATGCCAGTCCGAGGAACACTCATAAATGTCATAGGGGCATACTCCAGACCGAAAAGCCTGAACACACAAGACATAGACGCAGTACTAAGGCTAAATCGAAACACGATCCTAAGAGGAGACCTAAATTCGAAACACGCCAGCTGTGGCTGCCTGAGACCTAACTCAGGAGGCACAAGGCTGTGCAAGCACATGCTATCCCAGGACTACGTGGTAACAGCCCCAGCGAACCCACGTTCCTGGAGCCAAACGATCAGGTCGACGATATACTAGACATAGACCTACTGCGACATATTCCGCAAAGGCATAGCATAATGGTAGTGAACGACCTTGGGTCGAGGCACCAACCAGTGATAATTACACTAAATGCGACCCCAGAGGAATATGAAAACAACCACAAGCGTAGGCTCAAATACAAAGCAGCCAAAGGGGGCAAATTCGAACACAAACTAGACACACTCCTACAGGGAAGCGAGAGCATGTAGCACTCCTAACAGAAACGTTCCTCCCACAGCACAGCCCAAATTGACGAAGCAGTCAAAACCCTAGTAAAAGGAATTCAAGTAGCCGCAGCAGTGAGCATACCAGAAAACAAACACAAAGAATACCCACAATTCGAAATTCCAGCCCAAATTAAGGAATTAATACGCAAGCGCAACAGCCACAGACGCAACTGGACACGACACCATAGAGGCTACGACCGAATTATGAAAAATTAACTTAACACGGAAATACAAACCAAACTACAGGAATGTAGGTCGCGAGAATGGAACAATAAACTCCGTCTATTCAATACAAACACCAGGCCTGTGTAGAACTTAGTGAGACACATCACTCGTGAAACACACAGCATCCTTACTATTAAGGGTCCTAACGGCCCGGTATATGAGAACCGTGATAAAGCGGAAGTCATAGAGGACTCGATCGAAGCGGCATTCACTCCGAACGAAATACCATCTGACCCTGCCTTCACCAGGCAAACCTAGACAAAGGTAGGCGAGTTCCTCGAAAACGCACCTAAGCCGGAGGTTAAGAGGACAAATATACACGAAATTAACCCCAAGAAGGCGCCTGGCCCAGACGAGATACAGAATATTATAATTAAGAAATTAACACACAAAGCCCTAACACTACTACCCAGCATCTTCAATGCAATGTTCAGTCTCCAATACTACCCTGAACAATGGAAAAGGGCTAGGATACTCGTATTTGGAAAACCAGGCAAAGACAAGTCAGACCCTAACAATTACAGGCCTATCAGCCTCAGTAAAGTATTCGACAAAGTGCTACTGAAAAGGTTAATAGGAAAGAGGAATAATTCGCAACGAGCAATTTGGCTTCAGGAACGGGCATTCTGCCCCACAACTACTCGCGCGATTCATAGAACAAGCCACCATAGGTTTCAATAAACGAAGGGACACAGGTTCGGTTTTCCTTGATATACAGAAAGCATTTGACAAAGTCGGACACGAAGGTCTACTAGCGAAACTAATAAACCTCGAAGGCTATAGAAGGCTAATCAAATCCTATCTGGAGTGCCGAGAGTTCCAAGTTGAGGTACACTACACGCTGTCAAGCACGCGAAGGATTAGAGCTGGCGTAGCCGAAGGCTCCCTAATTGGCCCAATCCTCTTCGTTCTATATACAAACGACATGCCCACTACGGAACTTACATCTACACACCTCTACGCTGATGATACTGCTATCACAGTCCAACACCCACAACTAGTGTGCACTCGGAAGAGGCTACAATTAGCACTACGAACTCTCGAGCCATGGCTAACGAAGTGGCGCATCAAGGTCAATGTTGACAAGTGTCAAGCCGTGCTGTTCACTAGGAAGAACAGACGCACACGCAGACCAGTCAACATAAGACCGCTAAAGCTTTTCAACCAAGATATAGCATGGCATGACAAAGCCAAATACCTAGGAGTAGTCCTAGACCGAAAGCTCACACTCTATACCATATCAAAGATATCCAAAGGAAAGCTCACATTAGACTCAGCCAGCTATTCCCTATGCTGAACAAAAAGTCCAGTACAAACACAAGCAGCCCCAGTGTGGGGGTTCACTGCAAAGACGAACATGGATAAGCTAGAACGAATACAAAATAAAACATTTGAGCAGCGGCCAGACTCCCTTTTGACACACCAATATGCCAACTACTCGATATTGCGAAAATCAGCTCGATAAGGCGCCACATACGTAAATTAAACACTAAGAATATACACAAAGTCATGGGGCAATAAGATCAACCCGCTAATAAGCGGGATCGGACGCTACGACGTCGATCATTACACGAAGTACCCCACACCGATACACATTCTGTTCAGCCACAGAGTTGGGGGAACGGGGGGCCGATAGCTGGGCCCCTCCCCAAGCTGACACCTATACAACACATAAACCCACACACTGCAGACAAAATGTACCTACCTATGCAAATATGCAAATATGTAAATATGCTCCTTTGATAACAGCTGTCTTTATCCCAGTGACCGGGCGAAGAAAGATTGGTAACAAACAACACGAGAAGACGACGGCAACGCAGCCAGATGGCCAAGAACGAACCAATCCACCTCCGCCCCCCGAAAGAGACACGGGAGCGGAACGCCAGCCCGCGCCCTATAACGAAGACATGAGAGCAGGCAAGCAAGCTGACACTCCAACGAGCACCTGTATATATATATTTACTGTTACTAATAACCTTAACATTGTTGCAGATTTGCAGTGACAAGTGTGTTCCAACAACACCGCACAGAGGAACATCGCCAGGCGGAAGTAGAAGACAGCCCCTTGCACCAAGTAAGGCTAGGATTTTAATCCTCCTTTCCAAAAGGAGACTTGGCACCAGGGACCTCTGTCTGCTGGGCAAAGGGACGAACCTGTGGCCCAGAGCCCAGATGCCAGTGGACCCGAGCCGACCCGGCAGTGACAAGAAGGACTGATCCCCATAATAACAGACAATGGCAAGGAAATGGTTATGATTGCATGACACATTTTCATAACTAACACAACCTCTGGACTTTTCCTGCCCACATCCTTGCATGTGCTATCACAAGATGTCAGGTTTTACATGCAGTCTATTTCTTTTTCTGCCTATGTGGTTTTCCCCTGACCCTTGAACACCACACCTTAACACTACCTAACCAATACAAACTCTTGCCGTGCTAGCGAGTCTAAGTCGGAAACCGGCAGATACTCCTTGTATCAGGTCCCACTTTTCCCTGCTATCTCTTTCTTCTTAGAATTATTAGCATGTCGGAGGCCATGTAGATTGAGTCGATGAACTGGCATTACTAGATGCTGTGTTGGAAGTGTTCACGCTAGGAGTGAATGTAAATTGCACGGAATCCGATGTGGACGACGTGTAGAGAATAGGAAGGACCCAAGGGAACAGGCCGATTAAAGTACAATTGGTATCTGGAATGAAAACCTACCAAATTCTTCGGAATGCCAGGAATTTAAAAGGGACGGAAGTCTGGATCCAGAGAGACCTGGGAATTGAAGAAAAGAAGGAGACGAGAATCCTACGATTTCACATGGGGAGAGCAAGAAGAGAGGGCCTTACAGCGTTTATTAGAGGCAAGGGACTATTCATCACAGGCGATTTTTGGAGAAACACGCCATCCCAGCTGGGTGACTTAACGCGAGGAGAAAGTGCGGTACCGGCGCAACACGGAAGAAGGAATGAAGACGTGCAGAAAACAGGAGCAGAGCTCGTGTCGTCAAGGTTGCTGACACCTAATGAGAGTGAGGGCGTTGCCACTAGTACGGAGAGACGATCTGTAAGTAAATGTTTATCACCTGATGAGGAATCGGGAAATAGCTCGTGTACTACTCCGGTAGCTGAAAAAAGCAGCGGCAAGGCTGAGGAGGATAAGAAAAAGAAGCAGGGACAGAGCTTGAAAGACTTATGGGCTAAGAAGGGAGTTCTCTCAGATGGAAAAGGTTATAAACGGGAAGGAAAGAAGCTAGGGGAAATGTATAGTTCTCCTCATGGAAGTACTGTATAGTACAAATTGATAAAACAATAAACACCCGTAGCAAAACAGGAAGTGTCTCTGATAACAAGAAAGCAAAATAACTAGCATTGAGAATTGGTTTTTGTTAATATAGAAGGCTTATTAAGTAAACTGGGGAATGATGGAGTGTCTGAACTTGTGGAAAATTTTGAGGTATTTGCTTTTTTAGAAACATGGATGCCCGAAGGAGAGATTTCAACATGAAAGGGGGATGTTACGAGAAGTGTAATGAAAAGAAAACGAGGGACTCGAGTGAGAATTCCGGGAGGAATATCACTTCTGATAAAGGAAGAGTTTAGTAGTCAGATAGAAGAATTGCCTAAAGATATTCAAGATGGAATTTGGATCAAACTTAAACTGGATGGGAGTAAACAGAGAGATATATGCATAGCCTTTATATACAACCATCCGATGGGGTCACCATATACGAACTTTTTTGAGGACTTAATAGAGGAGATTAACTTAATGAGAGGTAACTATGAAGAAGCAGGAATCATTATGTTGGGAGATTGGAACGCACGAATTGGAGAGTCAATTCCAGCATATAGTAAAGAAGGAATAGAGCCAATGATAGATAGCAGAAACAGTCGGGATAAAGAACGTAATGTGTATGGGGATAAACTACTAGAACTATGTGCCACAGATAATTTATATATTCTAAATAGATGGATGAAACGGGAAAGCTAACATATATCACAGCTCAGGGAGGTAATGTAATTGATTTGGTTGTGTGTACGGGAGATATTTTAGAGATGGTAAAGGAAATAGAGATCTTAGAATGGACCGAAACACATCCTTCCCCGGTATCTGTTACCATAGAAGTGTATGAGAAGGAACAGGAGGAACGTAACACTGTAAAGAAAAATATAATAATAGGATAATTAATAGGCTAAATATAAGTGGTGCGGGAATACCCCAAAAAGATTAGAGTCATATTTAAAGGGAGAAGAATTCCAGATAATTAAGATTGGAATAGAGGTAGCGATATTGAGTAGTAAGGTGGACTTAGCGGTAGAACTGGTAGAGAAACCCTTTAAAACTGTAGCTCACGTGAAAAGAAAACAGAATAATAATAAAGCTAAAAGGAAAGGGTGGTATAATGATGTGTGTAAAACAAAGAAAATGGAGGTGGTTAGAGCCCTAAAGGCATATAGAAAAGAGGGGGAGCCTGAGGTTCGGGCACATTATTGTAAACTAAGAAAGGAATATAAAGTGTTGTTAGTAGAACAAAAGAGGAAACGGCAACAGGAGAAGGCAAAATTAATAAACATAGACTGTAAGAATAATCAAAGTGATAAGCTATGGAATAGAATTAACAAAATAAGTAGAGGTGAGAGAAGATATTCCAATGTTAAAATTGCTAATGGAGTCTGGATAGATTATTTTAATAAATTGCTAGGAGGACAGGATACTTGGATAAATAGTAGAACATGTATGAATATCTCGAGGGGTTTAGAGATATGTATCCCCTGCTTAGATGAAGAAATATCAGAATGTGAGGTTTTAGAAATGATTGGAAAGGCCAAATGTAGGAAAGCGGGGGCTTCAGTGGTATAACTAATGAATTTTGGAAAGAAGCAGTAAAAAGTCAACAAATGCTGGAAATACTAGTAAAATTGTTCAATAGGATATTTGATTATTTGGAGTTTCCTAAGGCATGGCAGGCAGGTATAATATGTTCAATCTACAAGAAGCGTGGGGAGAGAAGTAATCCAAATAACTATAGAGGTATAACACTATTGGACTCCCTAAGTAAATTATATACAGGAATTCTGGCAAATAGACTGATGAAATGGGCGGAAGAATTCTCCATCCTCTCGAGATATCAAAGTGGTTTCAGGAAACGCAGAAGAACAATAGATAACATTGTACCGGGCGGTAAACCTCTACGCGACGCAAGTTCAAATCTTGCGCCAATTGAAACTCCTCTACAGGAGAAAGTTTGAACTTTAAAAAGCTGTATTAACTCACCAGTTTCTCCGAGGATGGTTCTGTGTGAATTTTGATGTGTTTTGTTTGTAATTGATCAAGAAGTGTGGACGTTCTCTACCAGATATCTCTACTAAAACTATGTTTACGCACTCTGGTGCGAAGGAATGAACTTTCTTGAAGAAATTTTGAATTTATATGTTTTGTTTTTACTATATTTTGTTCTGTTATCTTTGGGATGGCAATATTGATTTCTGTTTCCGCCCGTTTTGAATGTAACCAATCGGGAATTTACGTAATTAATTTTCCACCGATAAGGTGTTTCTTCCTCGTCTTGTGTATTAGTTTTTGCTGTTATCCAATAAAAACGAAAGGGTGTGTCTACTCATTCCTGAAAGGTTTCGAATGTTTCACGAGGGTATATAAACTGCTGATTTTCTTGTCTCGGTGCCACTTCAGTAACATCTTTCTTAGTGTGTGGATATGTAGCAGGGGGCGGGAAGTGCCTCTTTCTTCGGGAAACAGATCTCCAACAAGGTAATGGCTTTTTAACATCTGTATTTCTTGCTAGCTCAGCAGTTTAACTCTCGGGGAGGGTTCGAAAACTTTAATCTGTAACCAATTCCTTTCCAATGTAAATTACTTTTCAGTATATGTAAAACCTTCAAATCCCTTTTCCATAAAGCAGGGATAGAGAGTGCTTCACCCTCTCGAGCTCCCTTTCATTTTGAAATCGAGGTGAGTACGTTTTCATAGCCGTTTCGTCTCTTCATTCATGTATTAAAGTTTCCTCAAACGAGTCACCTCTATAGATTGGGATTAGCCCCTGTATTATCGGCCTACTTCCTCTTCTGTGTTAATAACTTTTTGCGTAGGAGTGCATGTTTTCGCCTCCTTTCAATTTGGTATTTTGGGCCATTTATTAACCCAATGATTTGTTTTCTTCATATGAAGGCCCTGTAGGTTGGGTACAAGATACCCCTGTTTCACTGTATGTGTGCCTTGAGGGCAGTTAGGAGTGAAGTTTGTTGTGGCATTTGATAGGCTTGTAAAATTGAGAGCAGGTTTGCTCTTTCCTAATTTGATCTCTGCGTGCCTCTAGGAGGCTTAACATTGTAATTAGGGGCAAGTGCTCCTTGGTATGAAGGGGTTTTCTGCCCTTTGGTAATTTGTGGTTGTGAGATGAGGACTCAGGAATGTAAAACGGGGCTCGAAGTCCAAATCCTGTAAAGAACTGTAATTTGTAATTTCTTAATTTGTTGTTCTGCTCCTTGGTACCTGTTATACTTTGTTATTGATTGATTTTGGAAAAGAAAATATAACCTTTGTTAAAGTTTTAAATTAACTTTAATTTTGTAGTTGAGACCTATTCCAGCCCGCACCTTCTTTCACCTCTAACTACCACGGATATCTCCGTAACAAACATCATGATTGTAAAAACAATAATAGATAAGTATATAAAACCGAAAGCATGAAGACTATATATATATATATATATATATATATATATATATATATATATATATCGGCTATAGATTTTGAAAAGGCTTTTGACAGTCAACAGGGTCGCATCGTTCGCCAAATTACGCCTATTAGGGGTATGTAGTAAGATCGTACAAGCATTGGAGGCGGATTATCGAAGGGTGCAATGCAGTATTAGGGTAGGTGATGGGGTAGCATATGGTCAAATAGAATCTCTATTATTTTTGAAACAAGGATGTAAGCTATCTCCTATTTTATTTTTGTTATTTATAAACGATATATTAAATGGACATGGAGGTGATAAGTGGATGAGCCCAGTTTTAGTAAATCAAGAAATACCAGGCCTGCTGATGACGTTAACGGCCGGAGGCATGCAAAAGAGCGTGAATGTTGTGACAGAGTTTGCTAAAAAGTGGTCATTAAAATTTAACATTTCCAAGACGAAAGTTTTGATCTGTAAGAAAGGCTGTAAGCGAGCGAAGAATGAACAATGGACGAAAGATGGATGTCAAGTGGAAGTCACAAATAGATTAGAGTACCTGGGAATATATATAGCAAATAACGGGAAGTGGGTCTATCAAATAAAACAAGCTAAATGGAAGGGTCTTGGAGCATTATCAGTAATTAGAATTCTTGAAAATAAATTCGCAAATATAGACTATAAGATTCAGATAAATGTCCTGCAAGCCGTAGTAAAAAATCGAATGTTATATGGAGCTGAGCTATGGGGTGTAGAGAAAGAGTTTGAGATGCTGAACCAGGTTACAAGTAAGTTCTGTAATATTGAAATGGGGTTACCAAATTGCACAGCAAATTGTGGAGTAAGATTAATCTGTGAAGAAAATATCCAAGTAGATATTCTTAAGAGAATTTTGAAATATCTGTTGAGACTGAAAGGAAGAGAGGGTGGCGAGCTTCTGCAGATCGAATATTAACATCAGAGGGAAAATATCCAGGGAGAGTACTGGTTAACAAAAATCAGAAGCATATTAGACAGGTTGGGATACGGAAGTTATTGGGAGAGGTTGGAAAGATCGACGAATAAACTAATCATTAGACGACTCATAGATATTCAAAGACAGTGGTTGGTATCCGAGTGTTGAATCAAGGCGACCCTCTCAGAGTTTAATAGGATAAGGCAGGATATGAACATACGTATTGTGAATGTAAATAGAAAAGAAACCCGGGGTTTTATATGGTGGATGATGGGTCTTTACAAAAACAAGGGATGGGTTAGGGTGAAGGATGCAACAAGGTGCCTTCTCTGTGGTGAAAACAGAGAAGAATTTCACATGTTTAAATCATGTAAATAAACCATAGCGGTGAGAAGGAAATTTTTGAATAGCAAGGTACAATATATGATAAATGAGGATGAGAATGGCTATAGGATTATTAAAATGATAAACAAAGAATTGTATAAGCCTGGTAATCTCAGTAAACTGTTCATTGTAATTAGAAGAGTGTAGAAGAGTGTTGAAAGAGTCTACAATGAGGGTAGGACAGATTACGGATGGATGATTGGGTTACGAACCTGTTAGTTAAGAATTTGCCAATAGTGATATGTAGTAAAAGGAATATTAGTATAAGTAGCACTGTGAAGTCGATATGTTAGTAAGCGATAACGCAATTAACTGTTAAACTGTTTGTAATGAGACAGGGCCCAATGGATATCCTCAGCTGCTGGAGATCCGTAGCTGTAGTTTGATAACATTAACTCATTCATTCACTACTCATTCCATATTTATTATTCATTCAATCATTTATTTAATTCAAAATAAGTGCTCTCTCCCCAGTTACTGGTTATCCGTACCGGGAGGGATGAGTCTTCTCTCCTATCATGCATGCATGAATATTCTTATACCCATTCATAAATCCATCCATACATATTTCCTCAATACAGTTAGGAAATCAGTCATTAATTAATTCATTCATTAATTTATTCATACATTCATATAGATAAAATCGTAGGCGTGGCCCTTGCATGTGGAATGGTGATCCGCCTGTGCAAGGAGGCACTAATTTAGGCAGGGAATCATAGCTAATTAATGAATTAATACATTCATTAATTCATACACTTATGTAAGGATATAACCGAAGTAGGGCGTGATAGGATGGGCCTATCCCAATCGAATATGTAGAGTGACCTAAATTCAACAGAGAAAGAAGAATAGGGAGGGGGCACATGGGGAGCGGGATTTCCGCTTACGTGTGCCTTGTAGAAATTAGGGATTGGTGAGAAATTAGTGTTTGACATCTATTAGATTATGTGGGGTCTTCCGTTTGGGCCTCATGAGAAAGGGCCGGGCGTGTTATCCCTGGGAAGGTGACTCCTTTTTCACCAGGGGTGAATAACACGACCGGGCAGTAGTTATGCCTAATCCCATCCATGCATTTATTCTACGTACCGAATGCTCTCTGCTCAGTTGGTGGCTATCCGTGAGTCGGAGAGAAGCGTTCATTCATTTATTCATGCATACATGACAATTTAATTCAGTCATGGAATCATTAAAAAACTCATCCAGACATTTATATACACATATGTATAGTGTCTGTGAAAATAGAGGAGAACTCTGTACAGACTTATGACAAATAAATAAATATATAAATAGATTGAGTCGATGGTCACGGCGGGGAAGCGGGCTACGGGGGCCCTCCGTAAAAAGACAGGTACATAGTGTCCCCGTTAAATTTGGCGATCTCCAGAATATTTCCAACAAATTAATATTAAAATTTTATTGTCTACCGGGAGCTGCAATTTGTCATTTGGGAAGTAGTCAGTGAGCTCCAAACCACTTTTTTTCTTCATTCAGAGGGGTGATGCGTTGATCCAGCTTCGACAAGGCCAAGGTAAAACACGTGACGAGCCCATGTGCTGTCTTGCCACGCGCGAACGACTGACAGCCAGCTTCTCGAACAGGCTGAGCCAATTACAAGAGACCCGATAACCAATTATCGTCTTCGTAGAGTACACTCCTCCCAAGCCAAGGATATAAAAAGCCTTGTTCCGAGTAAATCACTGACACTACCTGCCCCAACCGGTTACCGCTTCTCGGTACCTAGGGTTAGATAGGGAATCTGTGGACCAGGGATCCGCCTAACAACGGATAATCCCGCGCCCACTAGCTCGTAATAGAATGTCCCCACACCAACACACACGGAACCAGGCTCGTAATTCCCAAAAGAGCAATAAATCGCATCGGAAAGAGCAATTTGTCGACGAGCCTGGGACCATTACAGACACAATCGCCGAGCAACCAGAACGTCCAGAGGAGACCGAGAGGGAAGAGACGCTGTTGCCACAGCGCTCTGACCAACCGGCTAGCTCCAAACCTACGGTGGAGAAAGAAACCCCCTCACGTCTCTACTCGACTGTGGCGACGCTGCACTCACAGCGCCTCAACTTCAACACCACATATCCGTGGCTACAGTTTGAGGGCAGCCCCACAGCAACGGCCGCTGGCAGGAGTGCTAAGCCAGACTTTCTTAAGGCTGGCACAGGTAGCCTTGTCACACGCGGCCCCAACCGGTCACAGACGACCCTCGCTCCGGACACTGACTCCGTAGAGCAGGGAATTAACGTGACGGATAGTGTTTCACTCACCTAACACTACATCCTACACATGACGGGCATACATAGCACTGACACTAACACTAACACCCCCTCGACAGCTAACCGGAATTTAAGCTCGCACCTACCAGTCCAACCAGTGCCGGCACGTGCGGAACGCTGTACAGCATATTATGGAAACTTAACACCTTAAAGTATTTGAAGCCTCCGCTCCGTTATGCGCTAGTAGTTCTACGGGTGTCTACCATGTGCGCTAGCCTTCAGTGAACCTGTTGTGGTACCATCTTGCGGCGTAAATCTGAGCTAGACCGGCACGCGATTGTCCTTGTGGATAACAATAATAAGCGATCGTCAGCTGGGATCTGTGAATAGATTATTGGAAGAAGGAGGAAGCTCTTGCTGTGACTGTTAAGTCTTCTATTATATTCCTGAGTTAAAGCAGAAAGTGGATGATGTATCACCTTGATACGGGGTGATCTGATCTCCATGTGGCGAGGGCCACAAAATTGGTTTGAATTTATTTGAATTTTTCCTGCAGAAACTGTGAGCAGTCTTTCAATTTACTCAACCAAGATGGTACATGAAAATGTGAACCACTAAATGTAGTGGAACTGAATTGTGTTGTTTGGTATACCTTCGACTTAATTCCTCTGTGTGTTATTTAGACCGCCGTGAGTGAGAATTTCGTTTGTCAAAGTGACTATGTTAAAATTACTTTGGTTATGAATTACTTACTAATTTCTTATGGGGCCGCATTGTAATAATTAGGAAATTATGTTTGTCCGTTAATCACTCTGGAAAAGTCTCCTTTAAACTAAGCTATACCTTAAAAGGTGTTGTCATAAAGAGTATGTTTTTCTACGATACTTAAGAAAGTGTATCATAACACCTTCTGTGATTTACCTCGTAATTTATTCTACTGGGATAATTCTGTTTACTAGTTGAACTAACATGTAATGGTAGATGAAAGCATGAGTGGAAAATTGTTTCTTTAACGGCTAATTTTTCCTTCGAAGGTTATCCTCTGGATGGGGTGCCATTTTGTTTTCTGATCGTGTCACCTGGTTACCATGGCGACCTTCACAACACATGGGTGGGAGTTTTTTGCGCTACCTTTGTCATTTGACGTTTCTATGCTCTGTTTCTTGTGAACATCTGACGTACGTCAATTGAGTTGAGCATGTTCTTGTTTTTTTGGTCTTGATGTGTGATACTGAAAACGGTCTCACGTATCTCTGTGTTTGGAGTTTTTCGGAAGTATTAATTAGTGTTTCCTGGGAAGTTTTTATTCTAATAATCTTGTATCGACTTCTCTTTCGTGTTTTGATTTGGTTCCTGATTCGTTCTTGGTGGAACTTTGGAACTAATACTGATTTTCGTGATTCCTATCGGATCATTCTAAAGCCGTGATTAAGAAACATTTCTCTGCTCCGCTCTCATACTGTAGGGTAGAAACAAGGCCTTGAATTTAGGATTTAAATTAATTAGAGCTATTTCTTTCCTTCCTAAATGAAAAGTTTATAACTGAATTTAAGTACCTTAAGGTGAAAACAGTTTCTACTATTTTCTTAGCTATAAAACCTTAATGGTCCCTTTTCACTGAACTTAATTCTTGTTTTCATTTGATTTAATTTTGGGACTTACTATTTTATTGCTCTTTCTGTTTCTTAGTTTTTCATTAAAGTTCTTTATTTTAATCAGTAGTAACTTATTTTCTCAGTAAACACTTATTAATTCTTTAATCCACCTGACCTCGATGGGCCCTAGTATCTTTCACGCATTGGTACGACCTTCTATTGAGGATTTCCTTGCTCTTACTGCCCAGGGTCGTCCAACAACTGTCGAGTTATACCTCCTCGAAAGTACGCGACAAGCAGAGCCAGCTACCGCCCTGGCGAAACCTGGGGGCGGCGCGTCGACCGGCCCGGTGGCCCCAGGGGGTAAACATAACACGGAGAGCACATCTCCCCCCAATGCAATCCACCCCTCCTACCTAACCTAGTGGTCGCACTGCCAGACGCCGGGAAAGAGGGACCTAGTCCTGCAGACCCGAGAGAAGAGGCGGCCGCCCAGGGAAGGAACGTTGGGGAAAAAACCGGACTCGGCGAAAGGCGCCAACAAAAGTCCAACCCTCCCCCAAGCAAGCCAGCAACTCAGACTCCGACTCGGACGAGGCTAAACTGGTGATGGACCTATCAAGCTCATCCCAGGAGGCCGACTCTGAAAGTTCGGTGGGAGAGGAGCAGCGCGAACAAGGGGTGACCGAACCCGAGATCCCAGCCACCCAGCCTGGAAATCAGGGTGACGGTTTTAAGGAGGCCAAAGGGAGGAAGAGGGGGAAGGGTAAAGGGAAAGAACCCCAGCCCCGGAGCGGGGGTCGAAACCTGAGAACCCAGGCCGATAGCTCCACGGACACTACAAACGACACGTCTATGCCACCACCAAACACAAACACGAGGCAGACATATCAGACATCTCCTCAACCAGCCACCCGTAAGGGGTATAAACCCCCATCCCTTACGGTCTACACAAACAACATCAAGCAGATTGAAATGGAGCTTCTCAAAGAGCTGAAACATGAGCAGAGAGACTACTATTTCTCTAAGCCGAGATTTAATGCGCACGAAGCAGTCCGGCTACACATGTCTAGCTTTGAAAGCTATGAAATCGCTATACAGGTGCTGAGAAGGCTTAATATCACATTTGTAAAGATATTGCCCAACGCAACAGTAAAACGATTCGTAGTGAGAACGCCCAACAACACACACGAGCCGGGAGATATCGGGCTAGCCATGCAAGCCCAGGGTATCAACGCTCTTACAGTGCACCGGATGCGAACAGGAAATAAACCAGCCAAAGGCTGTCTATTCCTAGTTGCCGTGGCGGACACCCCAGGAGCAGACTGTCTGAGGAGAATGCGGATGCTGGCGAATATGCTGGTGACAGTCGAGCCGTACCGCCCCCAGCCACTGGCCCCCAATGAGGAGTGTGTCAGAGGCATCGGTACTCAAGTGCGGCCTGCCGGCTAGATCCCAGATGCCGCAGATGCGCCGCCTCCCACCTGTCTCGCGACTGCCCCCACGGCAGCGACCCCGCGTACTCTCAGTGCGCAAACTGCGGGGGGTAACACGCGGCCAATTATAGGGAATGTCCCAGCCGCAGGGACTACGAAGCCGCTTACGAAGGCAAAGGGCCAAAGGGAGACAAGCGTGGCAACCCTAAAGCCCAAGCAGGCCCGTCAGGCACAGACGCCTCACGCAAGCAGAAAACAGGCCCCTCAGGTAAAAAGGACCCTTCAGGTCCTCCAGGCCCTTCAGGCACAAAGGGCCGTAAACAAGGCCACTCAGGCAAATTAGACCCTTCAGGTGGAGGTAGAATGATCTTGCAACCCCCAAGGACGGAGGGTAAACACAACCCTTGGCCCTCAGCCCAAGCACCCCCAACCTCTGTCCAAAGTAAGACCTCCAGGAACTACTCAAAGAAGAAGGCCCTACCCCCAATAACTAGAAGGCAGTTTAAGTCCACGCACGCTGCCCCCGAGCTGCCCCAGGGCCACCCCGGGCCAGCTCCACCCCCCGCAGACAACCTGCCGACAAAAACTAGCATCCGAGGCACCGTCCCTACTGCTCGCCCCAACACCACAACAAACAGAACCATCTCACCACATACACACAAATCACCAAGCCAGGTACAACAGCCCGAACGGGACTCGGCAGGAAGAACATTCAAGGAAAGGATAGAAGAAATCCTGAAAAGCATCCTCCCGAACTTGAACCTCACTGCAATCATAACCTCTGCAGTTATGATAGCCAACCTGCCGCCCTTCCCCTAGCTGAGGGACCTGGCGAATGCAATATACGAACTCCTGACCAAAGATGGCTGAACAACTCAACGACAGTAATAATTGTACCGGGTGGTACACCCCCACGTCGCTAATTCAAACTTTGCGCCAGGTGGAACTCCCCTACTGGAGGAAGTCTGAACTTTATTTAATGTGTTAATTTTCAACTTTCTCAGAAGATGTCACTACTTGGAAATTTTGAAGTTTCTGAACTGGGTTGTTTTCGATGTATTTTTGTTTTGCCTGTAGTAAGAAGTGTGAACATTCTCTTCTAGAGGACACTACTGAAGTACTACAATGGTGCGCCCTAGTGCGAAGTGAAAGAACTGTTTTTTGGAGAAATTTTTATTTCAAAAGTTTGTTCCTTGTTAAATTTCTTCTGTTATTGTTTAAGTTGGCTGTATAATCCTTTCTTTCCCCTTGTTTTGAATTTAGCCAATCCCGAATTTCTTTAATTAATTTATGACCAATCAGGTGTATCTTCCTCAACGGGGATATGCTGCTTAACCCTAGCCAATAAAGTTCTTGTGGGAGGGTGTTCTCATTCCTGAAACGCCTCGAACTTTCCGCGAGAGTATATAAACTGCTGATTTTCGGGTCTCCGCGCCACTTTAGTAACATCTTTCAGTGTGTAAAGTACGTAGCAGGGGGCGGGAAGCGCCTATTTCTTCGGGCAGCAGTTCAACCACAAGGTAATGGCCTTTTAATAACTTCTTTTCTTGCTAGCTCAGCAGTTTAACTCTCGGTGCAGGTCCGAAGCCTTTTCCATGTAACTTTCCTGTAAAAATGTAAAGACACTCGGTGTCAATTCTTTCTGTTTTAACTACATATTGGGATAGAGAGTGCTTAACCCTCTCGAGCTCCCACTCATATTGCATTGAGGTGAACTTATTTTTCACAACAGTTTCTTCCTTAACGTAATGTAAATTGTTTCCTCTTAAAAGTCACCTCTTTAGTATGGGATTAGCCCTTGCAAGAACGGCCTAGTGCCAAGTAGGTTTTATATAAAGTGTATTAGGAGTGCTTATCGCCTCCTCTCAAGTTGGTATTTTAGAGGCCACGTAATTAACCTTTCCTTACTTAATAGGCCTCAGTAGGTTGGGTAATTTACCACTGTTTTCATGTCCTTCGAGGACAACTTGAAAGTGGAATTTGGTGTGGCCTTTGACAGGCTTAAATTTTGAGAGCGAGTTGCTCTTTCTTGAAAATTTTGTTTTCTGCGCGCCTCAAGGAGGCTTTACTGTGTAATTTGGAGCAAGTGCTCCTGGGCATGAATGGGGTTTTCTGCCCCTCTGTTGAAACTTGTTTTGGGGTAAAATTGGGCTAATTGCTCAAGAGTTGTGAGTTCGGGGCTCGAAGCCCAAATCCTGCAAATACTGTAATTGTACTTTGTTGCCTTGCTACTCTGTACCTGCCATGCTTGTTATTTCTTGATTTTGAAAAGAAAATATAACCTTGTTAAATTTTATCTTAACGTTAATTTCGTATTTTGAGGCCCGTTCACCCCCGCACCTTCTTTCACCTCTGCTGTTCCACAGATACCTCGGAACAAGTGGTAGCTGAACGTGGTTGAATGGGTCTCAATTTAGCCCCTTTTGACGGCTAAACATTGCTTTGATCCGAACTCTAACAATTTTCTCTGTTGCTGGAAATTTTTGATTTTTTCAAAATTGTTCTGTCATCATGCCCGGCCCTCGCGATGTTCTCCATCTTAACTATTTGCGCAAGGAGGAGTTGATCTATGAATTAACTATCAGAAATGTGCAATCTGGAGGCACGGTTGCGGTAGACACAAATAAGCTTAGAGAGTCCCTTGATTTGCCCATTTCCATCCCCACTTTGGGAGAGAAAGAAATTGACGACTCTCTTTCCACGATCACCGACAATACTACTGAGCTAGCATCTGTAGTTAGTTTTTTTGAAGAAAATGATCCTTCTCCTAATCAAATTAAGCGTGTGCAAGCCAGGTTATTTCATTTTTCTAATAGAGTTAACGATCTGTTGTCTCTGAAGTTGAATGACGTTCAGAGGAAGGAAGCTAGTATGGTTCTTGAAAATCTTTCTGAATTGTCCAGTAAGGTAACCCAATTGTTAACTGGGGAATTTCCTCCCAAAACTGATCAACCCACCACATTGAATGTAGGTAGCGCGGAAGAGCCTCCTGAGGGAGAAGTCAATAGGAATACCGTTGGAGCTCAAACAACCTCTGCCCCATTGGACAACGAATCTGAACGCCGTACCTCGTTGAATAATGTGCGTTCTGAATTAACATCTTTGCCACTTAAACTTTACCTACTATGTCACCTGCGTTCAACAGCTTGCCTCATCCATTAGCAATGTTGCTCAGAGGTATCTCTAAGTTTTCTGTTAACACTACCAGTGAAGTTATTTCATTCTTAAGGTTTTTAGTTGAATTTCAGTATAATGCCTTTGTTTTATCTCTTTCCCCATGTCAGATTTTGCAAATCATCTATCCCTATGCAATTGGTATTCTCTCAGACAAAATAGTAAGAGCCATTGCCGAGCAATCATCTATTGAAGACTTCCACGCCCACTTGCTAGCTAACTTCATTCCGGCTAGGGCCAGGTCTTCACTTATTCAGAAGTACTATTATCGTGTACAGCGGTCGGATGAAACCTTGGCAGATTTCATAGGTCATATTTGTGTTTCGCGGCGTGCACGCAAACCTTCTCTGAACTCGAAGCATTGGCCGTCTCAGCGGAAGGTGTTAGATACGCCGATTCCTTGCGTGTCGCGAAAGAACCCCCTCCTTCTTTTGGTAATCCTCGGCCTCCACCTCGCCGACCAGTCACACCTCGTAAATGTTATGCTTGCGGGTCGCCTGACCATCTTCGGAACAAGTGCCCATCAATCAAGTCTAGTGGGACAAGGAATGGAGCTGGTTCATCACAAGGCTGTTTTAAATGTGGGGCTTTCTCACATATCGCCAAGAATTGCCCAAATTCAAATAGCACCACCTCCTGCTCAACTTCGGGTGCAACTTCCACCAATGTCACTAATAATAAGTGACTAAGTGACTACGAACTCCTGACCAAAGATGGCTGAACAACTCAACGAGAATAATAATTGTACCGGGTGGTACACCCCCACGTCGCTAATTCAAACTTTGCGCCAGTTGAAACTCCTCTACTGGAGGAAGTCTGAACTTTATCTACTGTGTTAATTTGCTAGTTTCTCAGAAGATGTCACTACTTGTAAATTTTGAAGTTTCTGAACTGGGTCGTTTTCGATGTATTTTTGTTTTGCCTGTAGTAAGAAGTGTGGACATTCTCTTCCAGACGGCACTACTGGAGAAATACAATTATGCACCCTAGTGCGAAGTGAAGGAACTATGTTTTTGAAGAAATTTTGTGTTCATAAGTTTGTTCTTTGTTAAATTTCTTTCAGTTATTGTTTATGTTGGCAATATTAACCCCTTCCTTCCGCCAGGTTTGAATTTAGCCAATCCCGAATTTCTTTAATTAATTTATGACCAATCAGGTGTATCTTCTTCAATTTGGATATGTTGCTTAAACCTAGCCAATAAAATTCTTGTGGGAGGGTGTTCTCATTCCTGAAACGCCTCGAACTTTCCGCGAGAGTATGTAAACTGCTGATTTTCGGGTCTCCGCGCCACTTCAGTAACATCTTTCAGTGTGTAAAGTACGTAGCAGGGGGCGGGGAGCGCCTCCTTCCTCGGGCAGCAGTTTATCTACAAGGTAATGGCCGTTTAATAACTTCTTTTCTTGCTAGCTCAGCAGTTTAACTCTCGGGGCAGGTCCGAAGCTTTTTACCATGTAACTTTTTCTTAAAATGTAAAGACACTCGGTATCAATTCTATCTGTTTAAACTATAAATTGGGATAGAGAGTGCTTAACCCTCTCGAGCTCACACTCATATTGCTTTGAGGTGAACTTATTTTCTCAACCGTTTCTTCCATTCTAGCGTAATGTAAATTGTCTTCTCATATAAGTCACCTCCTTAGTATGGGATTAGCCCTTGCATTAACGGCCTAGTGCCAAGTAGGTTTTAAACAAAATGTATTAGGAGTGCAAGTTCGCCTCCTCTCAAGTTGGTATTTTAGAGGCCAGGTAATTATCCTGTTTCTTTACTTAGTAGGCCTCAGTAGGTTGGGTATTTTACCCCTGCTTTCATGTCCTGGGAGGACATCTTGAAAGTGGAGTTTGGTGTGGCCTTTGATAGGCTGGAACTTAAGAGCGGGTTGCTCTTTCTAAAATTGTGTTTTCTGCGCGCCTCGAGGAGGCTTTACTGTGTAATTGGGAGCAAGTGATTCTGGGCATGATTGGGGTCTTCTGCCCCTTTATTGAATTCTGTATATCGTAAGGTTGTGCTTGTAGCTCAAGAATTAGGTGTCTGGCTCTCGGAGCCCAATTCCTGTAATCATTGTAATTGTACATTTTCGAATTGTGTTTCGGCTACTGAGTACCTGTTCTATTTTTTTATTTCTTAATCTTTAAAAGAAATTATAACCTTGTTAAATTTTATCTTAACTTTAATTTCGTATTTTGGGACCTGTTCACCCCCGCACCTTCTTTCACCTCTGCATATCCGCGATAGTGGTAGCAGAGCCTGGTTGAATGGGTCTCAATTTAGCCCCTTTTGACGGCTAAACATTGCCCTGTTTTTGAACTCTAACAATTTTATCAGTTGCTGGGATTTTTTGATTTTTCCTTTTTCAAAATTGTTTTGTCACCATGGCCGGCCCTCGCGATGATCTCCATCTTAACTATTTGCGCAAGGAGGAGTTGATCTATGAATTAAATATTAGAAATGTGCAATCTGGAGGCACGGTTGCGGTAGACACAAATAAGCTTAGAGAGTCCCTTGATTTGCCCATTTCCATCCCCACTTTGGGAGAGAAAGAAATTGACGACTCTCTTTCCACGATCACTGACAATACTACTGAGCTAGCATCTGTAGTTAGTTTTTTGAAGAAAATGATCCTTCTCCTAATCAAACTAAACGTGTGCAAGCCAGGTTATTTCATTTTTCTAATAGAGTTAACGATCTGTTGTCTCTGAAGTTGAATGACGTTCAGAGGAAGGAAGCTAGTGTGGTTCTCGAAAATCTTTCTGAATTGTCCAGTAAGGTTACCTAATTGTTAACTGGGGAAGTTCCTCCCAAAACTGATCAACCCACTACGGTGAATGTAGGTAGCGAGGAAGAGCCTCCCAAGGGAGAAGTCAATAGGAAAACCGTTGGAGCTCAAACAATCTCTGCCCCATTGTACAACGAGTCTGAACGCCGTACCTCGTTGAATAATGTACGTTCTGAATTAACTTCTTTGCCACTTAAACCTTTACCTACTATGTCACCTGGGTTCAGCAGCTTGCCTCATCCATTAGCAATGTTGCTCAGAGGTATCTCCAAGTTTTCTGTTAATACCACCAGTGAAGTAATTTCATTCTTAAGGTTTTTAGTTGAGTTTCAGGACCATGCTCTTGTTTTTTCTCTTTCTCCATGTCAAATTTTGCAGATAATTTATCCTTATGCAGTTGGTGTTCTCTCAGACAAAATAGTAAGAGCCATTGCCGAACAATCATCTATTGAAGACTTCCACGCCCACTTGCTAGCTAACTTCATTCCGGATAGGGCAAGGTCCTCCCTTATTCAGAAGTACTATTATCGTGTACAGCGGTTGGATGAAAACTTGGCAGATTTCATCCAAGATATTAAGTTCTATACTAGGGTGTTTGCTCTTCACTTCCCTGAAGATCAGATTGTACAGACTATTGTGGAAGGTATTTCACCATCTTATAGGTCATATGTGTGTTTCGCGGCGTGCCCGCAAACCTTCTCTGAACTTGAAGCAGTGGCCGTCTCAGCGGAAGGAGTTAGATACGCCGATTCCTTGCGTGTCGCGAAAGAACCCCCTCCTTCTTTTAGTAATCCTCGGCCTCCACCTCGCCGACCAGTCACACCTCGTAAATGTTATGCTTGCGGGTCGCTTGACCATCTTCGCAATAAATGTCCATTGGTCAAATCTAGTAGGGCAAATAATGGAGCTGGTTCATCACAAGGTTGTTTTAAATGTGGGGCTTTCTCACATATCGCCAAGAATTGCCCTAATTCAAATAGCACCACCTCCTGCTCAACTTCGGGTGCAACTTCCACCAATGTCACTAATAATAAGTGACTAGCGGCTTCGGCTGAGTCGACTAATTGAGCTTCCCAAGGTTCAGCCCCTGGTAAACAGGTCGAAAATTCAGGGAAAACTCAATCTTCAGATTTAACTTTTTAATGCCCCAAAGAATGTCTTAGGATTGCGGCTGATACCCCCGCACCTGTTCCTTTTCTTAAGATTGAATTAAATAATGAACCTGTAACAGCTCTTTTAGATTCAGGCAGTGTTTGTTCAATTATTTCGGCTCAAAGGTATTCAAAATTGAAATCTATTTGTAAACTACCTGACTATGGCTCATCTCCTGTTCAATATGTTTCGGCTAATTCTTCTCCATTAGAAATTTCAGGCTCTTTACATGTCAAAATTCGTATTTTTATATTTACATGGAAAATTAAATTGTTCGTGGCCAAGCACTTGTCTTGCCCCATAATATTGGGAGCTGACTTCATTTCTCACACTGGTCTTGTGCTCGATCTTCAGAGTAGGTCGTGCACTTTCAAATTTGCGTCTAATTGTAAAATCCCATTATTGAAATGTAATTCTGCATCATGTTCATCTATTTCGCCTACCCAGGATGAGATGTTGTTAGACCTTAGACATCTACCTGAGGAGCAGGCTGATAGTATTCGAAAGTTGTGTCAGTCGTTTCCAGAGGTGTTCTCTGATACTCTCGGTGTTACTGACCTTATTGAATACAAAACTGAGGTCACGGATTCTGTTCCTGTCCGTTTTCCACCTTATAGGCTATCTCCACCTAAAATGAAGGCTCTGAAAGAAATCATTGATCAAATGTTGAAGGATGGTATTATTAGGCCCTCTAAGTCGGCATATTCTTCCTCTATTTTTCTAGTCCCGAAACCCCAAGGAGGCTTCAGGCCTGTCATTGACTATAGGGCTCTCAATCGGAAGGTGGTGTTACAATCTGTGCCCTTCCTGACCTTCATTCTTGTTTTTCATGGTTTCGTAAAGCTAAATTCTTTACCATCTTGGACCTGAATCAGGCCTACAATCAAATTCCCCTAGCCGAAGAGTCTAAACACCTTACAGCGTTTGCCACGGATTGGAATTTGTATGAATACAACCGCATGCCTTTCGGGCTTCCCACGGGAGCAGCTGTACTCACTAGACTGCTAGATAGGGTCTTCTCCGACATCAAATTTGAGTACTTGTATCACTATCTTTATGATGTCGTCGTTTTTTCGGAGACTTTCGAAGAACATCTAGATCATCTGCGAGAAGTTCTCAATCGCCTTCGTAAGGCTGGGTTAACTGTTAAGTTGTCCAAGGTTGCCTTTGCTAAGCCCTCCATGTCATTCCTAGGGCATATTGTGTCACTTGATGGTGTTGCAGTCGAACATTCTAGAACACAGGCCATCCGTGATTTTAAACCTCCTAAGGCTGATTCTCCACGAGCAGGTAAAACGCCGCTGTTCGCCCGCCTGACCGCTCAAACGTTTTGCCTATTCTACACGAGCGGTTTAATTGACGCCTGTAAACAGCGCCAAAAACGCCGGCGGCACACGCAGCCATTCTCCACCACCGATAAACCTGCCACACTATAATGATGGATGTCGTACGAATAGGTTGTGTTGTCGGAGGTGTTCAACTACAGTTATTAGCAGTATTAAAAAATGAACCTAGTAAGAAAAGACGTTGGTGGACTCACCCTGCGTTATCGAATCGGCTCACCACTGGACAATTTAAGTTAGAGGCTCACTTAGTAGTAGTAGTAGTATGACCTGGTTTAGGATTACAATTTGCTGGGGCTGTACTTTAATTAAGGCCACGGCCGCTTCCTTCCCACTCCTAGCCCTTTCCTGTCCCATCGTCGCCATAAGACCTATCTGTGTCGGTGCGACGTAAAGCAACTTGCAAAACAAAAACAAAAGCAAAGAATTACAGTTTAGGCCTACTCCGAATTATAGAACCACAATTCACTAAATAATTCAAAATTCAACCCTGAAAAGAGCTGTTTCGTAAGAACTTCTTCTGCTTCACTTTTATTAAATCTATATTCATTTTATTCCAAATTGGCAGTGAAGAGGGTTTTCTCCTCTGGCTTTGAGGAAGAATTTGCCTCCAAGTCAGATAGTTTCTTCCCCCGCCAGTGTAGTGAATTTAGATTTTCCGATTCATCGTGTATTCCTAGGAAACAGATTAGTAAAAGGGCATAGTTTTTGCCCTGGAACTCTCCACTATTCGACCCTCCCACATCCCCGCCGAAAAAAAGACGAAGAGTGTTCATGGATCACGGCTGTCTGCGGCTTGGTCATTCAGGGTCTGAAAATTGGGATTGTTTGATCGGCAGCGTAGTACTTTTCGTTAAAAGTGAGAAAATGCGTGGTTTTTCATTTGATCGCCGGGCTGAGTGGCTCAGACGGTTAAGGCGCTGGCCTTCTGACCCCAACTTGGCAGGTTCGATCCTGGCTCAGTCCGGTGGTATTTGAAGGTGCTCAAATACGTCAGCCTCGTGTCGGTAGATTTACTGGCACGTAAAAGAACTCCTGCGGGACTAAATTCCGGCACCTCGGCGTCTACGAAAACCGTAAAAGAGTAGTTAGTGGGACGTAAAACAAACAACATTATTATTATTATTTTCATTTGATCGAGTATTTCATATGAATACATTGCTTTTAATCGCGCCATTCCTACTGACATCATTGTAATGACCTATGTTCATTTCAGTTGGGAAAATGACTAAGACAGTCTTTCTGAGGATGTAAAAAGGCAGTGTCTGCCATTATAATCTAAACTCCACAACCTGATTGTGACTGATGATAGGTAAGCGGGCCTATCGTTACAATGAATATTCCCTAACCCAGTCTTCATATGAGAAAAGACGTTTGGTGACTTTCCCATCGCGTTTCTAGGGTAACGTTAGGAGCTATGGAATTTGATACAATCTTGCTCACAACGTGTACACTACCTAACCTATACTTCTGTATACAATGTAGAATTCCGTAGCGAAGCACGGGTACATCAGCTAGTAAAGAATATACTACACTTCAGGCAGTTCCTATCGTGCGACAGAGGCGGGTGAACTGCTCACTGCCGCCACGTGGAGTATGACTCGCTGTTCTACCGCTAGCGGGAATGACGCCTCTGCTGGCGTTAGACCCGCCTGTCCGCTCATGGACGCGTCCACCCGCGGCGTGCAAACCGCCCGTGTAGACAGCTCTACAAATACCCCATAGTTCTGTTCCGCAAGCGGGTTTGTAGCGGGCGAACAGCGGCGTTTTACCTGCTCGTGGAGAATCAGCCTAAGGACATCAAAGGTATCGCCAGGTTCATTGGTATGGTGAATATCTTCAGGAAATTTATTCCTAATTTCGCTAAAAGAGCGGTGCCCTTGAACTTACTCCGTAGGAAAGGCGTCAAATTCGAGTGGGGGTCTTCGCAACAAGCCGCTTTTGAAGACCTGAAATTAGCTCTCTGTAATGCCCCTGTCCTTGCTATGCCAGATTTCTCGAAGAAATTCATCGTCCAAACCGACGCGTCGTCGTCGGCGGTAGCTGCAGTCCTTCTTCAGGAGACTGAACTAGGAAGGCGACCCATCGCCTATGCATCTAGGACTCTATCGGCTCAAGAAGCCAAGTATTCCATCTATGAGCTCGAAGGTTTGGCAGTCTTATTTGCCTTAGAAAAGTTCCGTCTCTATCTGGAACATGTCAAATTCGACCTGGAGACGGATAATCAAGCCTTAAGCTAGGTCTTAGGTAGGCCGCGTCGTACTGGTCGTATAGCCCGTTGAGCCATCCGAATTTCTGCCTTCCAATTCGATGTCAGGCATATCAGAGGTACTGAAAATGTTGTCGCAGACGGACTCAGCCGTATGTTTTCCAACGACGTCGAGACCCATGAACCGGTCGATAGTTCATCTCCTCCCGAGTCCATACTCTGATGTTAATGCCATCTTAACAGATGCTCCCATGCTCTTTAGGGATATCGAGAAATACCAACGTGAAGATCCGACGCTGCCTCCGATAATGGAAACCCTTTCTTCTGGGGAACATGTCGTCCCTTATGTTCTGAGGAATGGTGTTTTATGTTGCCCATCAAGGCATGATAAGATGATGAAGGTTGTCGTTCCAGCTGTTCTTGTACCTATGATCTTCAAGTACTATCATGAGACCCCATTAGGGGGGCATCTTGGAATCTTTAAAACCCGTGAAAAGATTCGTGAAAGGTTCATCTGGAAGGGTATGGACGGTGAAATCCGTGAACTTGTAAAAGCTTGTAAATCTTGCTTGCTTAGTAAACCAACCATGTCCACCAAGGTAAGCCTTCTGTCTTCGCATCAAGCGTCGCGCCCCATGGAACGCCTGTATATTGATTATGTAGGACCCTTCCCCCAGTCAAAGGGAAATGCCAACAAGTTCATCTTTGTATGCGTAGATGGTTTTACAAGATTTTCCTGGTTATTTCCGACTAAGCTGGTTACCGCTCAGTCCACCATTACTTTCCTAAATTCTATTTTTGCTTCTTTTGGTCCGTGCCAATATATTGTGTCTGATAATGCTAAGGCGTTTAAATCAACTCTTTTTCGTAAATTCTGTTTTGACTTGTCCATCTCTCATGTGACGACTTCTGCTTATTACCCTCAACCATCTCTGGCTGAACGGGTTAATCGTAATCTCAGGTCCGCGCTTATTGCCTATCATCATGAAGATCATTCTAGGTGGGACACGTCCCTGCATTGGTTAGCTTTTGCTTTGAATTCGGCGGTCCATGAATCTCACAAGTTTACTCCAGCTTCTTTGATGTTCAAGTTCGTTCCCAACACGCCGCTCTCTAACCTCTGGTCTCTGAGTGACATTCTACCCGAGACAATAGATCCGGATAATATCAAAGATCTTTGGAAGAAAGCTAAAGCCAATCTTAAGGTGTCTCATGAAAAGGTTAGGGAAAGATATGATCGTGGACGGAGACCCACCAATTTGAAGGTAGGTGACCAGGTGATGGTCAAGAACTTTGTTCCCGCGGGCAAGCTTGCCCCCAGATTTCATGGGCCGTGTATCATTCTCGATTTCCTTACGCCGGTTACGTTGTTATTAAGTAATCCAGCCACCGAGAGGATATTTAGGGTTCACCTGTCACAGGTGAAACCGGTGTAATTTCTGTGTTAACTTGCTTCATATTATTTTGAAAGAAATAGGAAGGTTATATTTTTTTCTCTGAGAGGTTTCACTTTTAGGCATTCTGCCCTTGCAATCTGTTTCCTTTAAGCGTAATTATTTTTTGTAAACTCCCCCGATCAGTTGAACTGCCATCCTGTCCTTGCCACGGCCATTACCACGCTCCCGTCTCCTGCTCCACACACACAGTGGCTTATAAAATGCCATGGATATCTGCACGCCACTGGCCCCTCAACCTCTCCACAAAGCCTGTGCCCTCAGAAAAAATGATGATGTTCCAACAAAATTCTGCCGCCTAGCTTTAATGTTTCAGTGCCCCCGCAGCCGCGCGGCGCTGCGCCGCGACTGGGATAGAGGAAGTGCCCCCTCTACTCGAGCGAGGACGTCAGGTGCACGGCGAGCCGAGCCCTCCTCCCGGCTAAGGCTGATGTGCGGCACACAACCTGTAACTGGCCCGCGACCTGCATGTTCACCGCGGGCGCGGCGCGCTTCAACACCACTGCTCCTCTCATAGTGCGGGCGAGCGGTATCTCAGGGTACTTGAGGGGTCCGAGCGGCCGCCTTTGGACACAAGCTGCAACGGCCGGTCTGGCCATCCAACTTAATCAACATCGAAATATTTAATCAACTACATGGACATTTACTATCAGCAATTACTACACTTGGGAATTCAACAGCAATATCTGGTGGACTTAGAAGATTTTTTTTCCTCAACTTCAAAAACTAATATTTTCCTTCTGAATTCAACTTCTACAAACATAAAGACATTACTTCAACAGTTACTACAAGAATTTTTAAACTGGATCAGAATAAACTTAGAAATTTTTATAAATTCTTCTGCAATTAATCTCCATATCAACATCATAACTTGGACCTTTTTTAACGAATTTCATATGTCACCCCTGGATGGGACTTTTGGGGGGGAGGTCTGTACCGGGCGGTACACCTCCACGCCGCTAATTCAAACCTTGCGCCAGTTGAAACTCCCCTACTGGAAGAAGTCTGAACTTTGTCTTATGTGTTAATTTTCAAGTTATCCTGAAGATGTCACTACTTGGAAATTTTGAAGTTTCTGAACTGTGTTGTTTTCGACGTATTTTTGTTTTGCTTGTAGTAAGAAGTGTGAACATTCTCTTCTAGAGGACACTACTGAAGAACTACAACGGCGCACCCTAGTGCGAATGAAAGAACTGTTTTTTTGGAGAAAATTTAATTTCAAAAGTTTGTTCTTTGCTAAATTTCTTTCAGTCATTGTTTAAGTTGGCAATATTAACCCTTTCTTTCCCCTTGTTTTGAATTTAGCCAATCCCGAATTTCTTTAATTAATTTTCCACCAATAATGTGTTTCTTCTTCATCTTGTGTAGGGGTTTTCTTTATCCACCAATAAAATGTTTGTGGGCGGGTGTTTTCCTTCCTGAAACGCCTCGAACTTTCTGCGAGAGTATATAAACTGCTGATTTTAGGGTCTCTGCGCCACTTCAGTAACATCTTTCAGTGTGTAAAGTACATAGCAGGGGGCGGGAAGCGCCTCTTCCTTCGGGCAGCAGTTCAACAACAAGGTAATGGCCGATTAATAACTTCTTTTCTTGCTAGCTCAGCAGTTTAACTCTCGGGGCGGGTCCGAAGCTTTTCCACCATGTAACTTTCCCTAAAATGTAAAGAATCTTTGTATTTATTCTATATTTTAAGCTCCATATTGGGATAGAGAGTGCTTAACCCTCTCGAGCTCCCTCTCATATTGCATTGAGGTGAACTTATTTTCACAACCGTTTCTTCCTTAACGTAATGTAAATTGTTTCCTTCTAAAAGTCACCTCTTTAGTATGGGATTAGCCCTTGCATTAACGGCCTAGTGCCAAGTAGGTTTTAAACAAAGTGTATTAGGAGCGCAAGTTCGCCTCCTCTCAAATTGGTATTTTAGAGGCCATGTAATTAAATTTTCTCACTTAATAGGCCTCAGTAGGTTGGGTATCGTTACCCCTGTGTTTATGTCCTTAGAGGACAACTTGAAGGTGGAGTTTGGTGTGGTCTTTAATAGGCTTATCCTTTGAGAGCAGATCGCTCTTTTGAAGTTTGTTTCTGCGCGCCTCGACGAGGCTTTATGATGTAATTGGGAGCAAGTGCTCCTGGGCATGATTGGGGTCTTCCGCCCCTTTGTTGAATTCTGTATATCGTAAAGTTGGGCTAATTGCTCAAGAATTGTGTATCTGGCTCTCGGAGCCCCAAATCCTGTAATTGTACATTCTCGATTAGTGGTTTTGCTACTCTGTACCTGCCATTATTGTTATTTCTTGTTTTTTGCTAAGAAAATATAACCTTGTTAAATTTTAAATCACTTTAATTTCATAGCCTGAGACCTGTTCACCCCCGCACCTTCTTTCACCTCTAACTACCACGGAAAACTCCGTAACAATTATTATTATTATTATTATTATTATTATTATTATTATTATTATTATTATTATTATTATTATTATTATTATTATTATTATTATTATTATTATTATTATTATTATTATTATTATTATTATTATTATTATTTGAGATCGGATTTCTTGGCGGAATTTTAGCGGATTTTTAGTATTATTTAGTGGATATTGAAAATATAAGTTGGCAACACTGCTCAGAAGATGTCACTACAGTAATTTGACATAATTTTGTTATTGTGAAGTTTCCAGAACTGTGTGAATTTCTACTTGTTCTTGTTTTCCATTCATCAAGAAGTTTGGACATTCTCTCATAGATGTCACTGCAAAAAACCACGATCATGCACCCTGGTGCGAAGTGAAAGAACTTTTTGAAGAAATTTTGTATTCATAAGTTTTTTCTGTACTAAATTTTGTTCATTCATCTTTGGGTTGGCAATATTTATCGTTTCTTTTCGCCAGTTTTGAATTTAGCCAATCATGAATTTCTGTAATTAATTTTCCGCCTATCACAGGCTTTCTCCTCGGTTCTGAGTGTCACCTTTGATGTTATCCAATAAAATTGTGAGGGTGTGGCTTTTGATTCGTGAAAGGTCTCGAATTTTCCCCGAGGGTTTATAAACTGCAGATTTTCACGTTTCTTGGCCATTTTGATCAACATCTAACTTAGTGTGTGTGTCGAGCAGGAGGCGGGAGGTGCCTCTTTCTTCAGGCAGTAGGTCTTCAGCAAGGTAATGGCCAGTTAACATCTTATTTCTTTTGGTGTGTACACATCGCAACCAAATGCAAGCACCATAGGCTTGCTCTGAAGCATCTGAAAATCCATGAAGCTCTGTACGGGTGTTATTACTACTTCCGAGAACATAACGAGGAATGTCTACATCATTGAGAGATGAAAGTTTGTTGTGTATTTGCTGCCACTGTTCATGGAACTCATCACATAATGTTCCATCCCAATTTACTCGTAATTCCCACAAATGTTGAAGCATTATTTTGCATCTTAATATGACAGGACTTAGTGAACCAAGGGGGTCATATACTGCGGCTACACTGGCCATTATTTTCCGTTTTCCCCAAGTTTTTGTATGCTTAGAGGCGACAAATTGGATTTGATCACTCGATGGGTGCCATAACAAACCAAGGATTGTTATGGGTTCTTCTTTACTGTCAAGACTCCTTGGAAGTCTAGTTTCTTGAAATTCCTTATGGATGGCTTCAATTATCTTGGGGGTGGTTGGCACACCATTTTCTAAGTGTGAAACCCCCACTGTGAAGCAATCTCACCAACTCCTTTTGCAGCTCAACTGCGTTTTGAATTGTGCCCACTCCTGTAAGTTGGTCGTCCACATAAAAGTCTCCCTTCAGGATTTCTGCAGCCCGAGGATATACTTCCTTTTTGTCATGAGCCAGCTGCACAAGACACCTGGTTGCCAGAAAAGGTGCTGCTGCAGTACCGTATGTCACGGTGTTCAATTTATAGATTTTGATAGGTTCTTGATATGAGCTTCTCCAAATTACACTTTGCAGATCTTGATCTTCTGGATGCACCTTTATTCCTCTGTACATTTTTTTTTCACTGTCTGCAGTGAGAGCATATCTATGCATTCTAAATCTTAAAATAATGGAAAACAGGTCTTCTTGAACTGTTGGGCCCACCATCAGAATATCATTTAATGAGAGGGAATTAGTAGATTTGGCTGACGCATTGAATATTACACAAAGCTTTGTGGTGGTACTATCTTCCTTGTTAACAGCGTGATGTGGCATGTAGTATGATTGACTCGGCCAAATTTTTTCATTGGTTTCCACGTGACCCAATGCAGCTTATTCAACATAGCATTTTCTCATGGATGATTGGGACTTTCAGTCTCCATTCCATAATTTTGAAACAACGCATGGCATTGTTGAAGGAATCTCCAAGTTGCTCTGGCTGGGTTCGAAAAGGCAATTTCACCGTATATCTTCCCGTTTTGTCTCAAGTCGTGTGTTTCATAAAATGTTCTTCACAAAGTTTCTCCTCCTGAGAGAGTGGAGGACCTTGAAACTCTTCTTGTTGCCAGAAACGTTCAACCTTAGTATGAAGAGAATCATGAGTTGCTATACAACTTATGGCCGCAGACTTTTTCTGACTCATGTTTGTAGTAGGTATGCGACCTTGGCTTTCTAGACCTGGGCCGCTATCTCACCGTCAGATAGCTGGTAAATGTAATCACGCATGCTGAGTGGATCTCGAACCAGCCCTCAGATCTAAGTAAGAATCAATGACTTGGCCGGGAATCGAATCTGGGTCCTCCGGGTAAGAGGCAGGCATTATATACCTTCACCACGGGGTCGGCCATAAATTTGTAAACATGAGATATCAGACAGAAGGTTCAACAAATAACAAGATAATCATACACATACTCCTTTATGAACTAAGAAATGTTTTAACTATGACTATTAAATTAACTGTGGGCACATCGCCTTCGGTGTTCAATTCACCAACTAGGACTAGCATTAACTTATTTCTTGAATCTTTCTACACATTGTTACACTCATTCCTTGTGATGCAACTATGATGCTTTTGTAAGTAAAGAATATACCGCATTTGTATTAGTAATTTTGTCCACATATATATTATAAATATTTTATACTTTAATAAAACCCGTTTAGAATAAAGGCCATGTCCTATAAGTGGCTCTGTTTATTGCTCTTATTTCTATTCTACAGTTTTTCCTGGTTCTTCTCCTCACCAGCCAGAATGTGACTATAAATATGATGGGCAGTTTGGAAAGATATAAGCCACTGCGGTCTCTGACTGTCATGGTCTTGGAAGAGGAGTAGATAAAAGTTTTTCCTGAGGATCAGTAGGTACCAGTACTCTTCCCATAAAATATCACTGACTTTGAAAAATCTGTGGCATACCTGTAAAATAATGTATCACCGTGAGCGAAATTCGTGCATTTACATTTACAGAGTGATTCGGCCTACACCTGCAGCTCTTGTAGGTGGTATGTTTTAATGCGTATAATAATAATAAAAATAATGAAACCGCTAAAATAATGTATTCCATGATTGTAAACTAACATAACCTTATATTATTGAAGAGTAAATATGCCTACATATCACCAGTTGTTGCGTGTAGTTAAATACGTCCTAGGCCTATACTCATTATCATTGTGTGAGAATGTAATAATAATAGTTACTCACCATTGAGTTATTAGTAAATCTGTAGTCTTGTCTTGGAATTGCACGTAAACATATCTGCCGCATAACCTCGTCTTTCGTAAACTTAATGCATGCACTTCGTTATCACTAGAGACGAGAATTATAGGCACTAAAACAGTTAAAATTGGCAGGCATATAGGCTCTTAAATTAGCCAAAATAGGCATGTAAATAGGCACTAACGTGTAAAATATTCAACAAAATAGGCATGAAAAAATTAAAATTTAATAACATGCTCAATTACTATTGTTACCGTGTTTTTGTGGTAGTTATGCGTGAAAGAAGGTGCGGGGTGGTGAACAGGTCTCAAGCTACGAAAGTAAAATTAATTTAAAATTTAATAAGGTTATATTTTCTTTTCAAAATAAAGAAATAACAAGCATGGCAGGTACAGAGTAGCAAGTCAAAAGGGTAGTTACAATATTTACAGGATTTGGGCTTCGAGCCCTGACTTCACAATGCTTGGGCAATCAGCCCAACCTTACTTCAAAATAAGTATTAACAGAGGGGCAGAAAACCCCATTCATGCTCAGGAGCACTTGCTCCAAATTACACCGAAAAGCCTCCACGAGGCATACAACACTCAATTTTCGAAAAAGAGCCACTCGCTCTCAACTTTAAGCCTCTCAAAGGCCACACCAAACTCCACCTTCAAGTTGTCCTCACTGGACATAGGCACAGGGGTAAAATACCCAACCTACTGAGGTCTATTCAATGAAAAGGGGTAATTACATGACCTCTAAAATAACAATTTTAGAGGGGGCGATCTGCACTCCTAATACACTTGTTTTTAAAACCTAATCTGGCTCTAGGCCACTAATGCAAGGGCTAATCCCATACTACAGAGGTGACTTTAGAAAAGAACAATTTGTTTTACGTTAACTAAGAATAGGTTGAGAAAAATAAGTTCACCTCAAAACAATATGATTGGGAGCTCGAGAGGGTTAAGCACTCTCTATCCCGATATGCAGTTTAGAAGATGGAATAGATACAAGTTCCTTTACATTTTAAGGAAGGTTACATAATGGAAAAACTTCGGACCCGCCCCGAGAGTTAAACTGCTGAGCAAGCAAGAAAAGAAGTAATTAATCGGCCATTACCTGGTTGTTGACCGCTGCCGGAGAAAGAGGCGCTTCCCGCCCCCTGCTATGTACTTTACACACTGATAGATGGAACAGAAGTGGCTCGGAGGCCCTAAAATCAGCAGTTTATATACTCTCGCGGAAGGTTCGAGGCGTTAGGGGAATGAGAACACCCTCCCACAAACTCTTTATTGGGTAGGATACAGCAACATATTCAAGTTGGGGAAAGATACATCCGATTGGTCAGAAATTAATAAAAGAAATTCGGGATTGGCTAAATACAAAACAAGGGGAAAGAGAGGGGTATACAGCCAACTTAAACAATAACAGAAGGAAATTTAACAAGAAACAAACTTTTGAAATAAAAATTTCTCCAAAAAAAAAGTTCTTTCACTCCGCACTAGGGTGCACTATTGTTGATCTTCAGTAGTGTCCTCTAGAAGAGAAAGTTCACACTTCTTACTACAAGCAAAACAAAAATACGTCGAAAATGACACAGTTCAAAAACTCTAAAATTTCCAGGTAGTGACATCTTCTGAGAAACTTGAAAATTAATACCGTCAATAAAGTTCAGACTTCCTCCAGCAGAGGAGTTTCAACTGGCGCACATTTTAAATTAGCGGCGTGGAGGTGTACCGCCCGGTACAACTATAAAAGGAATTTACAACAAGCAACGTTCAATGTTTTCCGGTCACAGTCGTGTTCTCCTGTCGTGCAGAATCTCTCAGCATCACAGGAAGTGACTGGACAAAACTTCAATGAAGCCATTTCATCTGGTTTTAGTTCAACTGCTTCATCTACCTCACCTCGTAGAACCCTGACTTCTTTTACTGGCGCTTTCCATCATGGATTCTGCTGCAGGACTCTTAGGGACCTTTTTGCTGACAGCGGCTACCTTCCCAGAGGTTCGGTCAAAACTTCTCCTGACTTCTTCCACAACCCTAAATAACTCCACCAGAGGAAAGCCCCTCTTCTCCAACTCGGTGATTGCTGCCGGCAGCTTGTTGAAGTTTTAGATGCTCCAGTTTATGCAGTGCACCGGTCTATAGAAAATTGTTGTTGTTGCTGGTCGCTGTTCACAGTGGACTGGTGGAAAAGCTGCGATGACAACGCTTTCTGTACTCGTGTCAAATGCATCCCAGTATTTTTATGTTGATCTATATGGTATCTTTTCACATTTGATCTGAAAAATAATAAAATTGACTTAAATTACAACGTTGTTACATCTTAAATTTCTACAGCTCGTGTCTTTTTCTCGTAGACGGACTATTAGGTGACCTGCATGTCTGTGAAGATGAGTACCTACCTAGGATGATTTCTAATGCTGAAAACGCCACACACACCCAACACCAGAGCCATTGGATTTAACCAATTAAGATTAAAATCCCCAACCCGACCGGGAATCGAACCCTGGACCCTGTAAATCGAAGGCAAGTACGCTGACCGTTCAGCCAACGAGTCGGACAGTATAAACATGCATTTGTTTCATAAAAAACAGAAAGACTATTAGTGGTGATGTTTCTAGAAGTACAAAATTTTAAAGCAGGAACAAGAGAATTCGTAATTTAGATGAAAATATATCCTCAAAAATGTTAAGTTATAATCTGGCAGTTTCCTGTCGAGTTCAGCGGGTGAAAAAATAACAAAAATGACGTGAAATGATACCTGAGCAGCGTAGAGGAGGGATCCTTCCTATATGCTTGCCAAAGACTCACCAAGCTGCCTCTAGCAGTTTTCTTACATATATAATACAATACATATATAACATATATAATTAAAACAGAGGCATTATAAATCTCGGATTTGTGAACATTTTATATGTTGCTATTCGCCGGCTTTGGTCAGCCGGGTCAGCTGTCATGAAGACTATTTTCTGTTGCCTGCAATAGATTCTGCATCATGTGTGTCCACAAGGCGGCCACCCTCGTTGAAAATTAGAAAACCGCGTGATTTGAAATTGTTGTGGCATGCGCCCATAAACTTACTTTTTGTCACAATTTAGCAAAACTTTAGATGGGATGCTAGAGCTTACGCACCCTAGACTCTCTTTGCTTGCCCCCCGCCCCCAGCACAACGGTTACTAACCGGACTTCACCAATCCAGAGCAACGGTCTTTTCACCGGCCTGGTCTTATAAAGGTAGTATTTGTAGCTTTGTTAAACACGCTGTGACATCGTCCAAGCCGTGCCATCTTGTATGTCTAGCCTTTGTGACATCGTCCTAGCTGCACCATATTCGATCTTCAACCTATATTTCTTTACTTATTTATTTATTTTTTCTAGTTGCTTTACGTCGCACCAACACAGGTAGGTCTTATGGCGACGATGGGATAGGGAAGTCCTAGGAGTTGGAAGGAAGCGGCCGTGGCCTTAATTAAGGTGTAAAAATAGGAAACCACGGAAAACCATCTTCAGGGCTGCCGACAGTGGCACTGCAACCCACTATCTCTCGGATGCAAACTCACAGCCGCGCGCTCGTAAACGCATGGCCAACTCGTCTTATGTTTCGCGAAGGCTTAGCGGAAGCGTTATAGAGTTCACTAGAGCCTACACATAGCGCTGGTGAAAGTTACTCACGATTTTACATTTCATTTGTAGTCCACTTCTGTGGTGTAGTAGTTAGCGTGATTAGCCGCCACCCACGGAGACCTTGGTTCAATTCCCGGCTCTGCCACCAAATTTGAAAAGTGACATGAGAGCTGGAACGGGGTCCACTCATCCTTGGGAAGTCAACTGAGTAGAGGTGAGTTCGATTCCTACCTCAGCCATCCTCGAAGTGGTTTTCTGTGGTTTCCCACTTCTCTTCCAGGAAAATGCCGTGATGGTACCTAACTTAAAGACCCGACCACTTCCTTCCCTCTTCTTTGACCGCCCCTTCCAATCTTCCCATGCCTTCACAAGGCCCCTGTTCAGCATAGAAGGTGAGGCTGTCTGGGCAAGGTACTAGTCATCCTCACCAGTTGTATCCCCGACCCAAAGTCTCACGCTCCAGGACACTGCCCTTGAGACAGTGCAGGTGGGGTCCTTCGCTGAGTCCGAGGGGAAAACCTACCCTGGAGGGTAAACAGATTAAGGAAGAAAGAAAGAAATTAAGAAAATATTTCAGTTGTAAATCTCCATTTTCATGGGAGTTGAATTAGAGTGCAAAATACCGATTTTTAATTTTCATCCACTCTATCACAAGAGACCACCGGCGTTCTAACTCCTCGTTCAGTAATTAAATGATTATTTACATTTTAACAATATAAATTATTGAAAGTTCATGACTAATACAGCATTGCAACAAAACAACTTTCCACAATACGCAAATTAATAGGCCTGTAAGTGCTATAATGAAATGCGATCGTAGTTCAGTCACAAAAAAAAAAAGTAGAAGGAACAAACGAACTCACCTCCTTACAGCAAGCTTAGTAGAAGACTACCTTTCCATCCGTAGTGAAATTGGGATACCCTGCGATCCACCGCTTCAGCCAATAGGACTTCGACGATTTTTATTTGCAATTACAATTTTTTTACGTCACGTCGACACAGATAGGTCTTATGGGGACGATGGGATGGGAAAGATGTAGGAGTGGGAAGAAAGCGCCCGTGGCCTTAATTAAGGTATATCCCCAGCATTTGCCTGGTGTAAAATGGGAAACCACGGAAAACCAGCCTAATGGCTGCCGACATTGGGGCTCGAACCAACTATCTCCCGGATGCAAGCTCACAGCTGCGCGCCCCTAAGCGCGCAGCCAACTCACCCGGTGATTTTTCTTTGGGCATTGCCACAGACACACTTCTCCTTCATCGAAGGTAAAGTGTACGCGTACAACAGTTCACATCGAGAAGGAGGTATAAGGGTTCGACATTGATTGGTTCTCGCATATTTCTTAGAAGGGGTTGAAAGCTCAAATTGTTCCTTGTTTCTCCTGACGGAAATTTCTCAAGAACTATTTCTGACGACTTCCAAGAATTCCCTTTTTGTTCGTGGGGTAAACAGATCTTGAGAAATGAGAAGATAATACTGTCGAGCACATCAGTTAGATTATAATGCGCTGGAAGAAAATCGGCTTCTTTAAAATAGATTCAAAAGGCATCAAATAGGCAATTACACTCCTAATAGGACAAACCCCTGAAATAGGCACAATAAAACCAACGAAAGCTAGCTTAAAGGACCCTAAAACGGATGTATATCTCAAAAGCCTACGTTTCTGAACACAGGAATAAAATAGGCAAATTCCCATCTCTAGTTATCACTGTCGGAAATCTCCTCACAGCTGAGTACGCAACACATCAGTACCACTACGTACAACGGTATTAGCAATTGGCACCATTAAACGAATTAAAACTCTTCTAATTTCAACGTTACATGGCCAAACTCATTGCTGTGTTATTACTGAAAAAGTTCAAGCTTTCCTCGCGATACTGACGTCACAGTATATTCCAAAAACAGTTGTGAGGCCTTACATATCTAGGAGGTGTTGGTCCAATCCACACTAGAGGTAGTTGATTGTATCCACTCTATTGATATATATTGAGATAATATTGATTTTATCACAGGCTGACGTCACACAATGATTCAGTCTTTCGAAGATGCATTGCACACACGAATTACGAAAGAATAGTGTTTTATCAATAAGCACTCGCGAATATTGATGCTTACAGTCTAAAGCAAACAACACTGTCCACATACCGGTAACGTAAAAAATTATCTCCGAACTCCAAGTTCTAACCAAATTCCGAAACAATCCGGCCTTTCGAGGTCCAAGAAATGATTTTGTAGCGCCGTGTTTATTTCCACATAAAAACGTAAGAATAACAAGATGCAAATAAAATAAATAACAATCCAAAGAACATGTATCAGTCGCAGATCGCGTCATCAACACCGTGTTTGCATATATATTCTTCCAGTTACAAATATATTTTTATAGAATGCCTACTTCCTAAATTTCTGATCTGCGCGACCCATATTTCAACTGGCTTAAAATATAATAAGCATATTTTATTGTATTAGTTGCAGCGGTTAACTTTCAATACCGATGTGTTGTAGTAGGTGTGATCTGTGGGTTTTGATTTAATTCAGGAAAATGCATATGCATATGTGTGTGTGGCGGGTTGTGTTCCAAGTTACCCCATTTGGAATGCCGTAATACGTTGCCAAGCACTGAAGAAAAAGAGGGTGATTTAAGAAATGTGATGATGATGATGCAAATTTGCCTTAACCTAATGTAATGGTAAGTATTGCTTATAGGGAAATTTTGAATGTTTTTGCGGCTAAATTTATAGATTTTCTTTCTGTTAGTAGGCTTCAAGTTAAAAGGAAAATTATCCAGCTCTTAAATGTAAATTCATTGCATCATGTGTGCAAGGAATGTGCCGATATTTTTTGTACCGGGCGGCACACCTCTACGCCGCAAGCTTAAATATTGGGCCAATAAGTACTCCTCTACAGGAGAAACTCTGAACTTTAAAAACTGGATCAACTCATTAGTTTCTCAGAAGATGTCACTACAGTACATTTTGTGATTACGAAGTTGTCAATACTGTGTGGATTTCAACTTGTTTTGTTTTCCATTGATCAAGAAGTGTGGACATTCTCTTATAGATGTCTCTACTAAAAACTATGACCATGCACCCTGCTGCGAAGTGGAAGAACTTTATTTGAAGAATTTTTGTATTCATAAGTTTGTTCTTTACTAAATTTCGTTCTTTCATTTGTGGGTTGGCAATATAAATCTTTTCTTTCCGCCAGTTTTGAAGTTAGCCAATCAATTATTTCTGTAATTATTTTTTGACCAATCGTGTCTTTCTTCTCCAATTTTGATGTGTAACTTTTAGCCAGCCAATAAACGACTGTGGGTGTGTCTTAATTATTCATGAAAGGTCTCGAATCTTCCGCGAGAGTATAAAACTGCTGATTTTCCTGTCTCTCCGCCACTCGAACTACATCTAGCATTGTGTATGGAAGTGTAGCCGGAGGCTGAAAGCGCCTCTTTCATCCGGCAGCAGCTCTTTAACAAGGTAATGGCCACTTAACCATCTTTATTTCTTGCTAGCACAGCAGTTTAACCCGCGGGGAAGGTCCGAAACCTTTATTATGTAACCTATCTTCAAACATGTAAATTGCCGTCACTTTTGTAAAACTTCATATATCTTTAACTGTAAATCGGGGATAGAGAGTGCTTTACCCTCTCGAGCTCCCCTTCATTTTGCCTTGAGGTGACTACGTTTTGGTAACCTTTTCTTCCTTAATGTATTAAATTTTCTTATTCGAGTCACTTCCATAGTTTGAGAATAGCCCCTGGTTAATCGGCCTAGTGCCTCTTAGGTTTTAAAAGATTTCATGTAGGGGTGCAAGTACTCCCCTCCATTCTACTTGGTGTTGCGGGCTATTAACTTAACCTATTATTTTTCTACTAAGGCCCATTAGGTTGGGTACAAGATACCCCTGTTTCTTTGTAAGTATGCCTTGAGGGCAGTTAATAATAAAGTCCATTGTGGCCTTTGATAGGCTTGAAATATTGAGAGCGGTTCAGCTCTTTCTTGTATTTGGATATGTGCCTCTAGGAGGCCTGACAGTGCTAGGTGGGAGCAAGTGCTCCACGTAATGAGAGGATTTCTGCCCTTTGGTAATATGTGGTTGTGAGCTGAGTGCTCAGATATTGTAAAAATTAGGGCTTCTGGCCCAGATTGTTAAAGTGTCTCTAAATCTTGGCTTTCCTGGCCTTGTACCTGATTTGTTAACTTGTTGTTATTTGTTGAATGTTCAAATTCTATGTCAAAATTGTTATGTTTTGCTAATTTCGAAAATATAACCTTTAATGCAATTTTAATATCTCAGCTTTGTAATTAGACCCATTCCAGCCCGCACCTTCTTTCACCTCTGCATTCCACGGGTAACCCCGTAACATTTTTATTGACAGGTGTCCTACTGTGATGTACAATACTTTTAAATGAGAAAAAAAGACAAATCTAGCCGTGAAAGTTCAGGCAGGCATGCTAACGCTAAAAAAGCAATGAATAAATGAAAGGTCAATCCCTCAACGGGCAACTTAAAGGCTCTCTACAGTTTGATGGGAGTAGTACCAGACCTGTAGCTTAGATCCTTTCCAACAGAACAAAGAAGGCCAGGTAGAGCAACCGACGCGAAATCGGGAGGTTGTGGGTTCGGATCCCACTGGTGTCTGGTTAGTCATTTTTGTTCTGTACTTAACATCTCTTCAACACGTACTAAATGTACGTAACACGACCTAATAGGTTGAAAGTCGGTTTCGATTACAATGCGGTCGTGAAAGTTCAATATTCATCAACAACACAAAACGTCGCCGCGGCTGAGACCAGTACGTCTGGACCCAACGGTAGTTCCTCCTCACAAAGTAGCAGTCAAGAAGCCAAAGACACTGAATTTGTACATGTACCTTCCCTTACTGATGATGCCGTTACAAGCGATCGTGACCACAGTGATCGTGATAGTGATAATGGAAATAAAAGAGTGATAGAACTGTCAACAGACACTGAAACTGAAATTGAATTTATTTCCAAATCGGAGCAGGTGCCGGTGATTACTTTAGATCCTGCAACGTGGCCAGCGCCCATTCAGCATGGTGAGTTTGTTTTGAAAGGGCCGACTGAATATTCTAAAGAAGACCATGATTACCCAAAAAATTACGAAAAAAGGTACTTTTCAAACCAATTTCGGTATCGGTTTATGGAAAATGGAAAAATCCAGGCGATTGTTGATTTATTCAGAAAAATCTGATTCTGTCCATTGTTTCTGTTGTAGATTGTTTAATCCCTTATCAAAGTCATATTTTGGTCAAGCAATGTGTTTTAACAATTGGAAGAATTTGGCAGACCGTTTAAAATCCCATGAGTTGTCACCAGACCATTTAAAAAATATGGCTACATGGTTTGAAGCAGAAAAAAGAATTAAAGGAGAGACATCAATCAACCTGCACATCATGAAGCAAATTGAAACTGAAGGTCAGCGTTGAGAAGAAGTATTGCGACGTATAGTGGAAATTACTTTATATCTAGCAGAGCACAAAATGGCTTTCTGTGGGTCATCTCCCAAAGTTTTCACAAGTAATAATGGAAACTTTCTTGGACTTGTGCAACTTTTACGAAAATATGATAATGTAGTAATGGAACACTTAAGACGTATAACTAACAAAGGAACACAATTTCATTTATTAACTGTGTCAATACAAAATGATCTAATAAATATACTAGGTGACTTAGTAAAGCGAAGTATCTTGACGAAAATAAAGAAAGCCAGATATTTTTCCGTTATCCTTGATTGTACTCCACACATAAGTCACAAGGAGCAAGTTTCATTAACGATTCGCTACGTCACTGAAGATGATGATGGGAAGATCAAAGTAGAAGAAAGCTTTATAGCCTATCGAGTTGCCAAAGAAACCACTGGAGAAGCTTTCGCCGACTTGCTGCTCAAAAAAATTGAAGAGTGTGGTTTGAACATGACAAACTGTCGTGGTCAAGGTAACGATAACGGCGCCGACATGGCAGGTGTACATAAAGGAGTTTAAGCCGGTGTACTGGCCAACTTCCCTTTGGCTGTGTTCATTCCTTGTGGGTGCCATGGCCTAAACCTAGTAATTGCTGATGGAGCACAATCATCAGTTGAGTCTACATCTTTATTTGGTATTTTACAACGCCTTTTTACCATCTTCGCTAGTCCAACGAAGCGCTGGTGTGAAATAAGCGACCATACTAAAACACTTTCTTCAAAGCAAGTGTGTGAAACGCGTTGTGAATCTCACGTACGTGCTGTTTAGGCTGTTAGATACCAATACGCGGAGGTTAGGGATGCATTGGTTGAGTTAGGCGACAAAATTGATGACCCCCAAACAGCCTCTGAAGCTCAAATCTTTGACTAATCAGATGGAAGACTTTTCTTTCATCGTAACTTTGATCTTGTGGAATGACATTCTTTTTGAAGTTAATTTGATCAGTAAAAGCATTCAAGGGAAAGAGGTAGACATCAATGACTGTTCTGAAAAGTTCAATAAGTGTTTTTACCGAGCTCGATAGCTGCAGTCGCTTAAGTGCGGCCAGTATCCAGTATTCGGGAGATAGTAGGTTCGAACCCCACTGTTGGCAGCCCTGAAGATGGTTTTCCGTGGTTTCCCATTTTCACACCAGGCAAATGCTGGGGCTGTACCTTAATTAAGTCCACGGCCGCTTCCTTCCCACTCCCTGCCCTTCCCTGTCCCATCGTCGCCATAAGACCTATCTGTGTCGGCGCGACGTAAAGCAACTAGCAAAAAAAGTGTTTGGTGTTTTTGAACAGATTTAGAGAGAATGGATATGTAGGCGCAGTAATCTCTGCTAATGGAATAGCTGCTGAACTTGGTATCGAAACGGTTACTCCCGAGAAAAGGAATCGTAAACGGAAAAACGTTTTCGTATGAGTCTTCTGAAGAAGTACAATCGTCACCTGATGAAACCTCTATGAGAGAAATTTTTATCCATTAGTGGATAAAGTTCTGAACTCACTTAAGAGGAGGTCAACTGCGTTGAAAGAATACAAACACGTGTGGGGTATTTTAGGTAATTTTGCTCAACTTCCAGGAAAATAAGATCTAAAACAAAGTTGTTTGGACCTTGAAACACATTTAACTGACAAAATAAATAAAGTGTCTGATATCAACGGCATTGAACTGTTTCTTGAACTTTTACATGTAAGTTCGATTTTAGATCCTGGAAAGAACACAGTCACACCAAAAGAAGTATTGCATATGATCAAAAACACAAATAGTAAAGATTGTTTACAAACTTATGGGTCGCATTAAGAGTGTTACTAACAACACCCATGACAGTTGCTAGTGCCGAACGAAGCTTTAGTAAGCTTAAGCTTATAAAAACTTATTTGCGCTCTACAATGGCACAGGTAAGACTGAACTCTCTCGCCATTCTAGCAATAGAAAATGGCACTGTAAAACACTTAGACATTAGAGAAATTCTGACAACATTTGCTCATGCAAAAGCCACGCGAATGCCTTTAAATGTTTGAAGTTTGTATATAGACGAAAAAAGAACACCAAAGTCGAGAACAAATAATGAAAAATAGAAGACTGTATTTTGTATATTAATAAATCAAATCTTAGTATATGTATATCAAATATGTAGTGGAGGGTGGTTGGTCCGTGATGTTGTTATTTACAATAGTTGCCTGATTTTCTAGTCCGCAACACGGCAGGTCCATAAGTAGTGGATAATGGAGTGGCTCTAGGGTATCATCCCCCGAACCAAAACTGGAACGAACAAAATTACGAGATTTACCGGGGGTGGGAGGCGCCGATTTAAGCCTTGCCTTGGGCGCCTACATACCACGCGACGACCCTGCAGGACCTCTATCAAAGATACTGTCCCAGATAGAAGTAATCGTCGCCATAAGACCTATCTGTGTCGGTGCGACGTAAAGCCCGTAGCAAAAAAAAAAAAAAAAGATAGAAGTAAGTAGTCTAATTATTATCATTATTAATATTATTAATGGTCACAGTACTGTGACCTATCAGATTTTTCTGTTGGTCATTTCAAAATGTTCTCCGGAGGTAATTATGGTAAATTCAACAGTGGCAGACGAGGTTGAATCTCGCTTCTCATAATGAAAATCACTGTAATGCCTGTCATACCTAGTCTTGCTTTACCTAGTAAGTTGAAATTTGTACATCTATTAGAGGCAGAGTGTAGCTGACATTCTGAACATTTGAATGTACCTTTTTACATTTTTTCCATGTTCCTCTCAGCATGTAGGGATCTACTTTTGGAGTCAGTGAAAATCAAATTTGCAATAACAGTAAGATTTTTCTTCATTAATTTCAACCAAACATGAACAGAGCAAAATCAGTCCTTTAATATCCCTCAATACAGTCAAGTGCTTAGCGAATTTAGGTGGACAACGTGCTTAATATAATTTTATTCCTGTTATTCCTACCTTAAGAACTGTAGGAGGACCATAATAACTATAGATATATATAAATGAATGATAATGTAACGAGATTTGAAAATCAATACCCTGCATTCACTGTAGTAGGAGAAAAAAATTCATATCTTAGTGATTTTTTCCCATATAGATGTGCCTCGACATAAGTCTGGACGTCGGTCAGGTCCTTCAGCTGCTACGAGTTCTGCTGCTGCTGCTGCTGCCAAGGTCTGTCTAGGGAGGTTAAGTCACGAATGCTATTTATGGAGCCGCCATATTGCGTCTTCAAGCGAGCGTAATTAAAGGCAAGTGTATTCGAATTCAGAGGATTTCGGTACCGTACATTGAAATAAAAGCAATATACCAACTATTGTTCATAAAGAATTTAATTGGACATCTACTGTTCATGTATATGTAACTGTATAACACTTAAATGATATGAATACATTCACAGCTATTTGATTAGGAAGATAATTAACAGAGCCTGATTTTTTTTTTTTTTTTTTTTTTTGAGAAACAAGAATCAACAGAAAAGCTCATATCCTACTCTTTTACTTCCTTACAACTTGGTCTCACTGTGTTTCTTATTAATATAATCTGTCAAATACGTAATATTATTGACAAAAACATACAAATCTGTAGAGTACCTGTGTCATTTTATGATTGCCGGTACATGAAATACTGAACTTGAAGCACTGTACTTAAAGTACTAAAAGACAATTGTAATAAATTATCTTCAGCGTTTTCTTTATAAAGAAAGTAATTACCGATACCGCGTAACTAAAAGGTTTCCCCAGTATGTTGACAAACACTGAATGCCTCTTGAGTTGAGTGCATTAAATTATGTATGGTAACTGTTGCTATCCATTCATGTGGTAATTTCCTTGGGTTCTAAGGCAAAAATACTCTGCACATATGCAACAAGAGTGACGTTCTAACTAGTTTATTGATAACCCATGCAGCTATATAGTACAAAGTGGTGGTGGTGGTGGTGATTTTTGTTTTAAGAGGAAGCACAACTGGGAAGCCATCCTCTGGTAACACTAATAAGAAGAAAACAAATGGAAGGGGTACAACACTTCGAAAAATGAAGGTATCGCCAAAGAAAGATTATGGCCGCAAAGTGCGTGGAAATAAAAAATTCCTGGGCCTCGAATGCACTAATGCCTTCGCAGTCGGAAAAGAACAAGTGTTGACAAAGGGAGGTCGGATGGGATAGAAAAAGTCCGAGGGAGAAACTGGTACCTCGCCTGACACAAGTAAGTGAAAGCAATGTCAAGACTCAGCTAAGGGCCTCGTAGTTACAACCCAAAATAGATTCCCTTTGAGGGTGGGCGCAATAGAATAACACCCATGATATTCACTGCCTGTCATACGAGGCGACTGAAACGGGCGTCAGGAGCTCCTAACTAGGGAGTTGGGTTGGCGACCACGGGGCTCTTATTCATGCATATAATAATAATAGTCTAATAATAATAATGGTTAAGAAAATTAAAGCCATTGGTAGACACGATTCCATATGAAATAGAAATTCTTTCTTTCTTTCTTTCTTTCTTTCTTTCTTTCTTTCTTTCTTTCTTTCTTTCTTTATCTGTTTACCCTCCTGGGTTGGTTTCTCCCACGGACTTAGCGAGGGATCCCACCTCTACCGCCTCAAGGGCAGTGTCCTGGAGCTTCAGACTCTGCATCGGGGGATACAACTGGGGAGGATGGCCAGTATCTCGCCCAAGCGGCCTCACCTGCTATGCTGAACAGGAGCCTTGTGGGGGGTGGGAAGCTTAGAAGGGATAGACAAGGAAGAGGAAAGGAAGCGGCCGTGACATTAAGTTAGGAACAATCCCGGCATTTGCCTGGAGGAGAAGTGGGAAACCACGGAAAACCACTTGAGGATGGCTGAGGTGGGAATCGAACCCCCATCTACTCAATTGACCTCCCGAGGTTGAGTGGACCCCGTTCCAGCTCTCGTACCACTTTTCAAATTTCGTGGCAAAACCGAGAATCGAACCCGGGCCTCTGGGGGTGGAAGCTAATAACACTAACCAGTACACCACAGAGGCGGACAGAAATAGAAATTCAGTCACTATTAAGTTGAGTTAACCTAGGTTAGGCTATTTTAGGGATTACATTAGGATATTATTTTAGGCTACGGTACATTAAATTGCAGTAGTTGGTTAGTGCGAGTGAAGCGAATGTTGTGATCTTCAAGTATTTGTCCAGCCATATAATGTACTCTAGACAGCATTTAAGATGAATTAAATATAGCTGTAAATAAAACTACAGAACCTTATAAGACTGCTATTAACAATTGTTGTAATGATGGCAAGCTGCACACAAATTGTTGGTTTGAAGTTGGTTCAAATATCTGTGAAACGTTTCTACATTGCATGTAGGGTTAGAAAGATACTGTCTGTAGTTTACATGAAAAGGAATGGAATGAAATGGCGTATGGCTTTTCGTGCCGCGAGCGTCCGAGGACAAGTTCGGCTCGCCAGGTGCAGGTCTTTTGATTTGACACCCGAAGGTGACCTGCGCGTCGTGATGAGGAAGAAAGATGATGAACGACACATATACCCAGTCCCCGTGCCAGCAAAATACACTAATTATGGTTAAAATTCCTGAAACTACTGGGAATCGAACCTGGGACCGCTATGACCAAAGGCCAGCATGCTAACCATGCAGCCATGGAGCCGGACACATAAAAAGGACATCAATACTACTGTTACGGAGTTATCCGTGGTAGTTAGAGGTGAAAGAAGGTGCTGGGATGAACAGGTCTCAACCTACGAAATTAAAGTTAATTTAAAATTTAACAAGGTTATATTTTCTTTTCAAAATCAAGAAATAACAAATATAACAGGTACTCAGTAGCCTAGCAACAAATCGAGAATGTACAATTACAGTTGTTACAGGATTTGGGCTCCGAGGGCCAGACACACAATTCTTGAGCAATAAGCCCAACTTTACTTATATACAAGGTTCAACAAAGGGGCAGAAAACTCCAATCATGCCTAGGAGCACTTGCTCCCCTTTACACGGTAAAGCCTCCTCGAGGCATACAGAAACAAAATTTTAAGAAAGAGCAACACGCTCTCAAAGTTCAAGCCCATCAAAGGCCACACCAAACTCCACATTCAAGCTGACCTCCAAACACATGGAAACAGGGGTAAAAATACCCAACCTACTGAGGCCTACTCAATAAAGAAACAGGAAAATTACATGGCCTCCAAAATACCAACTTGAGGGGAGGCGAAACTGCACTCCTAATACATTTCTTTAAAACCTATTTGGCACTAGGCCGCATATGCAAGGGCTAATCCCATACTACGGAGGTGACACAATAGAAAACTTTATGACATTACGAGTAGAAGGGAAACTGTTATGAAAACATAGTCGCCTCAAAACAAAATGCATGGGAGCTCGAGAGGGTAAGGCACTCTCTATCCCAATTTGTAGTTTAAAGAGACAGAATTTATACCAAGAGACTTTTACATTTTAGAGGAAAGTTACATGGTAAACGGTATCGAACCTGCCCCGATAGTTAAACTGCTGAGCTAGCAAGAAAATAAGTTATTAAAAGGCCATTACCTTATTGATGAACTGCTGCCCGACGAAAGAGGCGCTTCCCGCCCCCTGCTACATAATTTACACAATGATAGATGTTACTGAAGTGGCCAGGAGACCAGAAAATCAGCAGTTTATATACCCTCGCGGAAGATTCGAGACGTTTCATGAATGATTACAACCCGCCCACAAAATTTTATTGGTTACCGAACACAGTTACAGAGATGGTTGGGGGAGAACGCCCCGATTGGTCGAAAATTAATTTAAGAAATTCTGGATTGGCTCATTTCAAAACTGGCGGAACGAACGGATTAACATTGCCAACCCAAACAATGACAGAAAGAAATTTAACAAAGAGCAAACTTATGACTACAAAATTTCTTCAAAGAAAGGTTCCTTCACTTTGCACTAGGGTGCACAATTGTAGTTCTTAAGTGGTGCCATCTAGAAGAGAATGTTCACACTTCTTGCTACAGAGAAAACAAAAATACATCGAAAACGACACAGTTCAGAACACTTCAAAATTTCCAAGTAGGGACATCTTCTGAGAAACTTGAGAATTAACACGGTAGTTAAAGTTCAGGCTTCCTCCAGTAGAGGAGTTTCAACTGGCGCAAAATTTGAATTAGCGGAGCGGAGGTGTACCGCCCGGTACAGACCTCCCCCCCCCCCCCCAAAAGTCCCTCCAAGGGTAACACAGAAGAACATAAACTTTTGTTTTAATATACGGTCCAAGTTATGATGGTGATATAGAAGTTAATTGCAGAAGTATTTACAACCAAATTTTCTTAAAATGATTGGATCCAGTTTCAAAATTCTTTGTAGTAACTTTTGAAGGAATGTCATTATGCTTGTAGAAGTTGAATTCAGAAGGAAAAACTTTTAATCCTTGAAAGTGAAGGAAAATTTTCTAAGTCCAACAAATATTGCAGTTGAATTCAAAAATGTAGTAATCGTTGATATTAAATGTCCATGTAGCTGATTAAGTACATTCAATGTTGATTAAGTTTGACGGCCAGACCAGCCGCCGCTGCTTGTATCCAGAGGAGACCGCTCGGACCCCTCAAGTACCCTGAGATACCGCTCGCCCGCACTATGAGAGGAGTAGTGGTAGTGAAGCACGCCGCACCCGCGGCGAATGTTTACAGGCTGCGGGCAAGTCCCAGGTTGAACGCCGCACATCAGCCTTGGCCGGTAGGAGGGCTCCGGCTCACCGTACACTGGTTGGCCTCACTGGAGTGGGGCGGGCCCATACCCCACCTCAGTGGCGGTAAGGCGCCGCGCTGCTGCGGGGGCAATGAAACATTATGATCTCGGCGGCAGAATTTGTTGGACCATAATGAATTTGGGGTACAGGCTTTGTGGTGGAACTGAGGGGCCAGCGGCGTGGCAATATTTATTTCATTCCAATTAGCCACAGTTTTATGTGAGCAGGAGACGGGAGCATGGTAATGGCCATGGCAATGGCAGGATGGCAATTTAACTGGTCGGGGTAGGTGTACAATAAATGCTTAAATACAAAGAACCTGACTCCAAGGGCAGAAGGCCACAAAATGAAACCAAAAAAATATAACCTTCCGAATTCTTTCAAAAATGTTAGAGCAAATATCAAATCAGCTACGTTAGCGCGGATTTTACACAGGTTTCACCTGCGACAGGTGAACCCTAAATATCCTCTCGGTGGCCGGATTGCTTAGCAATAAGGTAACGGGTGTAAGGAAATCGAGAATAATACACGGCCCATGAAATCTGGGGGCAAGCTTGCTCGCGGGAACAAAATTCTTGACCATCACCTGGTCGCCTACCTTCAAATCGGTGAGTCTCCGTCGACGATCATATCTTTCCCTAACCTTTTCATGAGACACTTTAAGATTGGCTTTAGCCTTCTTCCAAAGATCTTTAATATTATCAGGATCTATTGTCTCATGTAGAATATCACTCAAAGACCAAAGGTTGGAGAGCGGCGTGTTGGGAACAAACTTGAACATCAACGAAGCTGGAGTAAATTTATGTGATTCATGAACAGCCGAATTCAGAGCGAAAGCTAACCAATGCAGGGACGTGTCCCACCTGGAATGGTCTTCATGATGATAAGCAATAAGAGCCGACCTGAGATTACGATTGACTCTTTCGGCAAGAGATGGTTGGGGATAATAAGCAGAAGTACTCACATGAGATATGGACAGATCAAAACAGAATTTACGAAATAAATTGGATGTGAATGCCTTAGCATTGTCAGACACAATATATTGACACGGACCAAAAGAAGCAAAGATTGAATTTAGACAAGTAATGGTGGACTGAGCGGTAGCCAGCTTAGTCGGGAATAACCAAGAAAATCTTTTAAAACCATCTACACATACAAGGATGAACTTGTTGGCATTCCCCTTTGACTGGGGGAAGGGTCCTACGTAATCAATATACAGGCGTTCCATTGGGCGCGACGCTTGATGAGAGGACAAAAGGCCTATCTTGGTAGACATGGTGGGTTTACTAAGCAAGCAAGATTTACAAGCCTTTACTAGTTCACGAATTTCACCGTCCATACCCTTCCAGATAAACATTTCACAGATCTTTTCACGGGTTTTAAAGATGCCTAAATGCCCCCCTAATGGGGTCTCATGATAGTACTTGAAGATCATAGGTACAAGAACAGCTGGAACTACAACTTTCATCATCTTATCATGCCTCGAAGGGCAACATAAAACACCATTCCTCAGTACATAAGGGACGACGTGTTCCCCAGAAGAAAGGGTTTCCATTATCGGAGCCAGCGTCGGACCTTCACGTTGATGTTTCTCAAGATCCCTAAAGAGCATGGAAGCATCTGTTAAGATGGCATTAACCTCAGATAGCATGGACTCGGGAGGTGATGAACTATCTGCCGATTCATGGGTCGCGACGTCATTGGAAAACATACGGCTGAGTCCGTCTGCGACAACATTTTCAGTACCTCTGATATGCCTAACGTCAAATTGGAATGCCGAAATTCGGATAGCCCACCGGGCTATGCGACCGGTACGACGCGGCCTACCTAAGACCCAGCTTAGAGCTTGATTATCAGTCTCCAGGTCGAATTTGACATGTTCCAGATAGAGACGGAACTTTTCTAAGGCAAATAAGACTGCCAAACCTTCAAGCTCATAGATGGAATACTTGGCTTCTTGAGCCGATAGAGTCCTAGAGGCATAGGCGATGGGTCGCCTCCCTAGTTCAGTCTCTTGAAGAAGGACTGCAGCTACCGCCGACGACGACGCGTCGGTTTGGACGATGAATCTCTTCGAGAAATCTGGCATAGCAAGGACAGAGGCATTACAAGGAGCTAATTTCAGGTCTTCAAAAGCGGCTTGTTGAGAAGGCCCCCACTCGAATTTGATGCCTTTCCTACGAAGAAGGTTCAAGGGCGCCGCTCTATTAGCGAAGTTAGGAATAAATTTCCTGAAGAAATTCACCATACCAATGAACCTGGCAATATCTTTGATATCCTTGGGAGGTTTAAAATCACGGATGGCCTGCGTTCTAGAGTGACCGACTGCAACACCATCGGGCGACACAATATGCCCTAGGAATGACATGGAAGGCTTAGCGAAAGCTACCTTGGACAACTTCACAGTTAGCCCCGCCTTACGAAGGCGATTGAGAACTTCCTTTAGATGATCTAGATGTTCTTCAAAAGTCTCCGAAAATACGACGACATCATCAAGATAGTGGTACAAGTACTCAAATTTGATGTCGGAGAAGACCCTATCTAGTAGCCTCGTAAACACAGCTGCTCCGGTACGGACCCCGAAAGGCACACGGTTGTATTCATACAAATTCCAACCGTGGCAAACGCTGTAAGATGTTTGGATTCTTCAGCCAGAGGAATTTGATTATAGGCCTGATTTAGATCCAAGATGGTAAAGAACTTAGCTTTAGGAAACAATGAAAAACAAGAATGAAGGTCAGGAAGGGCACAGATTGTAACACCACCTTCCGATTGAGAGCCCTATAATCAATGACAGGCCTGAAGCCACATTGGGGTTTCGGGACTAGAAAAATAGGCGAAGAATACGCCGACTTAGAGGGCCTAATAATACCATCCTTTAACATTTGGTCATGATTTCTTTCAGTGCCTTCATTTTAGGTGGAGATAGCCTATATAATGTGGAAAACGGACAGGAATCGAATCCGTGACCTCAATTTTGTATTCAATAAGGTCAGGAACACCAAGAGTATCAGAGAACACCTCTGGAAACGACTGACACAGCTTACGAATACTGTCAGCCTGCTCCTCAGGTAGATGTCTAAGGTCTAACAACATCTCATCCTGGGTAGGCGAAATAGATGAACACGATACAGAATTACACTTCAACAACGGGATTTTACAATTAGAAGCAAATTTGAAAGTGCACGACCTATTCTGAAGATCGAGCACGAGACCAGTATGGGACATAAAGTCGGCTCCCAATATAATGGGGCAAGACAAATGCTTAGCCACAAACAATTTAACTTTCCAAGTAAATTTAGAAATACGAATTTTGACATTTAAGGAGCCTAAAATTTCTAATGGAGATGAATTAGCCGAAACATATTGAACCGAAGACGAACAATAGTCAGGACGTTTACAAACAGATTTCAATTTCGAATACCATTCAGCCGAAATAATAGAACAAACACTGCCTGAATCTAAAAGAGCAGTTATAGGCTCATTATTCACCTCAATTTTAAGAAAAGGTAAGGGTGCGGAGGAATCCGCCGCAATCCTAAGACATTCCTTAGGGCCTTCAAATGATAGATTAGAAGACTGACATTTCCCCGATCTTTCAACATGTTTACTTGGGGCTGAGCCTCGGGAAGGTGGGTTCGCCGACTCAGCCGAAGCCACTAGTCACTTATTATTATTGGCATTGGTGGAAGTTGAGCCAGAAGTTGAGCAGGAGGGGGTGCTATTCGAATTTGGGCAATTCTTGGCGATATGGGAAAACGCGCCGCATTTAAAACAGCCTCGAGATGACCCTGGTCCATTCCTTGTCCCACTAGACTTGATTGATGGGCACTTGTTCCGAAGATGGTCAGGCGACCCACAGGCGTAACATTTACGGGGTGAGAATGGTCGGCGAGGTGGAGGCCGAAGAGTACTAGAGGATGGAGGGGGTTCTTTCGCGACACGCAAGGTATCGTCGTATCTAACTCCTTCCGCTGAGACGGCCAATGCTTCAAGTTCAGAAAAGGTTTGCGGGCACGCCGCAAAACATAAATATGACCGATAGGATGGTGAAATACCTTCCACAATAGCATGAACAATTTGATCTTCAGGAAAATGAAGAGCAAACACCCTGGTATAAAATTTGATGTCCTGGATGAAGTCGGCAAGACTTTCGTCCAGACGCTGTACCCGATAGTAGTGCTTTTGAATAAGTGATGACCTAGCTCGAGCCGGAATGAAGTTTGCGAGAAGGTGTGCGTGATAGTCTTAAATAGATGATTGTTCAGCAATTGCCCTGACTAAGGACACCTATGGCATATGGATAAATAATTTGAAGAGTTTGGGAAGCAGAGAGGGAAAATACTAGGGCATGGTCTTGGAACTCGACCAAAAATCTCAAAATAGAAATTACCTCACTAATAGAGTTAACCGAAAACTTGGAAGTACCCCTAAGTAACATTGCTAAAGGATGGGGCAAACTGCTGAAACCAGGTGACATAGTAGGAAGGGGGCTAAGTGGCGGAGAAGCAGATTCCGAAGTTGCCCTATTTAACACAAAGGGTGGAATGGACGTGCGACGATCGGACTCGGTTCCTAATGGGACAGATGTACGTTGTGTAGTCGCCTCAGTATCGCTTCCTTCATCTTTAGAGGAATCCTCCACATTTACTATATTTACGACCATAGGCTGGTCGATTTTGGGAGTCGCAGATCCAGATAACAACTGACTAACCTTACTAGACATTTTGGACACGTTTTCAGCAAGAGCACTAGCTTCCTTACCCTGAAGGTCATTTAACTTCAGAGACAATAGATCACACACCCTATTATAAAAGTGGTACAACCTAGCCTGTACTCGTTTGAGTTGATTTGGTGGTGGATCGTTTTCTTCAAAAAACTAACTACAGATGCTAGCTCAGTAGTATTATCATTGATCGTGGAGAGAGCGTCGTCAGTCTCTTTCTCTCCCAAAGTCGGGATGGTAATAGGCAAGTCAAGGGAATCTTTTAGCTTATTGGAGTCGACTGCAACCGTGCCTCCAGATTGAACGTTTCTGAGAGATAGTTCATAAATTAATTCTTCTTTACGCAAATAAAAAGGATGAAGAACCTCGCGAGGGCCGGACATGGTGACAAAATTTAACAATTTTGAAAAATGACAAAGAAAAGTCCAGCGACAGAGAAAATTGTTAGAGTTCGAGAGCCAAGCAATGTGTAGCCGTCAAAAGGGGCTAATTTGAGACCCATTCAACCACGCTCTGCTACCACTTGTTACGGAGTTATCCGTGGTAGTTAGAGGTGAAAGAAGGTGCTGGGATGAATAGGTCTCAACCTACGACATTAAAGTTAATTTAAAATTTAACAAGGTTATGTTTTCTTTTCAAAATCAAGAAATAACAAATATAACAGGTACTCAGTAGTCTAGCAACAAATCGAGAATGTACAATTACAGTTGTTACAGAATTTGGGCTCCGAGGGCCAGACACACAATTCTTGAGCAATAAGCCCAACTTTACTTATATACAAGGTTCAACAAAGGGGCAGAAAACCCCAATCATGCCTAGGAGCACTTGCTCCCCTTTACACGCTAAAGCTTCCTCGAGGCATACAGAAACCAAATTTTAAGAAAGAGCAACTCGCTCTCAAAGTTCAAGCCCATCAGAGGCCACACCAAACTCCACATTCAAGCTGGCCTCCAAGCACATGGAAACAGGGGTAAAAATACCCAACCTACTGAGGCTTACTCAATAAAGAAACAGGAAAATTACATGGCCTCCAAAATACCAACTTGAGGGGAGGCGAAACTGCACTCCTAATACATTTCTTTAAAACCTATTTGGCACTAGGCCGCATATGCAAGGGCTAATCCCATACTACGGAGGTGACACAATAGAAAACTTTATGACATTACGAGTAGAGGGGAAACTGTTATGAAAACGTAGTCACCTCAAAACAAAATGCATGGGAGCTCGAGAGGGTAAGGCACTCTCTATCCCAATTTGTAGTTTAAAGAGGCAGAATTTATACCAAGAGTCTTTTACATTTTAGAGGAAAGTTACATGGTAAGCGGTATCGAACCTGCGCCGATAGTTAAACTGCTGAGCTAGCAAGAAAATAAGTTATTAAAAGGCCATTACCTTATTGATGAACTGCTGCCCGACGAAAGAGGCACTTCCCGCCCCCTGCTACATAATTTACACAATGATAGATGGTACTGAAGTGGCCAGGAGACCAGAAAATCAGCAGTTTATATACCCTTGCGGAAGATTCGAGACGTTTCATGAATGATTACAACCCGCCCACAAAATTTTATTGGTTACCGAACACAGTTACAGAGTAGGTTGGGGAAGAAAGCCCCGATTGGTCGAAAATTAATTTAAGAAATTCTGGATTGGCTCATTTCAAAACTGGCGGAACGAACGGATTAACATTGCCAACCTAAACAATGACAGAAGGAAATTTAACAAAGAGCAAACTTATGACTACAAAATTTCTTCAAAGAAAGGTTCCTTCACTTTGCACTAGGGTGCACAATTGTAGTTCTTAAGTGGTGCCATCTAGAAGAGAATGTTCACACTTCTTGCTACAGAGAAAACAAAAATACATCGAAAACGACACAGTTCAGAACACTTCAAAATTTCCAAGTAGGGACATCTTCTGAGAAACTTGAGAATTAACACGGTAGTTAAAGTTCAGGCTTCCTCCAGTAGAGGAGTTTCAACTGGCGCCGAGTTTGAATTAGCGGAGCAGACGTGTACCGCCCGGTACAACTACTATTATACATTTCCTGTTACTTGCCTTGCTTGTTTTGAAAGACAATTCTCTTTCTTTGGGAGGTTTCCTGTTACATGGCAAAGACTTGGGTGGATTAGGGACGTTGAAAATTGTTGGGATGGAATTCCACTTGAGTAGTTTCCGTCCATCTGCGCTCTTTATTTCAAATTGCGTTTCTTCAAAATGATGCTAGAAGAAAATACATAATAAGACCTATAAATATAAAACATCGTTCATATAAACATATTATTATTCAGGAATAATGCGAATGTATAACTTCACTAACCGCGCGCAAGACGGAATTATCTGTAGGTTGTCATTTGTCACGCCTGCAGTTTTTTACCCACTGAGTTCTCCTTTGCTTATCTCTCGGGAAGCGAAACACTCTAATTCCGTCAGTTGTCTTATTTTGACAATTTGGTGCGGCACAGTATGCCATTTTCCTCCAAAATACAAGTAATAACTCACATAATTACATCGGGCACGCCCACATAACAACGATGTTTAAGACCCAATATGGCCGCCACCGCAAAGGATTGAGGTAGCGTGACCAGACCTCCCTAGACAGACCTTGCTGCTGCTGCTCCCACTGCCTCCACTCCTCCTGTTACCGGTACTGCTGCTACTTCTACCACTGTTACTATCACTTGTAGTATTGCTGTTTAACCCATACCTTCATTTCCTACAGGCATTGTCACGGCTTTCTTCAAAGTGTTAGAATCTCGAGTCAGAACTGTGAGTAGGCTAGTGATCAAAAAGTTTGGTCCCTCCTTTTTAATGAAGTTTCTTTGTCTACTAGACTTCATTGCAATGTGACTTTGGATTAAATTAGTGGGTACAAAGACTATGGACACCTAGGATGTACCAACAGATTTGCTGTCATGCCACCGGGCGAGTTGGTCTTGCGGTTAGGAGCGCGCTGCCGTGAGCTCGCATCCGGGCCGGGAGATAGTGGGTTCGAACCCCACTGTCGGCTGCCCCGAAGATGGTTTTCCGTGGTTTCCCATTTTCACACCAGGCAAATGCTGGGGCTGTACCTTAATTAAGACCATGGCCTCTTCCTTCCCATTCCTAAGCCTTTACTGTCCCATCGTCACCATAAGACCTATCTGTGTTGGTGCAACGTAAAGCAACTAGCATAAAGCTGATCGTGCCTTGGTGTTCATGGTTAGAGGTCTCCTCAGGAAATGGAAGCGACCCTTTGCTTACTTTTTCTGCAGAGCCACTGTACCCACTGAAAAACTTGAAAGTTTTAATAAAGGATGTAATTTGTGCTTTGCAGAAAACTGGCTTGGAAATTGTGGCAAGTGTGTTGCCAGCAGCGTCCCACAAATAGCAGGAATTAGTAGCCTGGGAATACTATGTAAAAAATAAATACGATAAAATTTCAACTTATTCCGCCCAGGCTACTAACAATAATATTAGACAGGTAAACATTAACTGCAAAAATGATCTATTTTAATCACGAAGAAGACTTAACAAAGTAGTTTGAAGTTCTAGTTTTCTACTGCTCATTCATAATCCCTCGGTTGCTGTGAAGAGTCAGACCGGTTTGTTACGCCCCGCGGAAACGACTGCTTGCATGCTATTCCACGCTAATCCAGACACTGCTCGCGCACGGCACTACCGATCTAACTCGCGCAATTATGCTGACCAATAATGAAGATTTTTCATTGAAATAAACAGTTTTACATTTTAATTTGGAACACATAATGACTGAAATATGTGTAGCCTCTGTACCTCAGGTGGCAGCGCGGCGGCCTCTCACCACTGGGTTCCCTGGTTCAAATCCCGGTCACTCCATGTTAAATTTGTGCTGGACAAAGCGGAGACGGGACAGGTTTTTCTCCGGGTACTCTGGTTTTCCCTGTCATCTTTCATTCCAGCAACACTCTCCACTATCATTTCATCTGTTAGTCATTAATCGTTGCCCCAAAGGAAATGCGAGAGGCTTCGGCAGCCGGCACAATTCCTGTCCTTGCCGCAAGATGGGGCCTCATTCTTTCCATCCCTGACCCGGTCACTGACTGGAAAACAAGTTGTAGGTTTTCAGTGACGTAAACCAAGTGGGTTAGGAGCACTCAGCTGTGAGCTTGTATTCGGAAAATAGTGGGTTCGAATCCCACTGTCGGCAGCACTGAATATGGTTTCCGTGGTTTCCTATTTTCACACCAGGTAAATGCTGGGGCTGTACCTAAATTAAAGGCCATGGCCACTTTCCACTCCTAGCACTTTCCTATCCCATCGTCGCCATAAGACCTATCTGTGTCGGTGCGACGTAAAGCAACTTGAAATTTTATGTAACTAGCAGATATCTAGATTATGATAGCCAGGCGGTCAGTGAAAGGTCCTAGAGAGAACACTGTGTATGGGTTAAATATTGTTAAATTGTCAACAATTTCAATTTGTAAAATCCTAATAATTGGGTATTAAAATATTTAATTTTGTGTCACAAAACACCCAGCAATTAGGCTACACAGTGTGGTCATATATCTGTACGATTGCGCTCGCCCAGTGGTGTGTTCGAATCCCACTGACGGCAAACTTGAAGATGGTTTCCCTTCTTCGCAATAGGTAGGCAAATATTCTAAGACCACAGTTGCTTCATTCTGAGAGCCATTCCATCGTTGCCATGAATCGGTGCTATATTAAACTAATAGCCAAAAACATGAGACATCATTATGAAGCCCATAAAATTATTATAATTGTTCATAAAGGTAGAAAACAAGTATGTTCATTTCATGTTCAGTGTTCTGATTCAAAATATGCGAAACATCGACATGTTTCAGACTCCGTTTGTCTTCATTGCATTCATAATAACTTTTATAAATTCCTACCGTAGAGTTGTATAATCAAACAATTTATTTAAACTTCATGGGACATTTATTATTATTATCAATAATATTATTATTATAAGGAGATTAAGTACAGCATTAAGCATATCTGCTGAATGGGAAGTGAAAAACTGTGGCGTTACCTATTTTTCAGAACAATGAACCTTTCAAACATGAGGTTTGCTGTCCTCATAGTCTGTTCCTTTATATGAGCTCATAATTTCTGTAGAATTGCGTGATAATGATCAAATACTGAAGTGGAAGTGTCGTGTGATGTTGTGTGGATGAATTTTGCAAAGAAGTCTTAGTTTTGGTTAAGCATCCATTTCTACCAAAGGAATTTTGTATTTTGGAAACAATTTCTCATCAGAATACAGGAAATATGTTATGCTCTCTCTTCTCTTATTTGCAATTTATATGCGCATCTTCCTCTACAGAAGTATGTACTGGTATGTATTCAATGTCCAAGTAACTAAATTAGTATTTGTGAATTTTGTGATATTGGTAATTCATCCATTTGATGTGATGGTAACAATTGTACAAACTTTCCTTATCATAGTTGTCCCCCTGTTGGTGGGCGCAGTAGAATAACACTCTCGGCATCCCCTGTCTGATGTAAGAGGCGACTAAAGAGGGTCCCATGCGGGCTCTGAGCTTGGGTAGGCGTCCACGGAGCCCTTAGGTGAATCCTGGCATTGCTTCCGCTTACTTGTGCCAGGCTCCTCACTTTCATCTATCAAAATCCCATCTACCTCGGCCACCACCTGTTCTTTTCTGACCTCGACTGTATTACGTATGGAGGCCTAGAAAGTCTTATTTTCACGCCCTTCGTGGCCCTGTTTTTTCTTAGGCCGATACCCGCATTTTTTCGTAGTGTCGCCCCCCTTCCATTTCTTCTCTCCGATTACTAATATACCGGGCGAGTTGGCCGTGCGGTTAGGGGCGCGCAGCTGTGAGCTCGCAACCGGGAGATAGTGGGTTCAAACCCGACTGTCGGCAGCCCTGAATATGGTTTTCCGTGGTTTCCCATTTTCACACCAGGCAAATGCTGTACCTTAATTTAGGCCACGGCCGCTTCCTTCTAACCCCTAGACCTTTCCTCTCTGTGTCGATGCGACGTAAAGCAAACAACAACAAAATTCTAATATATAGAGGATGGTTGCCTAGTTGAACTTCCTCTTGAAATAATAATCACCACCACCACCACCACTCTTATCATAGTCGGTACGATAAAACTGAATAAACATAAATATTCGAAAATTGCATTCTTTATAACTTTTGTTATGAATTTCTTTTCGATAGGACCAATCATCCAAGGTGAATAACATAATTTATAGCCTACATTGTAGTGGCATATTCCCCGAAATAACATACCAATTTTCATTGAATTCTGTTCAGCCATTTTCTCGTGACAGAAATGACGAAAAATTAACACCACCGGATAGAACGAGTCCCTGTGATTAGTATACATAGGTGAGGAACACCATAGGTTTTCGTTGCTTGTAAATGGCGCCGCAATGTGAGAAACGCCACAGGTGTGTGTTACATGTTTGCATTAAATTACCTGTGAGTAGTACCATAATGTGTGGAATACCGCGAGTCTACGCTACTATTGATTAGTATCACAACATGACAAATACCATGGTTCTACTTTCCTAGCGATAACTACCATTATGAGGGGCTGATGAGCTGGTTTTTTGGACCCCTTTAGACTACAATCATCATCGTTTCAGGACTGTGCTTTAGAAGCAGTCCCTTAGTTAGGAATGCTATTGCTTAACGCTAGTTTCTTGGTATGTGGGGCATTACAGGTCGGATCCCCTGATTGTTCTAAATTCATATCCATCCATTCATTCTTCGTCATCGTGTTTTGAATCCTGGTCAGTGGATAATTTTGAACTTTTAAAATTGTTATTATATTTTCTCCCATTTCGTACCATTAGGGGCCGATGTCCTAGATGTTAGGCCCCTTTAAACAACAAGCATCATCGTCTTAGGCAAGGGGATTAGTGGTGAAGGCGAGACGTTTGGTGGCAATGACATATACTAGGAACTGTCCCATCATTCGCCTAAGTGCAGGCGAAAGGAAAACCATTCTCATGATAGCCAGTGGTAGAGGAACAGCCCCTTTCTGTGTCCCAAATGCAGAGGTGTAGAGCCATGGCCACCCCTCCTATACTCGGTTGGCCGGTCGGATTACAGTGCTGTCGAACCACGGATCAGCCTACTCTGCAACCACTGACACAGCTTTCTGCCTTCGATATACAGTAGGTACAAATGGCACTGTATATGAAGTGAGTTTCCACTGCCTTTGACTGGCAGTTTGTCTTGGTCACAGCAAAGCCCCTTGCACGCAGTAATATCGCGGAGGGTAGCAGCATATTGTTCATAATACTGTACATAAATTAGCCACCAATTCCTTGGACGTAGATCTTAATAGGTTGAGCTATCTTGTGACGTGGCATGGGGTTGTTTTGTGCTGGATCAGGTGCCATATTGTTGTAGGTAGATCCTGATGCTACATATTTCTTTCAATTTATTGGAACTCCTCCCCTGCTGATGGACTGAAAGGAAGCATTATTTGTACTTCCTGCATGTTCTAAGAGGGGAACAATCACAGAATCTCTAATCGCTTTCCTGTTTTTTAACCCCATAAACATATTCATAATTCTATCTTTTTCCGTGTAGCAGAGAAATTTAGATACATCTTACCGTCTTATGAAATAGAACAATTTTAATTACTGTAAATACAAGGAAAGCATACAATTTTGTAGCTTGATATTGTTTATCATCTAAATGCAGATGATTGATTGAATGATATGTTGTGTGTTGGTGCAATTTGTAGAAACAGAGTATGTGCTATTATGTCTCTATTTCTTCAAACACTACTCTGTCAGAGACTTGCCATCCTTTATTAGCAGATACAAAAGAAGTACAAATCTCAATATTTCCCAGTGCGTGGTCCTAGGTGCCTCATTTGACAGACTGAAAGATGTATCATATAGTAAATTCCTTGAGAAAATACAAATGGTGTTGCCAAAATCTTTTGACATGTCAGTGTAACTTTAGACTGCAAAAAGAGATACAAGTATTTATTATGTTGTAACTTGTCAGTTCCAGTCTTTCTTTCATAAATGAATGATTTTGTGTTGTATTGTATTGTTTTCTGGCTGATGAATATTAATTGATGATTAACACTACTGAATATAACTTAATGAAATTATGATATACTATGGTCATACTACTGAATCTAACTTAATGAAATTATAATATACTACCGTATGATCACAAAAAAGTACTAATTTCTACACAATTTTTATACCTATAATACTGTGGATAGTAGGTAGAATATAGCTCCATAAATCAAAAGATCATGTTTAATTTCAATTTACCTTTGAATCCTATAAATTCCCTCCTTAAATAATTTTGGTTCCTGTGTATGGCTTTCTTACACTTTATTTATATTTCATTTCCTGCATAAGTGGCATATCTTTATCAGTGGCGGCTCGTGGCTGAATAATATGGTGAAGAGCTATAACCCGTTCTGTTTACAGCGACAGATTTAGGAACTAGACTTCAGTTATTATGAGTTTCGACTTGACGTTTGAGCGCTGCCTTTTGGCGGAGGGTAAGTGAATTAATCAACAGCCGATCATAGACAGTCGATCGCTCCAATAGAGCGCGTTAGACTCCAGTTGCGGTTAGCAGTGTAGTCGATTTGTTGTTTATTGTAACCACGTGCTATCAGCTGTGTGTTGTATTGTGCTCAGTTCTTTTCGCGGTCTTTGTGTGTCTTTGTGCTAGGTTGTTGTTCGTTTATATTTCGCAGTGTACAGTTTATAAATGTATTGTTTAGTATTTTTAATAGTATAGCACGTTATATTGTAGTAAATAGTATGTAACAGGTGATCTATTTTATATAGTAGCTTAGTTTAACATTTCGTTCGGTAGTTATATACGGTAGTAGGTTAATTTTAGGCCCGCGTGTGAATTTGCATGTCGACGCCTACGTCTAAGGATGAAGCTTCCAAGAGAAGAAAGCCTTTCGGATGCGGTACTCCACTAAGCAGTCAGGCCCGGGAAATTGTTTGTAATGTTCGAGAGTCATTCTTGACAAAGCATTAACAATGGCGGCTAGAAAGAATGAGTTGATTAAGATGTTTGAAGGAGCACAATATTTCGGTTCGCGATGGCATGGGGAAGGGGTATCTTATGCATCTCTTGAAACAAAACAAGCCCCAGTACCCAGTTTATGTGGTGGATAGCCAGAAGGAACGGGCATAAAGTAGTTCAGACGATTATGTTGAAGACTTTATTATCTCTTTAGGGTCAAGCGAGAGTGAAACCTCAACAGACGATGACAGTGCCGGTAATGACTGAGAAATGAGTGGTATTTTCGCTTTGTAGGATTATTTCCTTCGTTACGGGAAAATGAATCTAACAGCAACGCGAGATCTTCTACATGGTGAGTAGAAATTTAATTTTCTCACGGTTTATCTGTTCGAGCATTGACATATTTTTATCTTGTAGCCTTATCCTAAATGTGTTGTGTATTATTGATCTTATGTGAATCATGTATGTTGCTACAAAGAATAACTGATTATGGACTTATATTCCAGTATTTACATTTCTGTTCGTCTTGTGTATCGTAAATCAGCTGTTTGTATTCGTGGCAGTTTGGCACCACCGGCTAACTGTCAAGTCGAAACTCATAAAAACGGAACTATACATGTTGTTTCTGGTTGTTTTGTACTCGTATCTCGTACCTGTGATTGGTGGAGGGTCCAGCACGTGACAAAAATGTATATAGATCGGAGCGCTGTGTAACGTCATAGCGCGGCAACCATGTGGCTGCATTTGCTCTACAATGTAAAGTACAGATAAGATCTGACCGGGAGACTAACAATTACGGAAGCGCGGCACTCTCGGGAAGAGCTAGACATTTTGTCGTGGTTTCGTTTACGACACACAGCTGTTTACTGAAGCTAGAAACCGAAAAATTATATTACGAACTGAAGGAAAAGCCTATCGAAACGTACATTTTCATTGAACTGTACAGTATTCAGTCTAGCATTTTCCTTCAGGGCATCAGATATCGTATTTTGGTTTCCTTCCAAAGTCTTCAAATATGTTCTGCAGAGTCTGAGGGCTTATGCAAAGAACGTGTTATGTTCAAAAGGGCTGAAAATCGTTCTTTATTCCAAACGTTATTTTTATTGCTAAAAAGCAATCAGGGCCAACAAAACAACTTCTGTAGAGCTGGAGAGGAGCATAACCATAGAAATTCCTTCAACCACGATCGTTTGAAACTAAGATTGTAAGATTTACCGGAATGATTCACTTCTTTTGTAGCACAAATTTGCGGTGATTCAGTAGGGCGACCAAAACGTAGAACTTCATTCTGATCTTCGTTTCTCCAACGTGTAAATGGTGTTTCTAATAAAATACACACTATGTCATAAACAGGATACATGTGTAAATAAAACAGCACAACACTACGAATGAACCACGATGCGTAAGAACTCGTACTTCACACAGGATGACGCAGGGAAGACGAAACATTCCGATCTTCCCGCAACTTCACTTGCACATTTCGCTATGAGTAAAGTACGCGGGTGACGTCACGGTTTTCATGGCAACCGCCAAGGCCAAGCGGCACTTGGGAGGTAGAGCCAGCTGCTGAATCTCTCGTCTTCACTCAAGCTCACGCGCCGTACTGTGGGTGCCGACAGCCGGCGCTTTTGTGAGTTCCCCTGGTTCTCATCAAGTGATGCGACTTCTTAGTGCTCCAAACGCCGTACAAAAACATTTTCTTTCCGTAAGACCAACAAATGTCAAAGGAAAATTAAATTTTTAAAATTCATTCTGGTAAAAATAAATGGTGAAGTGGCACTTCACCTACTTCACCTAAAAAGCTGCCTCTGATCTTTATACTGTTTACTGTTGAGGTTGGCTTAGATAGTGTTAAAGGGGATTGAGGTACAAGGTGATGTTAGTGTCTATTTGTGTCGTAGTTCTAAATCGGAGATAAGGATTGCCAATCCCACTCACCTTCTGGTTAATCCCTTCCTTCCTTCCTTCCTTCCTTCCTTCCTTCCTTCCTTCCTTCCTTCCTTCCTTCCTTCCTTCATGGCTTTCTGAATTAGTAAAAATAAACTTATAACAAATACAGCAGAGATAATACGCTACACTGAGCGAGATATCGAGGGACAGCTACTGGAGCACACTCTAGCGGATAGACCTGAACAGTACTGATTCTCTCATGAGAGCACGTGTATTTTTTGTGTGAAGTTTTTGGTGTTATTTATGCGTTTTCAGTGAGTTGACATAAATAAATAGTAGTGTGTCATTCCTTGATATCTCCTCTCAACATGAGGGGAAAGGTATGTGCTGTGTTTGGCTGCAGTAATTACGAAGTAGAGAAAAATGCGCGGTCGTTCTTCAGGTTCCCTCGTGACAAGAACATGTAAGTAATATAGTGTTTGCATATATATTCTTCCAGTGACAGGGATTTTTATAGTACTTCATAATCTTCTGACCTGTTCGATCCATATTTTAACTGGCTTAAAATGTAATACGCATATTTTATTGTACAGTGCAGCAAACCTTCAATACCGATGTGTTGTTGTAGGTGTGATCTGTGGGTTTTGAAATGTCACAGAAGTGATTTGGATAAGGTGTACAAGAAAGAAGGGGCGTTACGCTTATACGCTTATATAAGAATTATAAGATCTGTTCAGATCATTTCCAGGCCAGCGACTTTAAAAATCCTCGACTATACACCTATGTTACATTTTTACTCTAATTGTACGTAAGTATTCCTCAAAGCATCATTATCGACAACATTTTCACACTTTTCTTTCTTTTATCCCTCTTCTCAGATTAAAGCTGAGATTTTATAGATTATCTTTCTGTTAGTAGGCTTCATGTTAAGAGGAAAATTGTCCAGCTATTAAATGTTAATTCGCCGGGCTGAGTGGCTCAGACGGTTAAGACGCTGACCTTCTGACCCCAACTTGGCAGGTTCGATCCTGGCTCAGTCCAGTGGTACTTGAAGGTGCTCAAATACGTCAGCCTCGTGTCGGTAGATTTATTGGCACGTAGAAGAATTCCTGCGGGACTAAATTCCGGCACCTCGGCGTCTCCGAAAACCGTAAAAGAGTAGTTAGTGGGACGTAAAACAAATAACATTATTATTATTATTAAATGTTAATTCATTGCATCATATGTTTAATATCTTTCTGTTAGTAGGCTTCATGTTAAGAGGAAAATTGTCCAGCTATTAAATGATAATTCATTGCATCATATGTGTAAGGAATGTGGCGATATTTTTATTGACAAGTGTCTTAATGTGATGATACAACGTTTTAAAATGAGAAAAAAGGCAAATCCAACCGTAAGAGTTCAGGCAGGAATGCTAAAGCTAAAAATGTAATGCATAAATGGAAGACAAAGCCATTTCACAGCAGTCCATTTCACTTCTTGTTTATATGTCTAATTTCAGTCTTTGAATAACAACCTTTTAAATAATTCTTCATTCATTTATCCAGAATTGCTTTAGCAACTTCGAAGTTAATATCTCAATAACACTTTCTTTCTAGACGTAATTTATTTATCCATTTCCGTATATACATTTCCATTGATATTTGAATTTAGCGCGATTTGTTCAGGTCTAGTCACTACGAGCGCCACCGTCGAATTGTCTCCCATTTTAGCAAGGCGAAATCCGTAAGTGTCGCGTATTATTTTTACTGTATTTGCTTATAATAAACAGCACAGGCTGGTAAGATTCTTTTCTTCAGAAAAAAAAATAATAATAATAAAAATAATATTGTACCGGGCGGTACACCTCCACGCCGCTAATTCAAACCTTGCGCCAGTTGAAACTCCCCTACTGGAATAAGCCTGAACTTTGTCTTATGTGTTAATTTTCAAGTTACCCTGAAGATGTCACTACTTGGAAATTTTGAAGTTTCTGAACTGGGTCGTTTTCGACGTATTTTTGTTTTGCTTATAGTAAGAAGTGTGAACTTTCTCTCCTAGAGGACACTACAGAAAAACTACAATGGTGCACCCTAGTGCAAGGTGAAAGAACTGTTTTTTTTTGGGAGAAATTTTTATTTCAAAAGTTTGTTTCTTGTTAAATTTCTTTCTGGTATTGTTTAAGTTGTCTGTATTCCCCTTTCTTTCCCCTTGTTTTGAATTTAGCCAATCCCGAATTTCTTTATTTAATTTACGACCAATAAGGTGTTTCTTCTTCAAATTGGATATGCTGCTTAACCCTAACCAATAAATGATTGTGGGCGGGTGTTTTCTTTCCTGAAACGCCTCGAACTTTCCGCGAGAGTATATAATCTGCTGATTTTAGGGTCTCTGCGCCACTTCAGTACCATCTTTTAGTGTGTAACGTACATAGTAGGGGGCGGGAAGCGCCTCTTTCTCCGGGCAGCAGTTCAACAACAAGGTAATGGCCGATTAATAACTTCTTTTCTTGCTAGCTCAGCAGTTTAACTCTCGGGGCGGGTCCGAAGCTTTTCCACCATGTAACTTTCCCTAACATGTAAAGAATCTTTGTATTTATTCCATCTTTTAAGCTTCATATTGGGATAGAGAGTGCTTAACCCTCTCGATCTCCCTCTCATATTGCATTTAGGTGAACTTATTTTCACAACCGTTTCTTCCTTAACGTAATGTAAATTGTTTCCTTCTAAAGTCACCTCTTTAGTATGGGATTAGCCCTTGCATTAACGGCCTAGTGCCAAGTAGGTTTTAAACAAAGTGTATTAGGAGCGCAAGTTCGCCTCCTCTCAAATTGGTATTTTAGAGGCCAGGTAATTAAATTTTCTCACTTAATAGGCCTCAGTAGGTTGAGTATCTTTACTCCTGTGTTTATGTCCTTAGAGGACAACTTGAAGGTGGAGTTTGGTGTGGCCTTTGATAGGCTTAACCTTTGAGAGCAGATCACTCTTTTGAAGTTTGTTTCTGCGCGCCTCGAGGAGGCTTTATGATGTAATTGGGAGCAAGTGCTCCTAGGATTGATTGGGGTCTTCTGCCCCTTTGTTGAATTCTGTATATCGTAAAGTTGGGCTAATTGCTCAAGAATTGTGTGTCTGGCTCTCGGAGCCCCAAATCCTGTAATTGTACATTCTCGATTAGTGGTTTTGCTACTCTGTACCTGCCATTATTGTTATGTCATGTTTTTTGCTAAGAAAATATAACCTTGTTAAATTTTAAATTCACTTTAACTTCGTAGCCTGAGACCTGTTCACCCCCCGTACCTTCTTTCACCTCTAACTACCACGGAAAACTCCGTAACAAGTGGTAGCAGAGCGTGGTTGAATGGGTCTCAATTTAGCCCCTTTTGACGGCTAAACAATTTTTTGATTCGAACTCTAACAATTTTCTCTGTTGCTGGATTTTTTGATTTTTTCTTTTTCAAAATTGTTCTGTCATCATGCCCGGCCCTCGCGATGTTTTCCATCTCAACTATTTGCGCAAGGAGGAGTTGATCTATGAATTAACTATTAGAAATGTGCAATCTGGAGGCACGGTTGCAGTAGACACAAACAAGCTTAGAGAGTCCCTTGATTTGCCCATTTCCATCCCCACTTTGGGAGAGAAAGAAATTGACGACTCTCTTTCCACGATCACCGAGAATACTACTGGGCTAGCATCTGTAGTTAGTTTTTTTGACGAAAATGATCCTTCTCCTAATCAAATTAAGCGTGTGCAAGCCAGGCTATTTCATTTTTCAAATAGAGTTAACGATCTGTTGTCGCTGAAGTTGAATGACGTTCAGAGGAAGGAAGCTAGTACGTTGCTTGAAAGTATTTCTGAATTATCCAGTAAGGTTACCCAATTGTTAACTGGGGAAGTTCCTCCCAAAATCGATCAACCCACCACGGTGAATGTAGGTAGCGAGGAAGAGCCTCCTAAGGGAGAAGTCAATAGGATAACCGTTGGAGCTCAAACGATCTCTGCCCCATTGGACAACGAGTCTGAACGCCGTGCATCGTTGAATAATGTACGTTCTGAATTAACTTCTTTGCCACTGAAACCTTTACCTACTATGTCACCTGGGTTCAGCAGCTTGCCTCATCCATTGGCAATGTTGCTCAGAGGTATCTCGAAGTTTTCGGTTAACACTACCAGTGAAGTTATTTCCTTCTTAAGGTTTTTAGTTGAATTTCAGGATCATGCCCTTGTTTTTTCTCTTTCTCCATGTCAGATTTTGCAAATCATCTATCCCTATGCAATAGGTATTCTCTCAGACAAAATAGTAAGAGCCATATCTGAACAGTCACCTATTGAAGATTTTCACGCACACTTGCTTGCAAATTTTATTCCTGCTCGCGCGAGGTCATCTCTGATTCAGAAGTACTATTATCGAGTACAAAGATTGGATGAAAATCCGGCTGATTTCATACAAGACTTTAAGTTTTATACTAGGGTGTTTGCTCTTCATTTTCCTGAAGATCAGATTGTACAGGCTATTGTAGAAGGAATTTCACCATCCTATAGGTCATATTTGTGTTTCGCGGCGTGCCCGCAAACCTTCTCTGAACTTGAAGCATTGGCCGTCTCAGCGGAAGGAGTTAGATACGCCGATTCCTTGCGTGTCACGAAAGAACCCCCGCCTTCTTTTAGTAATACTCGGCCTCCAACTCGCCGATCAGTCACACCTCGTAAATGTTACGCTTGCGGGTCGCCTGACCATCTTCGCAATAAGTGTCCACTGATCAAGTCTAGTAGGGCAAATAATGGAGCTGGCTCATCACAAGGCTGTTTTAAATGTGGGGCTTTCTCACATATCGCCAAGAATTGCCCAAATTCAAATAGCACCCCCTCCTGCTCAACTTCTGGTGCAACTTCCACCAATGTCACTAATAATAAGTGACTAGCGGCTTCGGCTGAGTCGACTAATTCTGCTTCCTAAGGCTCAGCCACTGGCAAACAGGTCGTAAATGCAGGGAACGTTCAGTCTTCAAATTCATCTTTTGAATGCCCCAAAGAGTGTCTTAGGATTGCGGCAGACACCCCCGCACCTGTTCCTTTTCTTAAAATTGAGTTAAATAATGAGCCTATAACAGCTCTATTAGATTCAGGCAGTGTTTGTTCAATTATTTCGGATCAATGGTATTCAAAATTGAAATCGGTTTGTAAACTACCTGACTATGGTTCATCTCCTGTTCAATATGTTTCGGCTAATTCATCTCCATTAGAAATTCTCGGTTCTGTAAATGTCAAAATTCGTATTTTTAAATTTACATGGAAAATCAAATTGTTTGTGGCTAAGCACTTGTCTTGCCCCATCATATTGGGATCCGACTTTATTTCTCACACGGGTCTTGTGCTCGATCTTCAGAGTAAGTCGTGCACATTCAAATTTGCTTCCAATTGTAAAATCCCCTTATTAAAATGTAATTCTGCGTCATGTTCATCTATTTCGCCTACCCAGGATGAGATGTTGTTAGACCTTAGACATCTACCTGAGCAGCAGGCTGATAGTATTCGGAAGTTGTGTCAGTCGTTCCCAGAGGTGTTCTCTGATATTCTTGGTGTTACTGACCTTATCGAATACCAAATTGAGGTCACGGATTCGATTCCTGTCCGTTTTACACCTTATAGGCTATCTCCACCTAAAATGAAGGCTCTGAAAGAAATCATCGATCAGATGTTGAAGGATGGTATTATTAGGCCCTCTAAGTCGGCGTATTCTTCACCTATTTTTCTAGTCCCGAAACCCCAAGGGAGCTTCAGGCCTGTCATTGATTATAGGGCTCTCAATCGGAAGGTGGTGTTACAATCTGTGCCCCTTTCTGACCTTCATTCTTGTTTTTCATGGTTCCGTAAGGCCAAGTTCTACACCATCTTGGATTTGAATCAGGCCTACAATCAAATTCCCCTAGCGGAAGAGTCTAAACATCTTACAGCATTTGCCACGGATTGGAATTTGTATGAATACAACCGCGTGCCTTTCGGGCTCCCCACGGGAGCAGCTGTACTCACTAGGCTGCTAGATAGGGTCTTCTCCGACATCAAATTTGAGTACTTGTATCACTACTTGGATGATGTCGTCGTATTTTCGGAGACTTTTGAAGAACATCTAGATCATCTGCGAGAAGTTCTTAATCTCCTTCGTAAGGCTGGGTTAACTGTTAAGTTGTCCAAGGTTGCCTTTGCGAAGCCCTCTATGTCATTCCTAGGGCATATTGTGTCACCTGATGGTGTTGCCGTCGATCATTCTAGAACACAGGCCATCCGTGATTTTAAACCTCCCAAGGACATTAAAGGTATCGCCAGGTTCATTGGTATGGTGAATTTCTTCAGGAAGTTTATTCCTAACTTCGCTTATAGAGCGGCGCCCTTAAACCTTCTTCGTAGGAAAGGCATCAAATTCGAGTGGGGACCTTCTCAACAAGCCGCTTTTGAAGATCTTAAATTAGCTCTCTGTAATGCCCCTGTCCTTGCTATGCCTGATTTCTCAATGAAATTCATCGTCCAAACTGACGCTTCGTCGTCAGCAGTAGCTGCAGTCCTTCTTCAAGAGACTGAACTAGGGAGGCGACCCATCGCCTATGCATCTAGGACTCTATCGGCTCAAGAAGCCAAGTATTCCATCTATGAGCTCGAAGGTTTGGCAGTTTTATTTGCCTTAGAAAAGTTCCGTCTCTATCTGGAACATGTCAAATTCGACCTGGAGACAGATAATCAAGCCTTAAGCTGGGTCTTAGGTAGGCCGCGTCGTACTGGTCGTTTAGCCCGTTGGGCCATCCGTATTTCTGCCTTCCAATTCGATGTCAGGCATATCCGAGGTACCGAAAATGTTGTTGCGGATGGACTCAGCCGTATGTTTTCCAACGAGGTCGAGACCCATGATCCGGTCGATAGTTCTTCACCTCCCGAGTCCATGCTATCTGATGTTAATGCCATCTTAACAGATGCTCCCATGCTCTTTAGGGATATCGAGAAATACCAACGTGAATATCCGACGCTGGCTCCGATAATGGAAACCCTTTCTTCTGGGGAACATGTCGTCCCTTATGTTCTGAGGATTGGTGTTTTATGTTGCCCATCAAGGCATGATAAGATGATGAAGGTTGTCGTTCCAGCTGTTCTTGTACCTATGATCTTCAAGTACTATCATGAGGCCCCATTAGGGGGGCATCTTGGAATCTTTAAAGCCCGTGAAAAGATTCGTGAAAGGTTCATCTGGAAGGGTATGGACGGTGAAATCCGTGAACTAGTAAAAGCTTGTAAATCTTATTTGCTTAGTAAACCAACCATGTCCACCAAGGTAGGCCTTCTGTCTTCGCATCAAGCGTCACGCCCCATGGAACGCCTGTATATTGATTATGTAGGACCCTTCCCCCAGTCAAAGGGAAATGCCAACAAGTTCATCTTTGTATGCGTAGATGGTTTTACAAGATTTTCCTGGTTATTTCCGACTAAGCTGGTTACCGCTCAGTCCACCATTACTTGTCTAAATTCTATCTTTGCTTCTTTTGGTCCGTGCCAATATATTGTGTCTGATAATGCTAAGGCGTTTACATCAAATCTTTTTCGTAAATTATGTTTTGACTTGTCCATCTCTCATGTGACGACTTCTGCTTATTACCCTCAACCATCTCTGGCTGAACGGGTTAATCGTAATCTCAGGTCCGCGCTTATTGCCTATCATCATGAAGATCATTCTAGGTGGGACACGTCCCTGCATTGGTTAGCTTTTGCTTTGAATTCGGCGGTTCATGAATCTCACAAGTTTACTCCAGCTTCTTTGATGTTTAAGTTCGTTCCCAACACGCCGCTCTCTAACCTCTGGTCTCTGAGTGACATTCTACCCGAGACAATAGATCCGGATAATATCAAAGACCTTTGGAAGAAAGCTAAAGCCAATCTTAAGGTGTCTCATGAAAAGGTTAGGGAAAGATATGATCGTGGACGGAGACCCACCAATTTGAAGGTAGGTGACCAGGTGATGGTCAGGAATTTTGTTCCCGCGGGCAAGCTTGCCCCCAGATTTCATGGGCCGTGTGTCATTCTCGATTTCCTTACGCCGGTTACGTTGTTATTAAGTAATCCAGCCACCGAGAGGATATTTAGGGTTCACCTGTCCCAGGTGAAACCTGTATAATTTCTGTGCTAACTTGCTTCATATAATCTTGAAAGGAATATGATGGTTATATTTTTTTGAGTTTTTCACTTTTAAGGCATTCTGCCCCTTCTATAATATTTTGTTTTATATGTAAGCATTTTGGTAAAACCTTCCCCGAACCGTTAAACTGCCATCCTGTCTTTGCCACGGCCATTACCACGCTCCCGTCTCCTGCTCCACTACACACAGTGTCTTGTACTCCAGCGAGGTCGACAGGTGCACGGCGAGCCGGAGCCCTCCTCCCGGCCAAGGCTGATGTGCGGCGCACAACCTGTAACTGGCCCGCGACCTGCATGTTCACCGCGGGCGCGGCGTGCTTCAACACCACTGCTCCTCTCATAGTGCGGGTGAGCGGTATCTCAGGGTACTTGAGGGGTCCGAGCGGCCGCCTTTGGACACAAGCTGCAACGGCCGGTCTGGCCATCCAACTTAATCAACAACGAAATATTTAATCAACTACATGGACATTTACTATCAGCAATTACTACACTTGGGAATTCAACAGCAATATCTGGTGGACTTAGAAGATTTTTTTTCCTCAACTTCAAAAACTAAAATTTTCCTTCAAAATTCAACTTCTACAAACATAAAGACATTTCTTCAACAGTTACTACAAGAATTTTGAAACTGGATCAGAATAAATTTAGAAAATTTTTATAAATACTTCTGCAATTAATCTCCATATCGACATCATAACTTGGACCTTGTTTTTAACGAATTTCATGTGTCACCCCTGGACGGGACTTTTGGGGGGGGGGATGTCTGTACCGGGCGGTACACCTCCACGCCGCTAATTCAAATCTTGCGCCAGTTGAAACTCCCCTACTGGAATAAGTCTGAACTTTGTCTTATGTGTTAATTTTCAAGTTACCCTGAATATGTCACTACTTGGAAATTTTGAAATTTCTGAACTGGGTCGTTTTCGACGCATTTTTGTTTTGCTTATAGTAAGAAGTGTGAACTTTCTCTCCTAGAGGACACTACAGAAAAACTACAATGGTGCACCCTAGTGCAAGGTGAAAGAACTGTTTTTTTTGGGAGAAAATTTTATTTCAAAAGTTTGTTTCTTGTTAAATTTCTTTCTGGTATTGTTTAAGTTGTCTGTATTCCCCTTTCTTTCCCCTTGTTTTGAATTTAGCCAATCCCGAATTTCTTTAATTAATTTACGACCAATAAGGTGTTTCTTCTTCAAATTGGATATGCTGCTTAACCCTAACCAATAAATGATTGTGGGCGGGTGTTTTCTTTCCTGAAACGCCTCGAACTTTCCGCGAGAGTATATAAACTGCTGACTTTAGGGTCTCTGCGCCACTTCAGTACCATCTTTTAGTGTGTAAAGTACATAGCAGTGGGCGGGAAGCGCCTCTTTCTCCGGGCAGCAGTTCAACAACAAGGTAATGGCCGATTAATAACTTCTTTTCTTGCTAGCTCAGCAGTTTAACTCTCGGGGCGGGTCCGAAGCTTTTCCACCATGTAACTTTCCCTAACATGTAAAGAATCTTTGTATTTATTCTATCTTTTAAGCTTCATATTGGGATAGAGAGTGCTTAACCCTCTCGATCTCCCTCTCATATTGCATTTAGGTGAACTTATTTTCACAACCGTTTCTTCCTTAACGTAATGTAAATTGTTTCCTTCTAAAGTCACCTCTTTAGTATGGGATTAGCCCTTGCATTAACGGCCTAGTGCCAAGTAGGTTTTAAACAAAGTGTATTAGGAGCGCAAGTTCGCCTCCTCTCAAATTGGTATTTTAGAGGCCAGGTAATTAAATTTTCTCACTTAATAGGCCTCAGTAGGTTGGGTATCTTTACCCCTGTGTTTATGTCCTTAGAGGACAACTTGAAGGTGGAGTTTGGTTTGGCCTTTGATAGGCTTAACCTTTAAGAGCAGATCGCTCTTTTGAAGTTTGTTTCTGTGCGCCTCGAGGAGGCTTTATGATGTAATTGGGAGCAAGTGCTCCTGGGCTTGATTGGGGTCTTCTGCCCCTTTGTTGAATTCTGTATATCGTAAAGTTGGGCTAATTGCTCAAGAATTGTGTGTCTGGCTCTCGGAGCCCCAAATCCTGTAATTGTACATTCTCGATTAGTGGTTTTGCTACTCTGTACCTGCCATTATTGTCATTTCTTGTTTTTTGCTAAGAAAATATAACCTTGTTAAATTTTAAATTCAGTTTAATTTCGTAGCCTGAGACCTGTTCACCCCCCGCACCTTCTTTCACCTCTAACTACCACGGAAAACTCCGCGTAACAAATATAATAAAGCACAGGCCAACTTCCAGGTGTATCATTGTTCAGAATGAAGTATTTTGGAAAAAGGTAAGAGAAAGAAAGAAAAAAAATATTTATATCGTGTCAGAAGCATACATAAGTTTAAAATTAAAGATAAGGAAAACATAAAACATAATATAAATACTCCAGTGGCGAAGAGCCACATTAAACTATGTGAGCCCAAAACCTTGCAACATCAAGTGCGTTTGGCTTCGCTTTAACCAGGTCTTCTGTTTTGCAGCTGAATGGGCATGAACTGCATTGCAGCAAATGAGCTGTGGTCTGCTCTTCTCCACATACACACAAGGTACTGTCCACTTCGAAACCCCATTTCTTCTGGTTTACCCTGCACCGCGTAACACCAGAGCGCAGTCTGTTCAGTGCTCTCCAATTCACCCAATACCTGACATGCCCAGGAGGGAGTTCCTCTTTTGGGGTCATCCATTGACTGATCCTTGTATGTTGACTCCTGACGCGCCATTCTTGAATTCTTGCTCGCTGCGCTGTTCCTGCAAGTGTTTCGGTTACTCTCAAGAAGCGTTTCCTAGACTTAAGCCGCTGGCGTGGTGGCTCATATCCAAACAAAGGGTGGGCTTCCGATGTCAACACCTTTCTCTGTTCTTTCTTGGCTGCCACTTCACGGCGAATATCGGGAGGTGCTATCCCTGCAAGGCAATACACTTTTTCCAAAGGTGTAGGTCTCAAACATCCAGTAATAATGCAGCAGGTTTCGTTGAGTGCTACATCAACTGCTTTAGTATGGCAAGATTTGTACCACACCGGGCATGCGTATTCAGTTGCGGAATAGCAGAGCGAAAGGGCAGATGTCCTCACTGTGTCTGGTTGTGCTCCCCAAGATGTTCCAGTTAGCTTCCGCACAATATTGTTTCTAGCAGTCACTTTCTGCTTGATGTTCAAACAATGTTTTCTGTAGGTTAAGGCACGATCCAGAGTGACTCCGAGGTACTTCGGGGTAGGATTGTGCTGTAATGCTATGCCTTGCCAAGTGACCTTCAGAGTTCGGGAAGCTTCTCTGTTGTTTAGGTGGAAAACACAGGTTTGCGTCTTAGTTGGGTTTGGTGTTAGTTGATTCTTCTTGTAATAGCCAGCAAGAGTGTCTAGAGCTGTGGACAATGTTTGTTCAATCGCCTCGAAGTTATCCCCCTGAGAAGTGATGACACAATCATCAGCATAGATGAAACTATTCGTCCCGGCAGGAAGTGGCTGATCATTTGTGTAAATAATGAAAAGCATTGGTGCCAACAAGCTTCCCTGAGGTAGTCCGTTCTTCTGTATCCTCCCCCTGCTTCTTTTTCCCTGGAACTCAACGAAGAAACTTCGATTTTGAAGTAGGTTTCTAATGGCACAAGTCATATGGAAGTCCTTTTATCATGCTGTATATCTTTCCAAGGAGAATTCGGTTATTAACAGAATCATATGCTGCCGAGAGATCTATAAATGCAGCTCCTGTGATTTTCCGGCTTTCAAAGCCATCTTCTATGTGTTGACTTAATTTCAACACCTGCGATGTGCAGCTTTTCCCTCTCCTGAATTCAGCTTGCTGTGGAATCAGAAGTGGCTCGATTTTATCAGTCAACCTATTGAGGATTAGTCTCTCCAGAATCTTAAAAAGATGGCTTAATAAGAAGATTGGCCTGTAGCTCCTAGGGTCAATTTTATCTTTGCCTGGTTATAGAATGGTTATGACCCTAGCCTTCCTCCATATTTTAGGTATCATGGAAGACTGAACGCAGTTATTCATGAGTTCTAGCAACCAGCACTTCGCAGTAGGACCAAAGTTCTTAATTTGTTCCATTCGAAGGTCATCGAGTCCTGCTGACTTCCCAATCTTACACTTACTGAGAGCTAATTCCAGTTCAGTTAGTGTGAAATGCTTAGATAACTCATTGCTCTCGTCTGGTTGTCTGACTATAGGATTCTTCCCTACTTTCATGGAAAGCTTTGGTTTTCCATTAAGCAAAAGTTGGTGTGCTATTTGATCTGCACTCACATTGGCATGTGTGTTACCTTGCGTAGGATCATTGCTCAAGCGTTTTAAAAGTCTCCAAGCTTCTTGACTGCTCCTATCCATATCGACTTCAGACATCAACTTCATCCATGTCTCCTTCTTTGCCTGGGAGATAGAGGAAAGAACACTTTGTGCTGCTTGAATCGTTTGCTCACTAAATGGGTCTTCTTCGTGAAGCCTGTAGTAATCATGCAGCAGAGCAGTTGTTTCACGAGTTATACCTTGAAGGTAGCGTGTCCTGCAGCCTCTGGGAATTGATGCCCGTGAACAGAACTTCACGATATCAATGAATTTGTCATAATCTTGGGGTATAGGAGAGACAGTTTTTATCCTCTCATCCAACATACTGGAAAACCTTTTCCAGTCAGCCTTCCGAAAGTTATATCTCCGTCTGAACCGAACTTCGTGTGGTCTTATGGATGAAGAGAGGTGACATATTAGTGGCCGGTGTTGTGTTCTTGGGATTGGTGAACCCATTTCTTTAGAACATTGCTGCACAAAGCAGTTGCTCACAAAGAGAAGGTCTGGGTAATACCCTCGGTGCCATCTTCCACTGTTGAAGGAGGAGGGAAGCCTACTGTCGTGAATAAGGGAAAGCTCCTGAGTTTCAGCCCATGCAATGACGATCTCTCCATTCTCATCTTCTTGAGCATATCCCGAGACTTGACTACGGCTGTTAAAGTCACCGATTACTATTGACTTTGTTTGATTACCAAAATTTGCAGGTGATGAGAAAGAGAACTTTTCATTTGGAGGCTTGTACGCAGATGTAATGGTCATGTTGCTTAGCTCCACTGTGATTATTTCGATGTCGTTATCTTCAGTATGATGAGTACTGATGATCTGGATGTCTGGCTTTACAAATACAGCACTACCATATTTCGCATGAGGCCTTTCTGCAACTAAAATCATTCCTGAAATCTTTAGACGTTTCTGATGTTCATCCCTATGCGTTTCCTGAATGCACAAGACGTCACATTTCTGATTTTGGCATAGTTTTTTCAAAAGTTCCTCTTTGGCAGCTGACAGGCCTTCAATATTTATGGATATTATTGTCATGGATGGCTCTGAAAAGAGCCGTTTCTTAAAATACATTTTAAGATTGATTAGTTCTGCTTCTGGTGTGAGAGAATCAGCCGTCTAGGAAGAGTCCTAGTCCGTTGCCCAGGAGTCACCCGGATGTATAACAATATCACATGCAAATACACCCTACTGGGAGGTTTCTCTCGTGTCCCACAAAAAACAAATTAATATACCATAAGAGTGAAGGGAGGGTGAGAAGCTGGGGACCCTACTCGTTAAACGACTTAAATCGCCTGCCCGGTAATTTTAGTTTACCCTACGACCTCCAGAGGCGCTAACATGCGTCAGCTTCCGGCAGCCTTTGTGTACAGGTGTGCGAAATAACCTTGAGAGTCGCCTCTTACCAAGGGTTTGACAGCGGCATAGGTCCTACCCTTCCGAGGGGTCGGCTCAGACTGAATACTTTCGCCCTCCACTCTTGTGAGCGCGCTGTTGTATATCACGTCACTCACCCATAGCCCACGTGACGAATACGGCAGCTCCTATTGGTAGAAACATCTTCCGATTGCTATTGGTCGATTTGAGTTTGACACCTTGGACCACGTGGGACGACCACGTTTTTGACGTTTGTGACATTTTGCTTCACTTTGACTTGGATGCGTATATCTGTTATCTTCGTTTGCGTGTTTGAAGAAAAAGTACAAGATTTTTGAGGTAAGCATCCTTAAGTAAGTTAATAATTTGATGATTGATAGTTGCTTCTGTTCCCAAAAATGTATTTTTATTATTTTTGACTGTCACCTTTTTATTACCTTTTTGCATGGAGGTTGATATGATAGTTGCATAAGCCTACTTGAAACAGACACCTTAAAATTCAGTTGATGTAAAGTTATATTATGTCTGATAAGCCACTATCGTTTTGATAGTATTGATATTAGCAGTAAAAATATAAGCTGATTACAGTGTCCTTATTTATTTTCTTCTATTTCTTTTCATATCTCAGACGATGCACGAAAAGTGTCAGATCTGTGGAATGTACACAGATAGCGAAGAAGGCCGGCAACAGAGAATCTTATTTCATCATTTCCCTGTTGCTAGACCTAACATTTGCAGAGAGTGGTTGGACGTTGTGGGGGTCGAACGGTTGCGGCAGCTTCCCCCGAAGCAGCTGAGGAACCGCACTGTGTGTTCGAGGCACTTTCGTCACTCCAGCTATCCAGGACCCCTATCAAAGATGCTGTATAAAGATGCTGTCCCGGAAAGAAATAGTTGTTATTATTGTTGTTCACAGTACCGGTACTGTGACCTATCACATTTTCCTGTGATTCATTTCAAATTGCTCTCCAGAGGTAATGATCATAAATTCATCAGTGCCAGATGAGGGGGAACCTCGCTTCTCATAATGAAATTTACTATAATGCCTGTCATACCTGAGCTTGCCCTACCTGTAAGTTGAAATGTGTACATTTCTTTGAGGCAGAGTGTAGCTGAAATACCTAACATTTATTATTAACAAAATAGTGCACACATGTGCAAATGTTATTCCTTGTTATAATCCATCAATGGCTTTACGTTGCCTGTATTGTGAAGGCGAGTGCATTCTGACAACCATCCATATAGTACTAGGCATGCAAATGACTTTGCCTTATACAATGTTTGCTCTTATAAATATGGTATAAACAGCTTGAAGTTCTCTGCGATCCAGTTATTTAATAACATCCCTGTGGAGATAAAAACAGCACCAACTTTGGCAAAATTCAAACAAAGAGTCAAGCATTATTTTTGGGAAAGGTACAGTGCTGTTTAAATCAAAATATCAGATGTCATTTAAGGCATTCTCCCAAACAATCTTGCAAACTGTCCGGAACTATTCTTGTACCTCTACAACTTTTATGTTATGTAAATGTAAATACTCAGTAATCTGTTCTTGTACCTCTGCAACTCTGTGTTATATATATATACTGTAAATACTCTGTAATCAATACCTGTACGTCTGCAACTTTTGTGTTATGTAATTGTAAATAATCTGAAATCTATTCTTGTACTTCAGCAACTCTTATGTAAATGAAAATACTCCATAATCCATTCTTGTACCTTTGCAACGTTCATGTTACGTAAAAGTAAATACAGTCAGAAATAATTCTCTGTAATCCTCATATTGATGATGTACATATTTTATATATTGTATGTGTTTATATGTTCAACCATTTACTAATTATCTTATATACACAAGCTATATTTTGATGTGTAAGTGCCCGCCAGTATGTAATGTCCTGTACAATTCCTATGTATGAGCCTGCAGGCTCGTTGGAATTAATTGAAATAAATGAATGAATGAATGAATCCTAACAGCCTCTTTATCCGAAAACCATTTGTACCGTTTTGTCCAGGTTAATTTTAAGTTTGTTGTCTTCAGAATATTTTTCAAGGCTGACCATAGTTGCTTGAAGATAATCTTTGTTGTTAGAACCTATATCTAGGTCATCAGCGTATAAGTACAATTTTGTTGCGTTAAGAATTATTTCTGTAACGTCTGCTGTGGCGATATCAATATCGCGGACTGATAGATCACCCTGTAATACTCCACCCCACTGTTTAATAGTATCTGAAGTTGTTTTTCCATCATGAATTCCTACTTTATTTTGTGACAAGACATTGTTTAGTATTTACCTGCTTGTTACCATCATGCTTCCCGGATCTGTGTACATAATCTGTTGCACCAGAATTCATACAATGGCACCTTTCACAAAAACTAAGTCAGTGGTACTGTACTGTTTAGGGTTATATATATCTTTTCCATTGAGTTGTTGATTACTTTTTATCCTTCATCATTTATTAATTATAGTATAATCATTGTCTTTTGATGTGGTGTATTATAACTCTACAACTTATGTCACCTCCCAGAACTACAGGCTCTTTATTTTTCACTATTTTGATGGCTTTCATTATGTGCTGAACTGCAGTGTCCACTCTTCATTTAGAGGATGGTTTGAGGTCAGGAGTTCTGGTCAGTGATCTACGTTGACTTGGTGTTTGCACAGGTGACCCTGGGGGTGCTTGGAGTGACCGGGTTGGCTAAGCAGAGGTGAACCAGGCCCATGGGGGGAGGGGATGGGGAATTTCTAACATTTGAATGTACCATTTTGAATTTATTTCCAACATCCTCTCAGCATGTAGGGGATCTTTTCTGGACTCAGTGAATATAAAATGTGCAAGTACAATTAAGTTTTCTTCCTTAAGTTGAACTGAACATGAATGGAGCAAAAACAGTTGTATGACATCTCTCAATACAGTTACTGTTAATGTATTCAAGTGCTTAATATTTAGGTGGACAATATCATATGCTCAATGTAATTTTATTGCTGTTTTGCCTACTGTAAGAACCATAGAGGGACTATAAGAACCATAATACATGTTTATGAATGAATGAGATTTGAAAATCAATACCCTGCATTCACTGTAGTAGAGGAGGAAAAAATGGTACCATTCTTATTGATTTTTCTTGTGCATGTAGGTGTGCCTGAAAACGAGTCTGGTCCTCGGCCAAGGCCTTCAGCTGCTATGACTGCTGCTCCCACCACCTGCACTCCTACTGCCTCTACTACTACTACTACTACTACTACTACTACCACTACTACTACTACTACTACTACTACTACTACTACTACTACTACTATCACCGGTGCTGTTGCTGCCACCACCATCTCCACGCCTGCTGCTACTACGAATAAACTTTTAATGAGTCATCGCTCGTCTGTGCTGACAGTGATATATAACCCTTAGAAAGAAATCTTCCCTTCCTGAGTGGATGTCGTTCATTGTAAAGAGTTGTTATTATGAAGAACTATTGAGGTAATTTCTTATTCTCTTCAGCCTGTGGACTGTAATTGTTGTTTCACTAATTGGTATTTATTTGCTCAGTGTTCTCCCTAGGACCTTTCTAATAGATGCACCACCCTGCCGGTTTTAGAGACCGCTTGACTAAACCTAGATATATGCTAATTACAGAATATTATTAATAGGTACACATTTGAGTCATTGGGTGCTCCAAATTCACCTATAAATACTGTAAATCTGCCAATTTAAATGATAAATCATTACCATAATTGCATCAGTTACATCGGAAATCAAATGTTTAGCTTGACCACTATGTAGTCGCGAGCAGGGGTTTGTATTAGCGTGGAATCGCATGCGAGCCTTCTATTCCGTATGACATCACAAACCTGTATGGCAGTCCACATGTCCACAGGAACCGTGTGGGAGGCCTAAGTCCAGTGTTACATGATTTGGAAGGAGCAATAGAACACTAGACGTTCAACGTACTCTGTTATAACTTGTTCATGATAATAACATTCAAATAGTTCAATTGTGCAGTTAATATTTACCTGTCTGATATTATTGTTAACGCCCTGAGGGGAACGAATTGAAATTTATATTCACATTGAAGTTTTACTTAGTATTTCCCGCCCGGCTACTCATTCTTGCCACCTGCCTGAGAAACATTTCTGGGGAGAACACTGGTGCTAATGTTATTTATTGTTAATTTTACATTCAAATTAAGCAATTTCAGTTTATGAATGCTAATGATTTTTTGCAATATATTTAATTTTGTATTACAAAACACCCAACAAGTAGGCTGTGCAGTGTGGTCATGTATCTATGAAATTGCGCTTGGGCAGTGGTGGGTTCGAACCCCACTGTCAGCTATCTTGAAGATGGTTTCCCTTCTTTGCAATAGGCAGGCAGATACTAAGGCCATACCGTAATTAAGGCCACAGTTGCATCCTTCTGAGGCCCATTCCATCGTTGCCATGAATCGGTGTATGAGCCTCATAGGCAAAAAAATGAGATCATTATGAAGCCCAGGACATCATTATAATTGTTCATAAAGGTGGAAAAATGTTAAGTTCATGTTCAGTGTTGTAATTCAAAATATGCCATACATCTGCATGTTTCAGACCCCCATTTGTTTTAATTGCATTCATAATGACTTTTATAAATTCCTGCCCTACAGTTGTTATATAATCAAACACTTTATTTAAACTTCATGGGACATGTATTATTATCATTAATATTAGTATTACTATTAATATTATTATAGGGAGATTAAGTACAGCATGAAACATATCTGCTAAATGGGAAGTGAAAAACTGTAATGTGGAGTTATTTTCAAGAGCAATGAACCTTTCAAACATGTGGTTTACTGAACTCATAGTCTGTTCCTTTATATGAGATCACCATTTGTATGATGTCCGACTCGTTGGCTGAACGGTCAGCGTACTGGCCTTTGGTTCAGAGGGTTCCGGGTTCGATTCCCGGCCGGGTCGGGGATTACCCTTAATTGGTTAATTCCTACGGCACGAGGGCTGGGTGTATGTGTTGTCTTCATCATCATTTTATCCTCATCATGACGCGCAGGTCGCCTACGGGAGTCAAATAGAAAGACCTGCACCTGGCGAGCCGAACCCGTCCTGGGATATCCCGGCACTAAAAGCCATACGACATTTCATTTTCATTTGTATGATAATATTCAAATACTGAAGTGGAAGTGTCGTGTGATATTGTGTGAATGATTTGTGTAAAGAAGTCATAGTTTTGGTTAACCATCCATTTCTACCAAATGAGGTTTCACTGAAAATCTTGTATTTTGGAGAACATTTCTCATCGGAACACAGTAAATATATTATGCTCTCTCCTCTCTTATTTGCAGTTTGTATGCACATCCTCCTATACAAAAGTATGTACTGGTATGTATGCAATGTCCAAGTAACTAAATTAACATTTGTGAATTTTGTGATGTTGGTAACCCATTCACTTGATGTGATGGTAACAGTTCTACAAACTTTCCTTATCATAGTACTGGGCAAGTTGGCCGTGCAGTTAGGAGCGCACAGCTGTGAGCTCGCATCCAGGAGATAGTGGGTTCGAACCCCACTGTCGGCAGCCCTGAAAATGGTTTTCTGTGGTTTTCAATATTCACAACAGGCAAATGCTGGGGCTGTACCTTAATTAAGGCCACAGCTGCTTCCTTCCCATTCCTAGGCCTTTCCTGTCCCATCATCGCCATAAGACCTATCTGTGTCAGTGCAGCGTAAAGAAACTAGCCTTATCATAATTGTCCCCCTGTGGGTAGGGGGTGGGCATACACGCAGCCCTTAATTGAATTTTGGCATTGTTTCCGCTTACTTGTGCCAGGCTCCCCACTTGGTTGGCCGGGTGGAGTGCATGCTGTCAGACCACAGATCAGCCTAGTCTGCGACCACCAACATAGATTTCCGCCTTCGATATACAGTAGGTACAAATGGCACTGTCTGAAATGAGTTTCCACTGTCTTCAACGGGCATTTCGTCTAGATCACAGCAAAGGCCCTTGCACACCATAATGTTGTGGAAGTAGCAGCATATTGTTCATAATACTGTACTAAATTAGCATACAATTCCTTGGACATAGCTCTTAATAGGCGGAGCTATGTTGTGACTTGACATGGTAATGTTTTGTGCTGGATCAGCTGCCATATTATTGTACGTAGATCCTGATGCTACATATTTCTGTCCATTTATTGGAACTCCTCTCCTGCGGATGGACTGAAAGGAAGCATTATTTGTACCTCCTGCATGTTGTAAGAGGGAACAATCACAGAATATGTAAGCGCTCTCTTGTCTTTTAAACCCACAAACTTATTCATGATTCCATCTTCAAAATCAAAATCAAAATCTCTTTATTTGCAAATGAGGTGTCTACCTCGGTGGCAAATGGTACACTAAAATACATTATTGTCAAGCACTAAATTTTAAATTAACAGGAGACGAAGAAAATTTTTCTAGAGTACAATATTATACAATTTACGCTAATAATTTTTTCTATTAAACACACACATCATCCTTAATAAATTTATATTGTTTACAAAATTCTACTTATAATATCTTACGAACAAAGTCAACTCATATACAGTACGGTATTTGAAATTACTTCTAATAATACTATACAACTGGTATAAGATTAAAATTAACACTGAATTTATTTACATATTTATATTTCACACATTTTGGAACCTAAGTAGCATAACGACCTGCTGCGTCTTAACCAGAGCCCCTTTTGCCACCACTTTTCAGAGTTCCTGAAGGGCCTTCACAGCTACCGTAGCGGTCCCAGGGCCCTCGAAGTCCCCACTGTACTTCACCCCTACAGGCAGTCCCCTACTTGGGCTGTCCAAACTCCTTAGACCAGGGGATGGAATTAATTTAATCACACACATTTATTATTTACAATATCCTGCACTGGTCGAATGCCCTCTAACATTTAATTTATTATCGCTGTTGTTGTTTATTCTCTTCTTGAATATCTGTACAGATTTTGGAAAAGGATCAAACACTACCCCTGGTAAACTGTTCCACTCCTTCACGCCCTTCCCAATGAAAGAAAATTTACCCCAATCGCTTCTGCTAAAATTCCTTCTAATTTTGTACTTGTGGTCAGTTATACCAATATAATTATTTTCCAACCGAAGCCTCTCACGGATATCTCCCCATGCTTCTTCTCCTGTATAGGCTCTATATAATCCTATAAGTCTAGTTTTCTCCCTTCTCTTACTTAAAGTTTCCCACCCAAGTTCCTTTAACATTTCTGATACACTACTCTTTCTCCTGAAATCCCCTGTTACAAACCTTGCTGCTTTCCTCTGCACACCATCTAGTTCTTTTATTAGGTATTCTTGGTGAGGATCCCAAACACTGTTTGCATATTCCAATAATGGACGAACCATACTTAAGTAACTTTTTTCTTTTAATTCTTTGTTGCATCCTTTAAGTAGTCTCATTATGACATGTAACGATCTGTATGCTTTCCCAACAATGTCATCAACATGACCCTTCCAGTGCAAATTACTTTCAAATCTCACACCTAAGTATTTGCACTTGCCAGCTTTTGGGATAACTACCTCATCCAAAGTATATTCAAATTCAGTTTTAAAGCTCCTGTTTGTAAATGATGTAACAGTTGATTTGCCTCCATTAATCTTCATATTATTTTCTTCAACCCATTCTTGGATACTGTCAAGGTCCCTTTGTAATTCTGAACAATCCTCAATGTTATTTATTTCCCTATAAACAATTATGTCATCTGCATACAATCTTATCTTCGATGTTATATTGTTCCCTAAATCATTTGCGTATATTAAGAAAAGTAACGGACCGATTATACTACCCTGTGCAATTCCCTTCCAGACTTTCTCTTCCTGGGATATATTATTTCCAACTTTGACTTTCTGAACCCTTGAATTTAGAAATGTTCTTATCCAACGTATAACCCTTACATCCAATCCTATTCCCTCCAATTTCTTTAATAATATTCCATGTTCCACTCTATCAAAGGCTTTGGAAAGATCTATGGCTATGCAATCTAACTGGCCTCCTGAATCTAACTGGTCTGATATGTCCTGCTGAAATCCCACCAGTTGTGCCTCGCAAGAAAATTTCTTTCTAAATCCATACTGGCTCCTCATGAACCAATTTTTATCATCACATATCCCTCTGATGTACTTCGATATTAAACTCTCCAGAATTTTACAAACTATACTGGTCAGGCTGATTGGTCTGTGGTTCTCTGGTTTCCTTTTATCACCCTTTCCTTTATAAATTGGTATTATTATAGATTCTTTCCATTCCTTTGGTATCACACTATTATTTATGACATAGTCAAAGAGAAATTTTAAATAAGGCACTATATACCACCCCATTGTCTTTAATACCTCCCCAGTAATTTGATCACTTCCTGCTGCTTTTCCTTGTTGAAGCAGTTGGATTTCTCTGAAAATATCTTCATTTGTGAATGAGAAGCTTCTTGTTTCCCTCTGTGTCTCTCCCTCTCTATCTTCTGTTACGGTTTCCAAGTCCTGACAATCTTCTACTGAATCTCGGAATTCCCTACTAAAGAGGTTTGCTTTCTCAGTATCTGTTAAATAGTGTTCACCCCCTTCTCCCACCATTGTAGGAATTTGGATTCCTTTTCCTTTTTGATTCCTAATATATGAATACAGCTTTTTCCATTTCCCTTTGTGGTCATTACCCTCTTGAAGAATGCCATTCATATAATTCTCTTTTGCTTCCTTTTTCACTCTATTCAGTTCCCTCATTAGCTGTTTTCTACTTTCTCTACTCTCCCTACCTTCTTTGATTTTCCTGTTTACTATTCTACATTTTCTTTTTTAATTTTCTTATTTCCCTTGTGTAATAAACAGGGTCTGAGGTCATTTTACCCTTCTTAACAGGTACAAATCTCTTCTCTCCTTCCCAAATGATTCCTTTGAATTTAGCCCAAAGTGTATCCACATTACTCCCTTCACTTATCCAACAACTGAATTGTGATTTAAGGTAAGTCCCAAATTCATCAACTTTAGTTTTTCTGTACAATTTCTTGTCTTGTGTGACCCTCTTATTAAGCCTTTTTGGTACCAGTCCTACATCCATTATTACAGCCTTATGGTCACCTATTCCTTCAATTACCTCAGTTTTATCAACAATTTCCCATGGTTTAATCAAGAATACATCTAGTAAGTTATTGAGACGAGTTGGTTCTTGTACTACTTGTGTAAATCCTCCCTCCCAAATTAACTTATTTGCCAGTTTCTGTTCATGGGCTTCACTTGCAGCTCCATTCCATTCAACTTCAGGCAAGTTTATATCTCCCCCAATTATTACCGTATCATTATTGTTTTTATGAGTATAATCTATTATTTTCTCAAATACTTCCATGTCTCTTTCCTCTCTTCCAGGCCTATATGTTCCTATAGTCCGTTTTGGTTGAAAGCGTCCTGCGCGAGAAATGGTTGCGCATGCAGTGGTGGGAGCTATCGTCCCCCCACTCCTACAGCAGGTCCAGTCGCCAGGCTAGCACTGAAGTGAAAACGTCTCTCAAGCGGCGCGTGTTGTTACGTGCGGGCTAAGTTGAAATTACTGAAGTGACGAGCATGGCTTCTAGGTCCTCTTCTAAATCTGGAAGACCACTGCGAGGCTAGGCACGTGAAAGTGTTTATACCATGAGTGAACATATGAAACATATCATCCAGATCTCAATCACACTGAGTCGGTTTGGGGAGATATCAAAGGAGAGGTCCGTGATAAGAATATATCTCACCGGGCGAGTTGGCCGTGCGCGTAGAGGCGCGTGGCTGTGAGCTTGCATCCGGGAGATAGTAGGTTCGAATCCCACTATCGGCAGCCCGCAAGATGGTTTTCCGTGGTTTCCCATTTTCACACCAGGCAAATGCTGGGGCTGTACCTTAATTAAGGCCACGGCCGCTTCCTTCCAACTCCTAGGCCTTTCCTATCCCATCGTCGCCATAAGACCTATCTGTGTCGGTGCGACGTAAAGCCCCTAGCAAAAAAAGAATATATCTCAATTAATAGTAATACAGCATAATTAGTTTTTAGCATAAAAATGTATGCCATAGCATCTCTAATGCCTTCACTGTTCATAAATGAGGCGCTCCTATTCCCAATATAAATAAAAATGCTTATTCTGTACGAAATATTTCTGTCTTATAGATCACTCGTGACTTGACAGCAGACACACTCGACAAAAAGGAAGCTCTTTGCGGATATTGCTTGCACAGTATTCGCAAGACAAACGGAAAAAAATGTTGCGATCACGTAAAAGACACTGAGCAGGAATACTGGGAGCGTGACAACACCATGCATAAGGAATTAGAATTAGACCAGTCCGACATCAACCTCGGTGAAACTTCAGATGACACTGATTCAGACGAGAGTGAAGATTATTCTGAATAATTTGTAAATAAGATCCCTGAATTCCGAATATTAAACAAACGTGATCATAGAACACGTAAGAAGTCCGATAATATTTTTGCTCTGATTTTATGAGACAGATTTATATTGTCTGTTGTTTCGGAGCATTTTGTTGCTGTTTTCGTTGTTGCTTTTGTTGCTGCTGTTGCTGTAGGAGACCTGTTCTCTCAGTCATAACAATAGCAGGCTATTCAAGAATATTATATATTATTATATTTCTTCTGATGGACAAGAAAAGTAGACATTGTTAATGTTATTATGAAAGTAGCTGAAGTATTTCTACGAATGCTTCTTCTCTGCATTTTCCCGACAAATTTGCATTAATTAATCTCTTTTATACGTATTTCACTAGAAATCACGTTAAGTAGATTATATCTCCAGGCTGTCAGTGGAAACAACTTCCTCCTATTCGTTGGGCGATTGATGAATTGATAGCGCGTACCGATGCGCCTTTCCTTGGTATACAGCACAGTACGGTTTCAAACAAACTTCCTTTATTCGCAGTATTACCAGTTGCAAGTTACTGTCTTATGTTCAATTGATTTTCTACCAAATGGTTCAAACCTTTCAATTTTATATAACAGATTTCATATTCGTAAGAATGTATAAGAATAAATTAAAGGCTACAGAGTGCCAAAATATTGACCTCCACTTTTACTATACACTGAGATTTATTTCACGTTGTGTCGAAAGCATCATCCGATATGAATTCTTTTAGGCATGACCCTCTGATTTCTTGACGTCACCAACATTTACGACGAAAGTTACGAAGTATTTCCTTACTGGAATAGAACTGAAATTTTAGAATGTTATGTTCAAAGGCCTGTGTAGTTAATTGACAAGGTTTTAAGGCAGACAATCGAAATATAAGACTCGATTTGTACAATGTACGGTACTATTTTATTTTCACTAGTTTATCATATTAAGTAATTCCTACACCTTTGAGTTAGTGTGATGTATGTACACCGATGAGCCATTGCATAATGACCACCCCGACCCTGGAACGTATTGCGCCTAAGCTTTCCACACTATTTCAGTCAGTTCCCAGGGCTACGTCCGCTGCCTGAACTCGACTGTGTCAGCTGGAGGGAAGGTTCAAGTTCTTCCCCCACCACCAGCGCGAACGCTCCCATAGTTCCTCGCACACGAGGCCAGGCCACACCTCCGGTCGTCCAGAAAGACGCTTACTACGAAGATGGACTATATAATTCCCACCTCCTTCATATTATCACAAACTAATTTTATCTCTAATATTTCATCCCTTTCATCAGTAAACCATTCATGCGAACAATAAGTTTCCTTCACCAGAATAAATACCCCTCCTCCCTTTTTATCTCCTCGGTCTCTACGATAGACTGTATACCCTTCTAGAAATACTTCTGTATTACCCACCCCTTCTCTCAACCACGATTCCACTCCTATCACCACATCCGTCTCATAAGATTCCATCAATGTACCGAATTTTAATTGTTTATTTACTACACTCTGACAGTTTACCAAGAGCAATCTCAGACCTCCTTCCTCCCTAAAACTTGACTGTTGCAATTGGGTAACGTTTTACTCATGAGTTGAGAACTTCCCTGGAACCCAGATCCTTGTACATAGATCTTGATTTAAGGGTCTGGGTTTTCTGGCAAGTTTCCCTGTATGTGCCAGTTTAGTGGTATGGGTTTTCTTAAGTACAGATTAGTTTGCAAATCTCTGTTGATAATTGTAGCAATTTGTCTACAGAGAGTTGCTTTTCCATTACCATTTAGATGTAACCCATGTCTAGTGAACATTTGCCTGCCAAGACCTAAAGTATCTACTACATGGACATTTCTAAAACTCTTACTTAATCTCTTAATTTTTATATTTACATCATGTACAGCTTTGTTCACACATGAGTCCTCTAAAAGGTCAAACCTGGGTGGCACATTTACTACAATTACTTTTGAGTCAGGTAGTTTAGAAATCTTACCTCTGAGAGTCGTAATTAATTCCTCACCTTCATTTGCAGCAATGTCATTTGTACCACTCACAATCACCACATAATTGTCCTTCTCTAACACAGGATCACAACTTGAAAGGACGTCTTCAGTTTTGGCACCTGGTTTTATTAGTCCTAAAACCTCAGTCTCTGGATTCTGCAGCTCATCCTTGATGCCTTCTGCCATACCCCGCCCTTGACTGTCTGCGTAGAGATGAATCTTTGGCGATCTTGACTTTCGGTTGGTTTTCTTCTGTAGCTTACCTCCACTGGATTTAAATTTTTTTTGGAAAACTTGGTGTGTCTTCTTCTGGAACTTGCTGCAATAACTGAAATCTATTTTGGCACTGCAAAGAGTTTTTTCCCGGTTTTAAGTTGTACGTAGTTTCTCCCATATGTTTAACATTAGGCCTAAAATGGCCACTCGTCACTTCCGTCCACGGCGATCTTTCTTCTCCAATGTCTTCTTTATCTTCCAGTTTCTTTATTCTGTCCTTTAAGCTTTCATTTTCATGTTTCAGAGCGCATAAGTCCTCTTGTAGCACTCCTAAAATCTTAATTATAGTTTCGTAAGTCTCTCTTTCTTGTTGTTCTGCCTCACTCTCAGTTTGTTTACACTCGGGACACAGCCACTCACTTTCTTCAATATCAGTCCTATTTACAATATTTGCACAACGAAAATGGTACCATTCATCACACTTACGACACAGAATCCCATTTTTAATTACTCTTCTGCATTTGCCACATTTTTCACTGCATCTTACATCATTATCTACTACGGATATCACAGACTCACACACAGTAGTCGCCATCTTATTCTCTTGTCCTGTAAGTAAGTCATGTATGCAGTTCCCTTCACATCTTCTTTTTCCATGTAGTAGAAAAATTTAGATATATCCTACTGTCACATAAAATAGAACATTTTTAAGTATTGTAAACAGTGCAGATCAATGAATACACGGGATGCATACAATTGTGTAGCTTGACATTGTTTATCATCTAAATGCAGATGACTGATTGAATGATATGTTGTGTTTTGGTGCAGTATGTAGGGACAGAGTACGTGCTATCATGTCTTGGTTGCTTCAAACACTACTCTGCCAGAGATTTACCATCCTCTAGTAGATGCAAAAGAAGTACAAATCTCAATATTTCTCAGTGTGTGGCCCTAGGTGCCTCTTTTGACAGACTGAAAGATGTATCATATAGTAAGTTCCTTGGGAAAATACAAATGGTGTTGCTGAAAACTTTTGCAATGTCAGTGCAACGTTAGACTGCAATAAGAGAGAAAAGTATTATGTTGTAACTTGTCAGTTCCAGTCTTTCTTTCCTAAATGAATGATTTTGTATTTGCGTTGTATTGCATAGTTTTCTAGCTGATGCATATTAATTGATGATTAACACTGCTGAATGTAATGTCATGAGATTATGATATACTATGATCACTAAAACTTTTGTGCAAATTTCTACACAATTTTATACCTGTAACACTGTGGATAGTAGGTAGAATATAGCTCCATAAACCAAAAGATCATGTTTCATTTCAATTTATCTTTGAATCCTACAAACTCCCTCCTTATCATTTGAGTTTCCTTTCATCATTGTGGTTCCTGTGTATGGTTTTCTTTCTTACATTGTATTTATATTTTATTTCCTGCATAAGTGGCATATCTTGATACTATTGACTGTTACGGTTGGCTTAAGTGGTGTTAAAGAGGACTGATGTACGAAGGGATGTTAGTGTCTATTACTGTCATAGGTCTTAATCTGAGATAGGGATTGCCAATCCCACTCACTTTCTAGTCACTTCCTTCCTCCCTTTGTGCGTTAGCTTCCATTTTCCTCAGCAGAAACAAACAAAAGCAGCACAGACAAGGCCAGTCACTCCCATCCTTCATGGCTTTGTGAATTAGTAAAAGTAAAATATAACTCCATAAATCAAATAATTATAATAAGCAGCACAAGCTGGTAAGCTTCTTTTCTCCAGCAAAACATTAATAATAATAATAATAATAATAATAATAATAATAATAATAATAATAATAATAATAATAATAATAATAAAGCACAGGCCAACCTCCAGGTGTATTGTTGTTCAGAATGCAGTATTTCAGAAAAAAGGGTAACTGTACCAGGCGGTACACCTCCACGCCGCTAATTCAAACTTTGCGCCAGTTGAAACTCCTCTACTGGAGGCAGCCTGAACTCTAACAACTAGTGATGTGCGCGAATGACGCCTGGAATCGCGAGAATCGGTTTACGACTCCGCGGTCGCACTCAATGTCGCATGCGAGGAATCGGTTCTCGATGACGTCACCAGAGTGTGGTGGGCGCACTCAATAGAGTGAGTCTTCCGTATATAAGTGGGGTAAATTCGAACGTGTATTATTTACTATTTCTTTTGTATACAGTGAAATGTGTTACATAATAATGAAATAACCATTTACCCTGGTAGTCTGGAAATCACATTACACATTTCGACACTCGGTATAGCAATCGGCATTATTATTTAAGCTCATATTGTATTTTTCTAATGTGGTTTTCAAATATCGCTAGTATAAACGTATAAAATCTGTGGAATCAAGTCACATTTTAATAAGTATACACCTTGTTTCCTAACATACTGCCTTTCGTTGCATTTAATTTGCAATGAACATACCGTACCACTGTCGGGCTCACTGGCTGAGTGCTCAGCGCTGAGGCCTTCGGTTCAGACGGTCCCGGGTTCGATTCCCGGCAGGGTCGAGGATTTTAATCGCCTCCAAATAGTTCTTTTGGCCCGGGGACTGGGTGTTTGTCCCAACATTTTCCTCTTCATATTCAGACAGCACACTACACTACCATCCACCGCAGGAACACGCAATAGTGATTATATCCCTCCACACAGGGTTGGCGTCACAAAAGGCATCCGGTTGTAAAACAGGGCCAAATGTGCGATACAGTTCGCACCCGCGTCCCCATAGGTGTGGGAAAAGTTGTAGAAAAATAAGAACATTTCATACTACTACTAAATATTATTATGAGAAACTCTCAGAATTACTATTTTTGTTTTCATCACTGCTTAACATTAGTTAAGGTTGTCTCCTTAGTAGAGTTGTATTTTGTAGAAAGAGTACTGTTATATTATGTCATAATCCCCGTACAAATTTTGATTTGATACAATTTGAATAGTTTCAAACAGAGAATCATAGTTTCTGATCAAACTACAGTCGCATTAGAGTATATAACTCCAGGAAACTACAATAAAAGCAGGCATGACTTGTAAACAGACCTAGTTATAAATCAAAACGAACTCACATGACAGAATACATTCGTGCTGCACGTGTTTACGTATCTGCATCATAGATGGCGCTACTAGTTCCTCGGAATCGATTCCGGAATCGGGTACCCGATTCCCCAGGCATATGGAATCGATTCTTCGCGATTCCAGTCGCAACCCATCACTACTAACAACCATGTTAATTCTAAAGGTTATCAGAAGATGTCGCTATCTGTAAATTTTGAAGAGTTCTGAACTGTGTCTTTTTCGATTTATTTTTGTTTTCTCTGTAGTGAGAAGTGTGAACATTCTCTTCTAGAAGGCACTACTGAGGAAATAAAACGGTGCACCCTAGTGCGAAGTGAAAGAACTTTTTTTGAAGAATTATAGTATGCATAAGTTTGTTCTTTGTTAAATTTCTTTCAGTCATTGTTTAGGTTGGCTGTATAACCCATGCGGGTGAAGGTGAGATACGACAAAAGTACAACCACGGCCGACTTGATGCGTCGCTCTAGCTAGCTCCTAACCGGCCTTGACAATCGGGTCCACGCACTGTAATCGGAGTAGTTACACAGCTCGACACGTGGCGCTGGCGGCCGCCCTATTTGCGGTAGAAATGCATACTTCCTTATGGAAAATATATTGACTTTGGTTGCCGATTTATCATAATTTAGAGCTATGGAGAATGTTACATGGGTTAATACTGTCAAAATGATTAATCTTAAAGGTTCCTTTCGTTGATATTTGCCAAAATGATGTCGTGAAATGAAACTGCGGGGAGATGACTTAGTCCAGCTGACGTTCTGATATTGACCCTGATTGTCAATGTATCTTAATTTAGGGAATAAAATAGTATGTAACATTGACTAATATTGTTAAAATGATTAATCCTAAAGGCTACTTTCATTGATATGTGCCAAAATACCGTCGTGAAATGAAACTGCGGAGGATGGGGTAGTCCAACTGACGTTCCGTAATTGTGAGGAATAATAGTAATCGTTTTTATTATCATGGCATTTAGATACATAGCAGAACTTACCGCAATGCTTTTGTCTTCTGATGTTAATATTGAGATTAAGAGTCATTGTTCAATTAGAGTTTTAAAATTCTTCAAGCGCTGCTCTCAGGAAGGGAGCTGGACAAAACATAAGAGTCTTACTTTTTCCATATTCGTTGTATGCAGAACATAAATATTTCAATATATATAGTTTCAGATTACATTTCATTTATACCTTTCACTACAATATTAAATAACGAGCAAGTTGGCCGTGCTAAATTCAGACAATAAATTTTACTTGAAATGCAGTAGGGTGGAACAAGTTGGCCACGCGGCGTGCAGCTGTGAGCTTGCATCCGGGAGATAGTGGGTTCGAACCCCACTATCGGCAGCTCTGGAGATGGTTTTCCGTGGTTTCCCATTTTCACATCAGGCTGTACCTTAATTAAGGCCACGGCCGATTCCTTCCCCTTTCCTATTCCACCGGCGTCATAAGACCTATCTGTGTCGGTGTGACGTTAAACAAATAGCGAAAGAAGAAGACGAATTTAAAAAAAAAATTCAGTGAGAGAAAAGTATTTTGAGTAAATAAATTGTAAACTGGTCTCTGCTCGATGATGATGATGCTTGTTGTCTAAAGGGGCCTAACATCTAGGTCATCGGCCCCACTGCTCACATAACAACACTTCATACGTTTGCCTTACCGTCATAGCAGTAGTGATTCTTACTTGTCAATGTTTAAATGTTAAAGTTCAGATTATCTTGAACAATAATGTGTTGTGTTGCTGTCATATGGCAAATACGACACCGCCTAAAGGATTATTCTATGAAAGAAAATTCATGGGTAAAAATACCTGATTAGCGTAATTAACGGTCACTCCCGGAGGCCCGGGTTCGATTCCTGGTCCTGCCACGAAATTTCAAAAGTGGTACGAAGGCTGGAACGGTGTCCACTCAGCCTTGGGAGGTCAGCTGTGTAGAGGGTGGTATCCATTCCCACCTCAGATATCCTCGAAGTGGTTTTCCATAGTTTCCCACTTCTCCTCCAAGCAAATGCCGGGATGGTAACTAACTTAAGGCCACGTCTGCTTCCTTCCTTCTTCCTTGGCTATGCCTTCCAATCTTCCCATCCCCAACACACGGCCCCTGTTCAGCATAGAAGTTGTGGCCGCCTGGGCGAGGTACTGGTCATCCTTCCCAGTTGTATACCCCGACCCGCAGTCTCACGCTCCAAGATACTACCCTTGACGTGGTAGAGGTGGGATCCCTAACTGAGTCCGAGAGAAAAGCCAACGCTGGAGGGGTAAACAGAGTAAGAAAAGAAAAGAAAGAACGAAGGTAAAGACCCGACATAGAAACGGAAAACTAAGACGAGAGTGTTACCTGCTTTTAGCCACTCCGTAGTTTTGTCCTGGTCTATAGAGAATTCGTAAAATGATAGTGTCCCTTTGCTTTTTTTCCTGTTCGGAATACAAAAAAGGCACACAGCAATATATATTCGAATATTTCCTAACATAGTAAAAGAAAAGCAAATCAACACACCATTCAAAAACGAATTAGCACATAAATTAAAATCCTTGTTCAGGACGAAGTTACAGCGAGAAACCACTTTGTTCTTGTTTCCATAAAATTTCTGCTCGAAGTACGAAAAGGTGCACAAGAATGTCTGAAGTTCCAAGATTTGTAAACACAATTTAAAAAATATAATCACCACACTACACAATAAAAAATAAACTCACTAGCGCATAACTCATTATCAAGCCAACAAGCACCTCATTGCGAACATTTACGACAGCAAAAAAAAAAAAAAAAACTGGAAATGCGGCAATTTGCGGTATACAGCTTCCTCTCAGTGAATAGTAGGACAGCGCTTCAGCGACATTATGGTGAAACTTTCCAATTACAGCTTTATGCTGGGCTTCACAAGCGATTGTCAAGGCCGGTATAAGGAGCGCAGCGAGGTATCCAGTCGGCCGTGGTACAACAGGCCGTATTTCAGCTCCAGACCACTTGGAAGCGCTGCAGGGTGTAGAGTCGCGTCTTGATTGGCTGACTTGCCTCGTGGCCTATGCTCGTAAAATGAAAAATGGCGATTCAGTTCTGTACTGTTTAATACTGTTTAATTGTGTATGGTTATGAGAAGTTGCGACGAAGAAGGAACACGTTTTTAGATACGGTACGCTTAATGTCCAAGTGTTGCTGTATGTTTGCGTTCTGTAGTTTTGCAATTTCATTGTAAGCTACATGTAACCAGAACAAAAACATTGTTATTTTCTGCCTGAAGATGCTAAGTACAGCGAAGGTAAGCTATGGAAATATAATTGTAAATAGTGTATTAAAGTACCGGTATACTTTTTCATTCCTTCCATTTCTTTGTTTTCGGTATTGAAACTTTGTTTATAAACGTCATGTTCTTTATTTCAGGGAGGTAACACCTTGAGGTTAAAGTACTCCTGCAAGTTTTCAGCATGTACAAGTGGCTATTATGTCGATATGACTGGCAATCTCAACATCAAGAATAAGCATTTTTATATATAAGGATTATCTGAAGCAGTGGAAGCATGTGTGTCGTCGTGTGAGTGATGGTGTAAATTGTTCTAGTTTTTATGTTTGTGAAGTTCATTTTCTTGAGAGGGACCTTATTAACTACGGCATACTAGGCACCAATTAAATTATAATGTTATTCAATCAATCAATCAATGATCTGCATTTAGGGTGGTTGCCCAGGTGGCAGATTACCTATGAATTGTTTACCTGGCTTTTTCTTTGATATTTTCAGGACATTTATTTAACATTTCCCTTGATAATTTATTCCAATCCCTTACTCCTTGTGCTATAAATTAATATTTTCCCCAATCTGTCCTCTTAAATTCCAGCTTTATCTTCATATTAAAGATCTGAAAAGTATCCCCTATAATCCCTGTAACTTGGACATGCCTGTGTCAAGTATTAGCATGGCATAAAATAGAAATGTAGGCCTAAATGAAATTTCAGTAATTTCACAAACAGGATTTGTAATCTAGATCTGTCAGTATTAAGTGATGTTGAAGTGGTTGAGATTGGAGAAAACACACAAACAATTATGAATGAAGGTGAGTAGGCCTATCATTTTTTGTCAGTAAATCATTTATATCTGTGCTCAGTTACAGAATGCTAACAAAGCTCTGTCTGGTATGTGGTGGAATGAGGATAAGGTTATGGCACTTTCTATTTATAAATGTGGGCCTTGCATATATCAATATTTGGTTACTCGATAATCTTCCCTCTGTCAGGCCTTTGAACTCTTTACCATCTCAAATACCTTATGGCACTGGTCTGAATCCATCCATAGTTGAAGTGCTGAAAGTAGAGGTTCCAAAATGTCTGATATTGATAAAGAATGTGCCCTCCTATTTGATGAAATGTCATTAGAAAAGGGGTTATATTATGAGGCTAATAAACAAGGTATATGTGGGTATGAAGATCTTGGTCCTTTAGGAAGGCCATCTGCTCTAGCAAATCATGCATTAGTTTTCATGTAAAGAGGTATTCACAGAACTTGGAAACACATAGTGTAACTGCCTATTATTTTACCACAAATTCAGTACCAGCATGTAATGTAGCCTTACAACAGCTGATTGAATTTGTTATAAGTAAGGATTGAAAGTTGTTTGCACAATTTGTGACCATGGCTCGAGAAATCAGAAAGCATTGTCAAGGTAATTTAGATAGACCCAGTCCATTCCATTTTCTTGTGAATAGTGAACCAATTGTTATCATGTAAGTTATCATGTTCCCCTTCTGAAAAATACCAGAAGTGCCTTAATTGAAAATAAGATTCAGGTTAATGATCACAGGGTGGTAACATTTAAATACATTCAATATTCAATATAGACCGAGGGAAAAGATTTAAATCAATCAATCAATACTGATCTGCATTTAGGGCAGTCGCCCAGGTGGCAGATTCCCTATCTGTTGTTTTCCTAGCCTTTTCTAAATGATTTCAAAGAAATTGGAAATTTATTGAACATTTCCCTTGGTAAGTTATTGCAATCCCTAACACCCCTTCCTATAAATGTGTCCTTTTTGCCCAAACTGAGAAAACGACATTTCAACTTCCAGGATAGCTATGTGAATGAAAGTTAAAGTTGCTGCTGCACAGTTAAGCCATACTGTGGCAGCTGTAATTGAAACATTTGTAGCTACTCAAAGTGTTGCCCTCAGAAGCTATATACACAGCAGAATTTGTAGAAGCAAGTGACAACCTTCTGGATTCTTTGAACAGTTGTAACCAGAATGCCCATGAAAGTAAGATGTATAGATGTGCCCTTTCAGGAAATTCTCTACACACATTGAGTTTTGGAACACTATTCTAAAAGAGATAGGTACCTGGAAAATAAGAGACCTTAAAACTGGTAGAGGTAAGACATGCACATTCAGTTTCATTGATGGGTGGCAGATTACTATAAGATCTATTAATTTTTTTTGGAATAGGTAGAAGAAAGTAGGATTCAGGTATTTTAGGTAATATGAAAGCTCTCAATCAGGAGCCCTTAGAGAATGCATTATATTGCATATGACAGCATGGCATTTCCAACACAAATCCACATGTTTTCAGTTTGTAATGCTTTTAAAAACTTGTATTGGAAATAATATGGCTTTGCCCTTCAAGAATATGGGTAAGTGTAAGAGTGATAATTGTTTTCCCCTTAGCAATTTATATCAGTTTTTAAAAGTGCTGATGATGACAATCCAGGAGTATGTAAGTGGCACTGGCTCAGTTGATTGTGAAGGTATAAATTACTATCTCAAGTCAGACCAGTGAATCCCACTCTGAACTATTAGAAGACAATCAAGCTGTGACATATGTAGAAGGATATATTTTGAAAGTTTTAGGTATAAATAATGAGTGTGATGTGTGCAAGGGAAATCTATATTTACCTAACTTGACTGAAGGCCATTTATTTACATATTTCAAAAAAAACTGTTCATCACCTAACTTGCAGTATGCCAGTAAACAACTGAAAGATTTTCTGCTTCATATTCATGACCCATTGTATATATTTTTGGACAAATATGGTCATACAGAAGCATTAGATAATAGCTTTAAAGGTTTATTCTCCAGGCAGCTTACTCCTTTTGTAGGAAACATTGTCTTGAAAATGTAAATTTGCAGGCAACTCTTCCATTTCTCATTTAAAAGAGTGTAAACATTTGGTTGAGAAAAAGTATTCAGCAGGACATGACAAAAACATTTAAAAAAAATTCAAATGCCAGTAACAATTGTGTATGTAAACAGTGTTAATTTTGCTAGAATTTATTATCAGGTTAGCTATACGCAGGCTTAGGTAGTTTTAAGACTTGTGCAGTTGTATAGACTGTATGATTGCTTGTCGTATTTGCTGGCACCAATATATTTTCTTCATTGGTTGATTGTATGCCATGTGTTGGCCTAGGTATTTTGGTTTGAAGACTTGTGTGGTTGTAAATATTATCTGTATATACTGTATAGGTTCATGGTGTGGGTTTCTGTAGTCACATCCTAGTTCGTGAACCACGGGCAAAGGTTGAGTGGCCTTGCAATTGGTCCTGGGATCCGACACTTCGAAAAATGAAGGAACCTGTCAAAGAAAGAAAAAGGTCATAAGGGGCAGGAAAATGAAATACTCCCTAGACCTCCATATGTAATACCATCTGAGTTAGAAAAGAACAAGAGTTGACCAAGGGAAGTTGGATAGGATAGACTGTGAGGAGCCTGGCACAAGTAAGTGGAAGCAATGCTAGGACTCAGCTAAGGGCCTCGTGGTCGCCAACCCAAGCTCCCAATTCCAGGGCCCCTTTTAGTCGCCTCTTATGACAGGGGATATTGTGGGTTTTGTTCTATTGCTCCCACCCACAGGAGGAACTAATGGATGAAGATGATTCCTAGGAGAATAATGGACTTAGTTATGGAGGGTAAGAGAGGTAGGATGAGATCAGAACAATGATTAGACAGAGTTCTCGGGGATTTTAAAGTCAGGTTCACCTTCGGAGGGGGGTAGAATAACACCCACAGTATCTCCTGCCTGTCATAAGAGGCGACTAAAAGTGGCTCTAGTGGCTCCAAGCGTGGGTTGGTGACCACGGGGCCCTTAGCTGAGTACTGGCATTGCGTCCAATTACTTGTCAGGCACCTTGCTTTCATCTATTTTATCAGACCTCCCTTGGTCAGCCTTTGTTCTTTTCGACCCTGACGGTACTAGGTTGCGAATCCTAGGAAGCCTTTCATTTTTATGGCCTTTATCTTCCTTTGGCCGATATCTTCACTTTTCAAAGTTTTGTGTCCCTTCCATTTCTTCCCTCTGATTAGTGTTATATAGAGGACGGTTGCCTAGTTGTACTTCCTCTTAAAACAATAATCACCACCACCAACACTTAAAAGTCAGAGGTGTAGAACTAAAGGAAACCACAGAGCTAGTTGCGAAAAGGGGGCTTTGAAGAGACATGGTTAATTCACAGAGGATTGTAGGGTGAACGGTGAAGGGCATAACCGTCTATAGTGAAGATATATGTATTTTACTGATGCTTGTACTTTTGCTGAAACCATGGTACTGCAGTCTTCATTAACTGATGATGGCCTAGGCAATTTGAAGACTTGTATTGGTGGTAAACATTGTAATGGAACTACCACCTCAGCGACAACTCTAAACGCAGATCGCTGATGACTGATTGTCTTCTTTCATGTACCTATCATTTATCTGCTTTTCCTCTTGTCATTTAAAATGTTTGTAGTGTTTTCATTGTATTAATAAAGTTGTAATTCAATAAACTTCAAATGTCATCATGATTTTGTTTTTATTGTTTGATAAGGTTATGTTAGTGTTTCTCCCACAGAATTCAATCCACTCAAAGCTCCTCATTCCAAACTGAACACACAATGTAATTGTATGCGACGTTGTGGTCCTGTTCCCAATGACAAAGTTTATTTTTCAGCTTGTGGTTTCCGAATTTAGTGAGCTGGCCAAGGTGATAAGTATGAGAATCTTAGCTTGCAGAGTACTTCCTGGCATGAAAACTTTCGTTTTGTTATTTAGAATATCCTGCGTCCCCACACGTTTCTCAGTATTTTGACATACTGAATTTCGTTTCATTATGTATACGAAAGTCTGAAAATACAAAGTAATTTATGAACCAGTAGTAAAACATATTGCTCAGTCACGCCATATTCATTATGAGATAAAAAATGTAGACTATTACATGTTATTCAACATGTTAAGATATTGAGAAAAGTGTGGGGAGGCGGAATATCCTATATATATAAAAAAAACGAAAGTTCTCATACCAGGAGGTACTATGCAAGCTAAGATTCTCATACATATAACCACGGCCAACTTGATGCGTAGCTCTCGCTAGCGCAGCAAGGGATCCATCCGACCGTGCTATCACTTAGGATCCAGACCACTAGGAGCGCTTCGGTCATCTTTGATTCCAAGCTCTAACATGGACTGTGCACTTCTGTTTTATATTGGTGTTCTGTGGTATAACCCTTCTCTTTCCGCCAGTTTTGAATTCAACCAATGAGTAATTTTTGTAATTAATTTTCTACCAATCCTAGATGTCTTCTTCAGTCTTGACATGTAATCTTTTGGTCGTCCAATAAAAGGCTTGTGGGCGGGTGTTCTCATTCATTAAAGGTCTCGAATGTTCCACGAGGGTATATAAACTGCTGATTTTCGGGTCTCCGCGCCACTTCAGTAACACCTATCATTGTGTAAATTATGTAGCAGGGGGCGGGAAGCGCCTCTTTCTTCGGGCAACAGTTCAACCACCAGGTAATGGCCGTTTTATAACTTATTTTCTTGCCAGCTCAGCAGTTTAACCCTCGGGGCGGGTTCGAAACCTTTTACCATGTAACTTTCCTCTAAAATGTAAAAGACTCTTGATTTAAATTCTGCCTCTGTAACTACATATGGGGATAGAGAGTGCTTAACCCTCTCGAGCTCCCACTCATATTGCTTTGAGGTGAACTTATTTTCACAACCGTTTCTTCCCTTCTAATGTAATGTAAATCGTTTCCTTATATAAGTCACCTCTTTAGTATGGGATTAGCCCTTGCATTGGCGGCCTAGTGCCAAGTAGGCTTCAATAAGGCGTATTTGGAGTGCAGTTTCGCCTCCTCTCAAGTTGGTATTTTGGAGGCCATGTAATTGTCCTGTTTCTTCACTTAATAGGCCTCAGTAGGTTGGGTATTTTCTACCCCTGTGTGTATGTCCTTGGAGGACAACTTGAATGTGGAGTTTGGTGTGGCCTTTGATAGGCTGGAACTTTGAGAGCGGGTTGCTCTTCCAAAACAAAAATTGTTTCTGTGTGCCTCGAGGAGGCTTTACTGTGTAATTGGGAGTAAGTGCTCCCGGGCATGAAAGGGGTTTTCTCCCCCTTTTGTTGAATCTTGTATATTCGAGTAAAGTTGGGCTTATTGCTCAAGGATTGTACACTGACTGACAGAGCAAATGCAACACCAAGAAGGAGTGGTCAGAACTTTATGCCAATTGCAGGGTAGACTGACGTCACTGAGGTATGCTCATGATGTGAAATGCGCCGCTGTGCTGCGCACGTAGTGAACGATAAATGTGACACGGCGTTGGCGAATGGCCCACTTCGTACCGTGATTTCTCAGCCGACAGTCATTGTAGAACGTGTTGTCGTGTGCCACAGGACACGTGTATAGCTAAGAATGCCAGGCCGCCGTCAACGGAGGCATTTCCAGCAGACAGACGACTTTACGAGGGGTATGGTGATCGGGCTGAGAAGGGCAGGTTGGTCGCTTCGTCAAATCGCAGCCGATACCCATAGGGATGTGTCCACGGTGCAGCGCCTGTGGCGAAGATGGTTGGCGCAGGGACATGTGGCACGTGCGAGGGGTCCAGGCGCAGCCCGAGTGACGTCAGCACGCGAGGATCGGCGCATCCGCCGCCAAGCGGTGGCAGCCCCGCACGCCACGTCAACCGCCATTCTTCAGCATGTGCAAGACACCCTGGCTGTTCCAATATCGACCAGAACAATTTCCCGTCGATTGGTTGAAGGAGGCCTGCACTCCCGGCGTCCGCTCAGAAGATTACCATTGACTCCACAGCTTAGACGTGCACGCCTGGCATGGTGCCGGGCTAGAGCGACTTGGATGAGGGAATGGCGGAACGTCGTGTTCTCCGATGAGTCACGCTTCTGTTCTGTCAGTGATAGTCACCGCAGACGAGTGTGGCGTCGGCGTGGAGAAAGGTCAAATCCGGCAGTAACTGTGGAGCGCCCTACCGCTAGACAACGCGGCATCATGGTTTGGGGCGCTATTGCGTATGATTCCACGTCACCTCTAGTGCGTATTCAAGGCACGTTAAATGCCCACCGCTACGTGCTGCATGTGCTGCGGCCGGTGGCACTCCCGTACCTTCAGGGGCTGCCCAATGCTCTGTTTCAGCAGGATAATGCCCGCCCACACACTGCTCGCATCTCCCAACAGGCTCTACGAGGTGTACAGATGCTTCCGTGGCCAGCGTACTCTCCGGATCTCTCACCAATCGAACACGTGTGGGATCTCATTGGACGCCGTTTGCAAACTCTGCCCCAGCCTCGTACGGACGACCAACGGTGGCAAATGGTTGACAGAGAATGGAGAACCATCCCTCAGGACACCATCCGCACTCTTATTGACTCTGTACCTCGACGTGTTTCTGCGTGCATCGCCGCTCGCGGTGGTCCTACATCCTAATGAGTCGATGCCGTGCGCATTGTGTAACCTGCATATCGGTTTGAAATAAACATCAATTATTCGTCCGTGCCGTCTCTGTTTTTTCCCCAACTTTCATCCCTTTCGAACCACTCCTTTTTGGTGTTGCATTTGCTCTGTCAGTCAGTGTAAGTCTGGGTCTCGACGCCCAAATCCTGTAACCTCGGTAATTGTACATTTTTCATTGGTTGCTATGCTACTATGTACCTGTCATTCTTGTTATTTCTTGATTTTGCAAAGAAAATATAACCTTGTTAAATTTTATCTTAACTTTAATTTCGTAAGTTGAGACCTGTTCACCCCAGCACCTTCTTTCACCTCTAACTACCACGGAAAACTCCGTAACAAGTGGTAGCAGAGCGTGGTTGAATGGGTCTCAAATTAGCCCCTTTTGACGGCTACACATTGCTTTGCTCTTGAACTCTAACAATTTTCTCTGTCGCTGGACTTTTCCTTGTCATTTTTCAAAATTGTTAAATTTTGTCATCATGCCCGGCCCTCGCGATGGCCGCCATCTCAACTATTTGCGCAAGGAGGAGTTGATCTATGAATTAACAATTAGAAATGTGCAATCTGGAGGCACGGTTGCGGTAGACACAAATAAGCTTAGAGAGTCCATTGATTTGCCCATTTCCATCCCCACTTTGGGAGAGAAAGAAGTTGACGACTCTCTTTCCACGATCACTGACAATACTACTGAGCTAGCATCTGTAGTTAGTTTTTTTGAAGAAAATGATCCTTCTCCTAATTAAATTAAACGTGAGCAAGCCAGGTTATTTCATTTTTCTAATAGAGTTAACGATCTGTTGTCTCTGAAGTTGAATGACATTCAGAGGAAGGAAGCTAGTGTGGTTCTTGAAAATCTTTCTGAATTGTCCAGTAAGGTTACCCAATTGTTAACTGGGGAAGTTCCTCCCAAAACTGATCAACCCACTACGGTGAACGTAGGTAGCGAGGAAGAGTCTCCTAAGGGAGAAGTCAATAGGAAAACCGTTGGAGCTCAAGAAATCTCTGCCCCATTGGACAACGAGTCTGAACGCCGTACCTCGTTGAATAACGCACGTTCTGAATTAGCTTCCTCGCCACTTAAACCTTTACCTACTATGTCACCCGGGTTCAGCAGCTTGCCTCATCCATTAGCAATGTTGCTCAGAGGTATTTCTAAGTTTTCGGTTAACTCTACCAGTGAAGTTATTTCATTCCTAAGGTTTTAGTTGAATTTCAGGATCATGCCCTTGTTTTTTCTCTTTCTCCGTGTCAAATTTTGCAGATCATTTATCCCTATGCAATTGGTGTTCTGTCAGACAAAATTGTTAGGGCAATAGCGGAACAGTCATCTATTGAAGATTTTCATGCACACCTTCTTGCTAATTTCATCCCTGCTCGTGCGAGGTCATCTCTGATTCAGAAGTACTATTATCGACTACAGAGACTGGATGAAAATCTTGCTGACTTCATACAAGACATCAAATTCTATACTAGGGTATTTGCCCTTCATTTTCCCGAAGATCAAATTGTTCAGGCCATAGTGGAAGGTATTTCTTCATCATACCGCTCATACTTGTGTTTTGCGTCGCGTCCGCAAACTTTCGCTGAGTTAGAGGCTATGGCTGTCTCAGCCGAAGGAGTCAGATACGCCGATACCTTGCGTGTAGCTAAAGACCTCCATCCTCTGGTAGTTTTCGGCCTCCACCTCGCCGACCCATCACACCCTGTAAATGTTATGCTTGCGGGGCGCCTGACCATCTTCGCAACAAATGTCCATTGATCAGATCAAGTAGGACAAATAATGGAGCCAGTTCATCTCGAGGTGGTTTTAAATGCGGCGCGTTTTCCCATATCGTCAAGAATTGCCCAAATTCTAATAGCACCCCCTCCTGCTCAACTTCTGGTGCAACTTCCACCAATGCCAATAATAATAAGTGACTAGTGGCTTCGGCTGAGTCGACTAATCCATCTTCCTGAGGCTCAGCCCCTTGTAAACACGTCGAAATTTCAGGGAAAACTCAGTCTTCAAATTCATCTTTTGAATGCCCCAGAGAATGTCTTAGGATTGCGGCGGATACCCCCGCACCTGTTCGTTTTCTCAAAATTGAATTAAATAATGAACCTGTAACACCTCTGTTAGACTCTGGCAGTGTTTGTTCTATTATTTTGGCTGAATGGTATTCGAAATTGAAATCTATGTGTAAACGTCCTGACTATTGCTCCTCTTCTGTTCAATATGTTTCGGCTAATTCTTCTCCATTAGAAATTTTAGGCTCCTTAAATGTTAAAATTCCTATTGCTAAATTTACTTGGAAAGTTAAATTGTTTGTGGCTAAGCATTTGTCTTTCCCCATTATATTGGGAGCCGACTTCATGTCCCATACTGGTCTTGTGCTCGATCTTCAGAGTAGGTCGTGCACTTTCAAATTTGCTTCTAATTGTAAAATCCCCTTATTGAAATGTAATTCTGCATCATGTTCATCTATTTCGCCTACCCAGGATGAGATGTTGTTAGACCTTAGACATCTACCTGAGCAGCAGGCTGATAGTATTCGTAAGCTGTGTCAGTCGTTTCGCGAGGTATTCTCTGATACCCTTGGTGTTACTGACCTTATTGAATACAAAATTGAGGTCTCGGATTCGATTCCTGTCCGTTTTCCACCTTATAGGCTATCTCCACCTAAAATGAAGGCACTGAAAGAAATCATCGATCAAATGCTAAAGGATGGTATTATTAGGCCCTCTAAGTCGGCGTATTCTTCGCCTATTTTTCTAGTCCCGAAACCCCAGGGTGGCTTCAGGCCTGTCATTGATTATAGGGCTCTCAATCGGAAGGTGGTGTTACAATCTGTGCCCCTTTCTGACCTTCATTCTTGTTTTTCATGGTTTCGTAAAGCTAAGTTCTTTACCATCTTGGATCTAAATCAGGCCTATAATCAAATTCCTCTGGCTGAAGAATCCAAACATCCTACAGCGTTTGCCACGGATTGGAATTTGTATGAATACAACCGCGTCCCTTTCGGGCTCCCCACCGGAGCAGCTGTGCTTACGACGCTATTAGATAGGGTCTTCTCCGACATCAAATTTGAGTACTTGTACCACTATCTTGATGATGTCGTCGTATTTTCGGAGACTTTTGAAGAACATGTAGATCATCTAAAGGAAGTTCTCAATCGCCTTCGTAAGGCGGGGCTAAATGTGAAGTTGTCCAAGGTAGCTTCAAATCAATCAATCAATACTGATCTGCATTTAGGGCAGTCGCCCAGGTGGCAGATTCCCTATCTGTTGCTTTCCTAGCCTTTTCCGAAATGATTTCAAAGAAATTGGAAATTTATTGAACATCTCCCTTGGTAAGTTATTCCAATCCCTAACTCCCCTTCCTATAAATGAATATTTGCCCCAGTTTGTCCTCTTGAATTCCAACTTTATCTTCATATTGTGACCTTTCCTACTTTTATAGACGCCATTCAAACCTATTCGTCTACTAATGTCATTCCACGCCATCTCTCCGCTGACAGCTCGGAACATACCACTTAGTCGAGCAGCTCGTCTTCTTTCTCTCAATTCTTCCCAACCCATACATTGCAACATTTTTGTAACGCTACTCTTTTGTCGGAAATCACCCAGAACAAATCGAGCTGCTTTTCTTTGGATTTTTTCCAGTTCTTGAATCAGGTAATCCTGGTGAGGGTCCCATACACAGGAACCATACTCTAGTTGGGGTCTTACCAGAGACTTATATGCACTCTCCTTTACATCCTTACTACAACCCCTAAACACCCTCATAACCATGTGCAGAGATCGGTACCCTTTATTTACAATCCCATTTATGTGATTACCCCAGTGAAGATCTTTCCTTATATTAACACCTAGATACTTACAATGATCCCCGAAAGGAACTTTCACCCCATCAACGCAGTAATTAAAACTGAGAGGACTTTTCCTATTTGTGAAACTCACAACCTGACTTTTAGCCCCGTTTATCAACATACCATTGTCTGCTGTCCATCTCACAATATTTTCGAGGTCACGTTGCAGTTGCTCACAATCTTGTAACTTATTTATCACTCTATAGAGAATAACATCATCCGCAAAAAGCCTTACATCCGATTCCACTCCTTTACTCATATCATTTATATATATAAGAAAACATAAAGGTCCAATAACACTGCCCTGAGGAACTCCCCTCTCAACTATTACAGGGTCAGATAAAGCTTCACCTACTCTAACTCTCTGAGATCTATTTTCTAGAAATATAGCAACCCATTCAGTCACTCTTTTGTCTAGTCCAATTGCACTCATTTTTGCCAGTAGTCTCCCATGATCCACCCTATCAAATGCTTTAGACATGCCAATCGCGATACAGTCCATTTGACCTCCAGAATCCAAGATATCTGCTATATCTTGCTGGAATCCTACAAGTTGAGCTTCAGTGGAATAACTTTTCCTAAAACCGAATTGCCTTCTATCGAACCAGTTATTAATTTCACAAACATGTTTAATATGATCAGAAAGAATGCCTTCCCAAAGCTTACATACAATGCATGTCAAACTTACTGGCCTGTAATTTTCAGCTTTATGTCTATCACCCTTTCCTTTATACACAGGGGCTACTATAGCAACTCTCCATTCATCTGGTATAGCTCCTTCGGCCAAACAATAATCAAGTAAGTACTTCAGATATGGTACTATATCCCAACCCATTGTCTTTAGTATATCCCCAGAAATCTGATCATTTCCAGCCGCTTTTCTAGTTTTCAACTTTTCTATCTTATTGTAAATGTCATTGTTATCATATGTAAATTTTATTAATTCTTTGGCCTTAGTCTCTTCCTCTATCTCAACATTATCCTTGTAACCAACAATCTTTACATACTGCTGACTGAATACTTCTGCCTTTTGAAGATCCTGACATACACACTCCCCTTGTTCATTAATTATTCCTGGAATGTCCTTCTTGGAACCTGTTTCTGCCTTAAAATACCTATACATACCCTTCCATTTTTCACTAAAATTTGTATGACTGCCAATTATGCTTGCCATCATGTTATCCTTAGCTGCCTTCTTTGCTAGATTCAATTTTCTAGTAAGTTCCTTCAATTTCTCCTTACTTCCACAGCCATTTCTAACTCTATTTCTTTCCAGTCTGCACCTCCTTCTTAGTCTCTTTATTTCTCTATTATAATAAGGTGGGTCTTTACCATTCCTTACCACCCTTAAAGGTACAAACCTGTTTTCGCATTCCTCAACAATTTCTTTAAACCCATCCCAGAGTCTGTTTACATTTTTATTTACCGTTTTCCACCGATCATAGTTACTTTTTAGAAACTGCCTCATACCTGCTTTATCAGCCATATGGTACTGCCTAATAGTCCTACTTTTAAGACCTTCCTTTCTATCACATTTATTTTTAACTACCACAAAAACAGCTTCATGATCACTAATACCATCTATTACTTCAGTTTCCCTATAGAGCTCATCTGGTTTTATCAGCACCACATCCAAAATATTTTTCCCTCTGGTTGGTTCCATCACTTTCTGAATCAGCTGTCCTTCCCATATTAACTTATTTGCCATTTGTTGGTCATGCTTCCTGTCGTTCGCATTTCCTTCCCAATTGACATCTGGCAAATTCAGATCTCCTGCTACAATCACATTTCTTTCCATGTCGTTTCCCACATAGCTGACTATCCTATCAAATAATTCCGAATCCGCATCAGTGCTACCCTTTCCCGATCTGTACACTCCAAATATATCAAGTTGCCTATTATCTTTAGAAATGAGTCTTACACCTAGAATTTCATGTGTCTCATCTTTAACTTTTTCGTAGCTTACAAATTCTTCTTTCACCAGAATGAAAACTTCCCCTCCCACCTTTCCTATCCTATCTCTGCGATACACACTCCAGTGCCGTGAGAAAATTTCTGCATCCATTATATCATTTCTCAGCCATGATTCAACTCCTATTACAATATCTGGTAAATATATATCTATTAAATTACTTAATTCTATTCCTTTCTTTACAA